>NW_026889750.1:37650000-38060000 GCF_033153115.1 Saccostrea echinata
ATCAAAGTTTTACATAGAAATATATGGGGAAAAACCTTTAAAAATCTTCTTCTCAAGAACAGCAAAGCCATGATGAGTCATATTTATATGGAAGCATCCTCAGGTAGTGTAGATTCAAGTTTGTTCAAATCATGACCCCTGGGGGTAGGGCGGGGCCCCAAAGGAGGATCAAAGTTTTACATAGAAATATATGGGAAAAACCTTTAAAAATCTTCTTCTCAAGAACAGCAAAGCCATGATGAGTCATATTTAAATGGAATCATCCTCAGGTAGTGTAAATTCAAGTTTGTTCAAATCATGACCCCCGGGGGTAGGGCGGGGCCACAATGGAGGATCAACGTTTTACATAGAAATATATGGGGAAAAACCTTTAAAAATCTTCTTCTCAAGAACAGCAAAGCCATGATGAGTCATATTTATATGGAAGCATCCTCAGGTAGTGTAGATTCAAGTTTGTTCAAATCATGACCCCTGGGGGTAGGGCGGGGCCCCAAAGGAGGATCAAAGTTTTACATAGAAATATATGGGAAAAACCTTTAAAAATCTTCTTCTCAAGAACAGCAAAGCCATGATGAGTCATATTTAAATGGAATCATCCTCAGGTAGTGTAAATTCAAGTTTGTTCAAATCATGACCCCCGGGGGTAGGGCGGGGCCACAATGGAGGATCAACGTTTTACATAGAAATATATGGGAAAAACCTTTAAAAATCTTCTCCTCAAGAACATCAAAGCCATGATGAGTCATATTTATATGGAAGCATCCTCAGGTAGTGTAGATTCAAGTTTGTTCAAATCATGACCCCTGGGGGTAGGGCGGGGCCCCAAAGGAGGATCAAAGTTTTACATAGAAATATATGGGAAAAACCTTTAAAAATCTTCTTCTCAAGAACAGCAAAGCCATGATTGGTCATATTTATATGGAAGCATCCTCAGGTAGTGTAGATTCAAGTTTGTTCAAATCATGACCCCCGGGGGTAGGACGGGGCCACAATGGAGGATCAAAGTTTTACATAGAAATATATAGGAAAAATCTTTAAAAATCTTCTTCTTAATAACAGCAAAGCCCTAATTGATCATATTGATATGGAAGCATCCTAAGGTAGTATAGATTTAAGTATGTCCAAATCATGACCCCCGGGGGTAGGGTGGGGCCCCAAAGGAGGATAAAAGTTTTACATAGAGATATATAGGAAAAATCTTTAAAAATCTTCTTCTCAAGAACAGCAAAGCCCTGATTGATCATATTTATGTGGAAGTATACTCAGGTAGTGTAGATTCAAGTTTGTTCAAATGTTGCCCCCCTGGGGTTGGGTGGGGCCACAATGGAGGATCAAAGTCTGAAATAGAAATAGAAATATATAGGAAGATTTCTTCTGATGAAGAACTGCAAAGCCATGATTAGTCATTTTGATATGGAAGCATCATCAGGTAGTGTAAATTCAATTTTGTTCAAATGATGACCCCCGAGGGTAGGGTGGGGCCCAATAGGGGGATAGAAAATTTTACATAAGAACACATAGAAAAAATATTTCTTCTCAAGAACAGAAAAGCTATGTTTAGTCATATTGATATGGAAGCATCTTCAGGTAGTGTAGATTCAAGTTTGTTCAAATGATGACCCCCGAGAGTAGGACGGGGCCACAATGGAGGATCGAATGTAACATAAGAACATATAGAAAAAATATTTCTTCTCAAGAACAGAAAAGCTATGTTTAGTCATATTGATATGGAAGCATCCTCAGGTAGTGTAGATTCCAGTTTGTTCAAATGATGACCCCTGGGATAGGGAGGAGCCACAAGGGGGGATCAAATTTTTACAAAGGAATATATCAGAAAATTTTTTTAAAATCTTCTCAAGTACAACAAAGCCATTTGTTATTTTGACATGGAAGCATCATCAGGTAGTTTAAAATTCAAGCCCCCCCCCCCCCCCCGGAATCTTTTCAATACTGAACTGATTTGTGCTTTTGCCTATCCACTGTGCTCAGGTGAGCGATGTGGCCCATGGGCCTCTTGTTTATCTTCGTTTCGTGCAATTTTCGAAAATGTATTGTTCCCAAACATGCTTGACTTTCATATATAAAAGTTTCCGTAGGCTACTTCATTTTGCCTTGAGAATACATTCAATGTATTTCGCAAATTTGGATATTGTGCTTTAATGACCAACAAACGCATTTTGCTTATATACATACACAATGTATGTAGTTGTTGTTTGCCATGCAAACCATTTAGAATGGTTTGCTATACATTCAAAGTGAAAAGAAAACTGAATAACTTGCAATTAATTTAATTCTTGAAGAATAATTGAAAGAATATTTAATAAAAAATGATGTAATGATTAAAACAAAAAACTTTATTCATAAAACAAGATTAAAATGTGTCGCATTCTGACAGCAGTGCTTTAAGACATTCAAATGTGATAATACAATTTCAACACTACACTTTTAGTATGTTTATCAAAAACAACTCTAATTTTCAAAGCAATTTACCAATGAATATCTTGGTGTCTTGGCACAAGAATAATTTTGGGATCTTTGAATGTGTTCACTACAAGAATACAATTTGTTTAGCGGCCCATGTATTTGATAGAAGTAATTGTGTGACTTGTCAAGTTCTAATGAACCATTTGTACTCTTAAAAAATGAAACAGTTTCATCAGGTACATGTATTTGTTCATTTTTCTACTATGGAATATTCATCAGTTAGATTATGCATCTGGTAATGCATCAAGAAATGGGTACGACTTCGACACAAATATGCCACAATTTTGGATTTTTACCTCGCATATTTTATTATAAGCTTTTATGGCTACCTACTCGTAGCATTTGTCATGAGAAATGGATTTGTGGGACACGTTTAGTCAAACGATTAGCAAGCTAATTCAAATCAGTTTTTTCTGTACATTTTCAGATTCAACCAAAATTTAAGGAGTGAATTCTCTTGCACCATTTAGACTGCCATCAAGGATTGGTGCTTTGAATACGCGTTTCATTTGCAATTTTTAAGAATTCTCTGTAATGTTGGAATTTTTAAGCCTCATTTTTGAAAGTTTTCCCTGAAAATAATCATGATTAGAATCAGCTGTCAGCTGTGTTCGCAATAGGGAACAATTGAGAAACGGGCAATTTGTTTACAGTTGGGTTACTTAACAAAACATTTCGATATTCAGGCATGGTCCTGAACTCATGTGGCCTTGGGTCATAAATGTCATCAGCATCCTTTGCTAAAGGGAGGTATTTTAGCTATATGCAGACTTCCCTTGTATGGTTTAACATGATGGAATGTTTGAAAAAAGGGGAATAGGCATAGCCAAAATGTCTACATAGCGACAGATAAAAATAAATAAATTTCTCAAAAATCTTACTTTCTGTTGAATTTATGTAATGTTTATTACCAAAATTGACAATAGTTGAATATTTTGACAAGCCAGTTGATTACAATTAACACACCAAGATGGCAACAGGCTCAGTTAGCACATAAACTGAATTAAATTGAATGCTTTAACCACAATTTTTGAATAACGTGGGTCATGACTCCATTATTTGGTGAACGAATAATGAAAAGCGGTAGAAAAAGGTTTCTCTTTACACTTACTAAGTAGACTCACTCTATATCAAAAATTTAGTTTACTTAATACTTAAATGTTCACTATAGTCTTAAAAAAAATCTCCAAGTCTGCATACATTAAATGAGAATAAGATCAGTTTATTATTTAAATGGCTAAACATGTGCGATTGCTTGGTGCAGTGGTCAGCGAGGTGATAAAATGGACACTCGTTGAAGAGAGAGTCCGAATCATTTTGAGATGCCTTTTTTGGTTTACTTTGTCATGAGTTGAAATGTAGCTGTAGCTTAGGAATAAAGTACGTTTTTTTTTATATTGAAAATGTAATAAAGAATCAATTTACTTTAAATTATTCAAAATATGGGATAAACTAATAAATAATGAAATAAGCATTTTCAATTTGTAGTTGAAACACAAGGATAAAGAGGAAGTAATCGGTTCGAACAATAATGAATCCCACTATATTGCATTCCTAGACAAAGAATGTGCTATAATTTCAAGCATCTGTGATGAGCTGTTTCTGGGAAAACTGCGACGGAAATTTGTAAAGTATATTGTACGTACAGACGCAAGGATAAACAGGAAGATGACATCGGATTGGTACAAAAATGAATCCCATCATATGGCATGCGTAAACAAAGAGTGTGTTAAAAATTTCAAGCATTTGCGATGAGTAGTTGCTTAGAAAACTGCGACGAAAATGTTACGGATAGACAGACAGACGGACACACACAGACACACAATAGTAAAATTGTATACATGTACCTTTCGGAGTGGGGGTATAATAACTATTTAGTACATATTACCACTAAGAATTAATACCATAAAAATATGTGGTGCATAATATATTTCTAACTATAATACTTGAAAAACTTTTGGGGGGAATTATTTGGCAGAAAGAGGCTCGATTTGTCTTTTTCAGATTACTTTTTATTGATAGATTGAACATTAAAGAAGAAAAAAGAAACAATATCTGATAAAGATTCCAAATATATCAAGAGGACCATTAATTAATATGAAATGAAAATATTTATATGGAAATAAATTTCTGAAGACGGGTTTCAAGCCATCTGCATCTCGACTACAACCGTTTCAGCATTTACAAAATTATGTACTAGTTTTGGCAAGATGAAAACTTGATTAGGTATAAAAATGACAACTTCCATTAAAATGAGGTACAGCTCATATTACACCAACACAAATTATATCATCTCTAATAAAAAGAACATGCGTCTGCAAAGTATCGAGATCGAGAAAAATCTTCAAAACTTTTATCTGAATTTTCAGCATCCGGCAATACTAGATTTACTGCCTAACAATCGTAAGTTTACATGATTTTCCATATATGTTCATGTCAAAATTCGACAAACATAATGACTCAACACTTGTAAATTTGTACTTTCCCAGAGGTCGTTTTATGTACGAATGTGTAAAATTGAACGCATCAAATACGAACTGGCTTTAAAATCTTTAAATTTTCCCAAAAGCGTACCAAAATATTGTGGCAGTTTAAGTATATTCATTCGAGATATAAAGTATAAAAAGGGTTCGTCAAGAATTACACGGTACAGTGTTCTGGATTATGGTTTAAGACTGTAGATGAACACATATACAATTTTAAATGTAACAAATTGTGAATTTACACGTATAGATTTTTTAACACGATTACCCTCCTTAACAAGGTTCGATCCTGAGCTTTTGAGGAGATTTTTGTCCAAACCTGTGTTTCAAAAAATATTGTGCATAATAGTTTAGTTCTTGTAATAAATTTGGATTCTACAATGCCAATTACACTACTCAATTAAAATCCCATGATTAAATTCCATACCAAAAGCATTAAGTGAGGAACTATATTTTGTGGCGGAAGGTTTTTTAAGACGAATATTATCATTTTTTTTCTTTCAGGTATTTACAATACTGTAAAGTTTGGATTCCTATTTTTCTATTAAGTTTAACTTGTGCCTTGAAATGCTTTATACTGTTCCTAAATTATTTATTAAATTAACTGTCATGAATTCCATCATCATATTGTGACAAATATAGCATATATTTTGTGAAAATCCAGAAAAAAAGTAGCCTAAATTTAATTTTAAAATTAACACTATTTTAGAAATGTCTAAAAATTTACATCTCAGATCTTCACTTTTTATTTTCTTTTCTGAATATATGATATTTATAACCATTCTGCTTTAATTCAGAAAAATTTAAAATAAATTAAAAGTATTTCATTGTTTGTCTTATATTTAATGCCAGAAAAATGATTTTCAGTGAGAAAAGGCCAAATGATTGACTATGCCAGGTAAGGCCAACTTTAAAATAATGTTTGTTTGCCCTCTCCCGACTCAGGATGAAAAATTTGAGTCAGTAGATAGGTAAGAATTTTTTATTCTCAGAAAATTTCAATTTTAATGCTTATTTTTTAAAATCTATTGTCCAGAATTGCTTCCAGGAGGTCAAAAAAAAAAAAAAAAGTTTTGAGTCGGGCTATTTTTAGCAGTCGGTCGGGAAGGGGCAACCAAACAATTTTTTAAAGCTGGCCTTAAAATGAAACTTTTTCGCTGTCCCAAACTTTATCGTAACTATTTAAAATAAAATAAGGCTGTATTTGGTCCCATGACTTATTTAGGTAAAAATACTGGAGGAAAAACTTTTTATAATTGATTCATGTGTTAGACGTAGTTACAGTGCAAAAAGGTCAAATTAAATGCAACATAGCGCCAAAAGAAGGGCATTAACCCCCATTTTTTGTTGTGATATTTAACTAACCTATGTGTGTAGATTTTAAAAATATACTTGATTGAAAATTCTCATTACTTTTGATATCAGGATCCAAGTTTTTTAAAGAACGTCTTGTCCGATGACTGCGAGGAACCGAATAGCGCCTACGGACCGCGAGAGGGAGGGGGGAGGGGTACCGCACATAAAACGCCACGTAAAGGCAGAGTTACGTATACATCTGAATACATGTACCTTCGTAATCGACGCGTAACTACATGTACAACTGCATGAAACCGAAATGGAAAGTAATACAGCAGACAATCATAATCGTCATATTCAACGAAAAATTTGAGGAAACTGATGTGCGCGTTTATTCAGCGAAGTCGTCCACCTTACGCTGGTGTTAAATTCCTCTCACTCTCGCACGTGCACATCGAATGACTTTTTCTGAGTAGCAAGAGTTTATCTTCAGTTTCCTATAACTTACTACATTAACATGTGATTGGCTTCCTTATAGTTAACATTCGTCACCATTTGTTCAAGATCAAAGGGAGTAACTGAACAGTAGAGTAAAACGGCTTCGGATTACCTCTGCTATTCTCGACAAACTAATGGCTCAATTCTTGGAAGAGTGGACTAATACAATGATGAACATGTAGAGGAGAATCCGGGCTTTTATAGATATGCGAGGGAGGCATCCGAATACTAACGAGTCAGTCAAATTGGGGAACAGTCAAACGTGCTTCAATTACCCATGAAATATCGGCCAGATTGGTATATATTTATTAGCAAGAAGTAAATGTTTGCGATATTCAATATTAGCGATTACAATACTGTCCTTAATCATGCCAAATTCAATTTATCGTGTAAGATTCATATATTAAATGAGACGGATACTTAATTTTATTCCTACCTGTCTTAACAATTTTGTCATGTTTAAACTCCATTTTTTTATTCAATGAACAAATCCTATGCTCTTTTTCTTTGTTCACTTTCCCATCTTATTTATTGATTGAAAAGTACATACCTCAAACGGTACTTGATACATCCATTTTTGTACAAATGAAGCATTTTGTTTGGAACAGTGACGTCATGAAAACTGGCACGTTTCTCATTGGTAAAATACAGATCAGGGACCCAAACTTTAACCATGAACTTTGAGTCAAGCTCAAAGTAATCGTCATTCAGCATTCCGTAAAAAATCAGGCGGGGGTCACACCACTCTTGTTCAACAAATGCGTTGATTGTAAAATCCTGCAATATTTAATTTGATAATGACGAAACATTTGCAAATACTACAAATGTAAGATCTCCTAACTCATATATTTGATTATTATACTAGTCTAGTATCTATATGCAGGCGTATTTTAAAAGATCAGTATATTTCTGAACAAAGGACACCTATTCAGTCTTGTTATGTTGTAACATTGTTAACCTCTCGTCATTAAGCTTTATTGGACTTGACAAAATGGACCCATTTCATTTTGTTATGATTCAATTTAGACAAGTCCCTAGGCTTCCAATCGCAAAGTGTTTTACACATGTTTTATTTCTCGATGATTTAAGACAACATAAAAACCAATTTTCAATCACTCATAGAACTTCTCGTTGTCTATGATTCTTATCTTGTGCTTTCATTCTCTGTCTCGATCCATTTTTATGACACGTAATTTCGTCAGGATTTTCCATAAACAGGTAGATGTTTTACTTAATTGACAATCGTATAAGTAACATTTAGCAAACTTTAAAACAGTTCAGCAGTTTCCATGTACACATTATTCACTACTCTCTCCTTTACAATGATTAACAACAACGATACAGGGTGCCTATGACTTTTATAATTGGGCCATAAATTCTGGGACCTCAATTTATTATACTTCATCTACTCTCAAAATGAAAACAATTATGTCCGAAACTATATCACAGACTGTGTATGTAAAACTGTTTCTGGGACCTTGTTAATCCATGCAGTTATGATAAATAACGGATCTTTCATTACACGTAGAACATCATCTTATTGCGATTTCTGATTAGAGGGAACAGGTCTGTGATGGTTGCTAAGAACAGTTTGTGTTTGATGACCATCCTACGGAAAATCCAATGGAGGTAATGTGTTGAGGGCAGCAAATTGAAATGATAACTTTGTAGCTGCAGTGTACGGAATTTATTGGTGAAGTGTGTGTGATATAGACAAAAAACTATAACGAGGTATAGATTTCGTTCATTGGCGTGCGCAAATTGCAGTATCAATGTTCTCGCAGACCGGACAGGATGGTGAACGCATATGGTATGCGTAATCCATGTACTTACTAAACAGGAAAGTTTGGTCGTATGTTTAAGCTTGCAGATGACACCAAGGTCGAAATTAAACGTTGCCATGAACAAATGAGAATTCCAAAGAGAAAATTAGTTCACATGAACTTGGCCTTGTATTCTTTCCGTCTCTAGCATTGTTTTTTTCTTATATGTCCTATGTTTTATTTAAAAAAGTTACTTGATAATCCATATTTATAACCTTTACTGTTTGAACACTTAGCCAACTTGAACATATTGCAATAAAATGATTCTTATCGAGCCACATCTCGCTATTTTGTTTTGTTTGTTTGTTTAACGTCCCTTCGGGAATTTTTCACTCAAATTGAGACGCCAAAACTTGCCGGTGGAGGGCTGCAAGTATAGACCTGTACTCGGCACTTACATGTAGGGCGTTTTTTGTGTAAGCACCTATTACGGCATGGGACCTCGGTTTATATGGCTTCCTCCGAAGGATCGGTTTCCATGTCCCGCAACGGGATTCGAACCCGCGACGTAAGGACCAACTCCTTACTTCGCGACTTTAGAGAAAAAGCTCTAACCTCAGCGCCATGCGGGCGACCGCTACATTGTTGAATGAAGATTGCGACCTGAAAATTATGCAACTCATATGATCAATTTATAATATAACTTTTGACCGTAGCTTGGGTTAATCTTGATACAAAATTTGAAATTATTAAAATTACCTGAAACTGTTGGATATATAGGATCTCTCATAGTTTGTGGTTTGATATGATTTTTTTCCAACGATTTGTTTTTGCTCAGGGATAAAAAATCATATCTAACCACAAACCATAGGAGATTCTTTGAATCACATATTCCAAAAAACGTTATTTCAATGTTTACACGATTTCAACTAAGTAAATCTACAATATCTGACTTTATCAAATTCACACATTTTGACCTTGGATATGAAAACGAGATTCTTTGAGCTATATCCACCGACAATCAGTGGAAATATATGTAGGATACTTTACTACATCATGAAATAAAAAAAAAAAACAGTGAAAAAAGAGAACTTATTTTTTGTATCATTTTCTTTTATTTTTTTTCCATTGACATTTTAATTTTCATGAATAAAACAAATTAGTGGAGATATATATGTCATTTAACATATTAAATTTACACTGGAACTAAGCCCTTCGTTTTACTGATTAATTGTAGCAATATCGATATGCGAAGCTTACTACAATATTGCACAGGGCATATCTTAAGATTTATTGAGAAATCGCTGTCTAATTTGTTGTTTATTCCAGGGAATCAACGAAAGTTGGAAATGTGGAACATATTGGGCGAACGATCTGCATTTACATGTTAAACAAGAGGCCTTAACGGTCACCTGAGTACATAACAATTTAGAGGATTCATAGAGTATAAAATAAACTGATGGATGAAGTTTTGTAGCCCAAAAGCAAGAGAAATAGGATGGTCAGGATCAACAAAATAATTAGACTAGTATCTATCAGTCCCCCCATTTATCCTTTTCACCATGCAGACTATTTACAAAATATCTATTTTTAACCCCATATAATTGCCTCTCACTATGGCCTCTCTTGGTCTTTGAAGAACATGTAAAATGATGTTATTTTTTTCTCATTTATATTTATCTATTATTTACAAGTCTACCTAATCAATAAAACTATAAAAGTACTTTTTGTATTATACAATAAAAATTCTTGCACAATTCTCTAATTCTATTAACCTTTCAAATACACTATTTAGAGTGATTAATTATCAAAGGTGAATGACCAGGGATTAATCTAAATTTTGGGGGAAACTTCCTTTTCTGGAGAATTGGGA
Source organism: Saccostrea echinata (assembly GCF_033153115.1). Taxonomy (NCBI): domain Eukaryota; kingdom Metazoa; phylum Mollusca; class Bivalvia; order Ostreida; family Ostreidae; genus Saccostrea; species Saccostrea echinata. The sequence continues at coordinate 37,660,398 of NW_026889750.1, forward strand.
AAATCAGCCGGGGGAAATTAATTTCAACATTTTTATGACCATTTAGAGTGCATAAAATAGCAAAGTAAAATCATATTTCAGAGAAATATCGTTTTAAAATTTTTACTTTAAATTTCCAGTTTTTAATTGAAAATAAATTACTGGATAGAAAAGTTTGACAAATTCCTTACGTAAAACTTTATTATACTGATATGTATTGTATATCACTTGAAAGGAAAAGACAATAGTTCAAATGAGAAACTTAGTTTCCTTAAAATTCAAACTTCCTTTTTTAAAAAAAAAAAAGATCCACCATGTCCTCAAGTTCCTCATTGGAAAAAGTTGTCTTTTCCTTCCTTACAAATCCAAACGAGATTGGTTAAGCCTCTTTCTGAAATTTGTGCACAAGAAGTTCTTTACACTAAATCCCCTCTCAACAGTTACTGTTGTGCAAGGAATTAAGCATCCCAGTTCAAGCAACTGTATCATATTTGAGTAGAGTAAATTCAGTATCCCATCTCTTTTAGCCTGTCTCAGGTTGTTAGGCAATGTGAGTTGCAGTCTTTGGTCCCCAAGCTGCTGTCTAAAAATTATAACAGGGCATTAGTATTATACTATTTTAAATAAAGTCAGAAAGTTTAACTTTTTTAATCATTCAAAATTTACAACTGTTACTAGTAAAAAAAAAAACCCAGAGTTAATATCAATAAAATAATTCATACTTACAAATTATGTTTCCTAGGATGAATCTGTTGCATGCAAACTTGTAATGAAACAATAACTTTTCTTTAAAAAAAACATTTTTAAATAAGAAGAAAAATATTAGTAATGTAAAACAGTAAAGTCAAAACCTTGTAAAATTTTAACTGAAAGGGAAGTAGTTAATATTTTTTAACCTTATAACAAACAAATGATATTTGAATGAACCATATTCAAGAACCACTGCATCTGCAGATTCGAAGTCAGCGGGGATTCTAGGGAAGGGATGTGCATAAAACTCAGCCAAAGTCTGGATGTCATGCTATAAAATAAATTATCATTTATTTTAAATACCGAATACCTGAATATTGCTGTAGATGATTTATGTTGACAACATTCACACAGACCTTCCCATAGTCTAGCAATTCCCCAGTTGCAGTGCTTAGGGAGATTCCTTGGGTCTAAGACCCCAAAGGACCTCCTTACCGGTGAAAAGCTGAATGACTATTTCATTTCAACTAGAAGAAACCTGATGAATGGAAGGCCTGTGAGTAACGAAAAATCCTCAGGCGTCTGAACATGGACATTCCTATGTTCATCTTGTCTGATTCTTTGTTGTAGAGATGTTCTGTCTACAACGTCAAGATAAAAGTGATGACCTTCGAGAAAGTCAGTTCTTCATGCTGACCTCTTTCATCTAACATTTCAATTAAAATGGCTATTCTTTCCAAGGTTTTGCTTACTTTGTGGGGAACGTCAGTGAGATTAAATATTCATTTTATAATAATAAACTCAAATTGTTTATTATTCTGAGTACATCACTCAACAGTAAGATCCTTGCGCAGTAGTGAAACTCAGAGTCCAAAAACCTCAGGTTCTCGCCTTTCCTCATACAGACTGTCTGAGCAATCCGAAATGTTAAAGAGATATATTCATTATATACATTACAACAAGTGGTATTTGTGCCATCAAATGTCAGGAATATGACATTGGAGAGCGGAACACCCTTGGCTTGGAAAATATTCTGATTGCTTCTGTCAGAGAATAGCTATCTGTTTTCTCAACATGTATAATACCAAGGTAAATGATCTTGGATAGTGTCTTGAAACTTCCGTGTCCCAAATAATGCAAACTGCTCTCTTCCTCCTTCATATGTACTTTCATCTCCTAATTATGTGAATTTTTCTCCTACCCTAAGAGAATCAATGAACTTCTGTTCAAGATGATAACTAACTGTTTCCATAATATCATTGACAGAAAAGGATGACAAGTAAGTTGCATTCTTTGGTGCTGACTGCAAGTGAGTACTAAGGTCCTTAACACCAAGGCTAGCCACAAACTGCACAAATTCTGCAGTTTTCCAAGAGGGCTTACCGTTTTCTAACCATAAAATTCGCACACATAATAAGTTTCTTCAGTACTTCACGATTCAGTTTTTTTTTTCAATCAATTTCAGTCTTGAGATTGTAACAATTTGAAAACATTCACCTCTTTTCCTGATGTTTTTCATATTTGGGCATCACAGTGAGCTTTGTTCTCTTGCTAGTTGTTTGAAAAAGGAGCAGGATGATCTGCAAACAACACCCACGTGCAGTGTAAATACACTTTTTTTTTTTTACCGAAATGCTTACACAATTACATATTTTTCTGGTTCTGAATCCGTTCTGTATTTAAGTTCAGGAGACTCCGCGAGTTTTGGTTTTGATTGTTTTTAAAACATCGTATGAATTTTTTAGCAGGCCTTGGCATCTTCTTTACGATGTTTTTTTTTTAACATAATACCCTTCTCGTAGCGACATGATGATTTACGAAGTAAACTCGTTCTAAATTTAATTCAATTGACGTTACATAGTCTACAAAGAAACAAGAACATACTGCATGTACAACTTGTCTAGTGAACGTCCGAGGAATATCGACGACAGGTATAACATTATATACATTTGCGCTAAGAGTTCGTGAACACAATAAAACGAAGGGAAAAAATTATTTGAACTTTTTATTATTGTAAGGGGAATTTTTTTTACTCATCAAAGGGGGGAAATGGGATATCCAGGGGGAATTTTCTCTTGTATTAAAATACCCAATATCGGTAGTAAATATGTACTAGATTAACCCCCTGATGGCAAAGGAGAATAACTTCGCTCAGCAGAATACAATAGAGCCTTGGACACGACCAGAACACTTGACCAAATGGTACAGATGTTCAAAATTCTGGTAAAAATACCCTTGCTTATTAAAACTTTTACACTGTTTGCCTCCGATATTCCCAGGAGCAGACAAGATTTTCAAAGAAATAATGCGTTTTCAACACAGCCCTATCCTAACACCAGAACCCATGACACAGGGTCATGAAATTAACAAATTTGGAAGAAGTACCCTCATCATCACAACAATGCAATTAAATGAAGATTTTGATAGAATTCATACATCTTCACTATATTATCAATAAAGCCCCTCACCACACCCCCATATCACCCCCAAGAAGCAACGGAACCCTTGAACCTGGGACAAGTTTTTAAAAAAAAATTGCAAGAAGCACCCTTGCTTCTCCTAACTATGAATATATGAGTGTATTTGCTCAATACCCAGGAGCAGGCAGGATTATGTAGTAGAATTGATTTATTTTCACTGTAATATCAATAAGGTCCCACCCTTACCCCAGAACATCTGACCCAGGGTCAATGAAACACCCACTTATGGAAGCACTCTTGCTCATCATCACTATACACTTAGTTTTGTTGCTTTATAACCAGTGCCGCTGACCCTGGTGCCATGAATTTCACAGTTTTGGAAGAGGTATCCTTGTTTATCATAACCAATTAACCATGCATTTAGGTTTTTTAAAAATAATATCCAGGGACAGAGAAGAATAATGCATTTTCACTATATAATAGAGTCCCGCCCTAACAACAGACCTCCCTGACCCAGGAACCATGAATTTCACAATTTTGGGAGAGGCACCCTTCCTCATCATAAGTATGTACATATTTAGTCTGTTTAATACCCAGGAACAGAGAAGAAGATTTTCAAAGAATAAAATCAAATGCATTTTCACTATAAAATAATAGAGCCCCGCCCTAACACCAAAACCCTGACCCAGGGGCCATGAAATTTTCAATTTTGGAAGAAGCAGTCTTGATCATCATAACTTAGTTAGTCTGTTTATTATCCAGGAGCAGAGAAGAAGATTTTCAAAGAATTAATGCATTTTTACTATACAAGATAAATATTGCGTTTATTTTGATGGTCTTAGCTCCACCCCTCAAGCCCCAGGGGAGCAGGGACCGATAAAGTTCACAATTTTTGTTCCCCTTTACCCATAGATGATGTATGCCAAAATTGGTTGTATTGGTTCAGTGGTTTTAGAAAATGCACGACGAAGGACGACGGAAAAAATACACATAAAAATAGGTCATTCAGGTGACCTAATAAAAATGTAAACATGAATAAAAAAATGTTATCAAATAGTTTTAAAAGACACAAGATATTCCATGTTAATTTCCATAGTCCCCGCCCACTGACGTCAGACAGAAAGACAGCCGCAAGAGAATGACATGCATATTAGGCACTCGATCTTTTACTTGGCGAAATTAACATTTAGTTGTAAATATCGGGAAATCAACTTACCTAACTTTTAAAGAGTTATCACAGGGAAAACAAAAAGAAATGTAAATATGAAAAAGTACATGTACTTAATTTTTCGAGTTTGGTAAACAAAACTATATATGACGTCACATGACGGCGAAATAAGATATAGATCAATCAAATATCTACTACCAACAATGCGAAAACAATTAATGTGTTCCTAATTTCACAAAATATCTCACCATGCGCTATGACGTATTTTTACATAACAATAATATGTGTAAATCACTAATTAAGTACTTGCTTCTGCAAGGATCAGGGATAAAAAAATGTACAACTTGAAAAATCCAGCTATCAACTATATCTTGTATCAATGAAGTAAAATCAGATGATGAGGTTTATACTTGGTTGTTTTGTTCATTTGATTAATGTAAATAATGAACACTTTGTACTCTACACGGTTTGCATTTCATTTCCGATGATGAGATCGAGACTACAGAAAGAAATGAATTCTCCGAGACGGTACCAAAAAAGGAAAACAGTAGATCATGTGTTTAGTTGTACCATTGAGAACTGTGACAGATCATTTCGTTCCTTAACATCTCTCGATAATCACAATCTCCTAGGTAACTGTAGTGACAGATCAGAGAGAAACCTTCTAGATAGATGCAAAATTATATATCAAAACAAGTCGTCAGCTTTGAAAACAACTTGTCCATCATATGATGAAGGCATTATAACGGCGGAATGTACAGAGTAAGTTAAACCAACTGGATGGGCATTGAAAATGAAAAAGTACTGAGGACCAAAAAGAATACCTTACCGAAATATTCAAGGCAGGCAAAATTACTGGGAAAAAGGAAGATCCAAGTAAAGTGGCGAAAGACATGCCATATGTACTTGTAAATGGTAAAAAGCGTTTCAGAATGGAGGATTACTTAACACCAGCATAAGTAGCAAGTTTCTTTTCAAGACTCTCTCAGAAAGACAGAAAATGTGATACTGGAGATTTCTTGGCAGCATCTTTTGATAGGAATTTGAATGATTCTTTCACGTATATAATATTTCAATTGCTAATACATGTATATTTATTGAGGGAAAATACATGTGCTCTTCCCATTCTGTGAAACATTTTTTGTTAAATATTTTCAATTATTTACAAAATCTGATAGTCATTGTTATTTTCAGTATGCTAGGGGAACTTGATTTTAATGATCTTTTGTGTACATTTTCATTTAGCTGTGAAGAGCAGAATTATGAGTTCTGATACCTCCTATGTGTCATGTTTCTTGAGGTTCATAAATCTTTTTAGTCAAGATTACATTGTATGCATGTGTATTACAGATTGTATTTCTCCTCGTATCTTGCTAAATATTTTATTCCACCCTGAAATATAGCAAAATTGCATTTTATCGCAAATTAAGTGCCAAAACATACACTTATATGATTTCATGCCATGATTTCTCTTACGTGCAATGTTTCTTCATAAATCTTTTCATGCATTTAAAAAGGTCTAGATTCTGCCTATATACTGTTAACTATTGCATTCATTTCATGTCTTTTCCAAATTTTTTAAAACGAGCATGAAATTTTGCAAAAATGCACTTTTTTGGCATAGTGCCAAAAAATACAATTTTAAGCTACATGTATGATCGCTCTTTTGTATGAAGTTTAACCTTTATTTTTCAAATGTGTTTAAAAAGTGGAGATTATGCTTGTTATTGGCGAACAATTACATTTCTTCTCCATATTTGATACTTTTTTTAAAAAATACACTCAGAAATAGAGTAAGTTGCACTTTTTGGCAAAGTGCCAAAAACATAACTTTCTTGCCATGGTTTCTCCATTAATTTTATTATGCTTTTTAAAAGTTAAGATAACGCTTGTTTACTGTTTATAATTGCATTTATTCCATGTATTAGCTAAATGTTTTAAAATCAAGCATGAAATAACAGCAAAATCCACTTTTTGGCACAGTGCCAAATTATAAAATATTGCATGTACAGTATGCAAACACCTTTTATCACAGAGTTATAAGGATTGCAGGTATAAAGAGATCTATCTGTAGAAAAATGAAATTTGTAACCAATGTTTGCTATTTATATTAAAATTAAATTTACTGTGTCATTAAAAAAGGCCAAAAATGGACTTATTTCACGGCTACAAACCACCCTTAAGATGCCGTGGTTGGTTTCCATGGCAACGGATGAATATTTTTTGTTTTTGATTCGTATTTGTGCAAGATAGATGAAACAAAGCTAGCACCCCCAAAATCAAAGAAATCGGTGACAGCAAGTGGCCAGACCTCTTCTAGTTTCTTTGATTCTCACATAGAATTAGTGTTAAAGGTCATGTGTACACATACATGTAATCATTTATATACATGGTGTCACAGACGCGCAGTGCAAAGAAACAGAGAAGTGGAACATTTATTTCATAATTTGGTAATATTTACATAAACGTTAATTTTCAAAAAAAAAATATTTTTACAAAAGAGAAATTCTTAAAATTTAACGTAAATACTGATCATTTGAATTATGTTTTGCACCTACTTTATCACAGACTATGATGTAGTCAAATGGATTAATTTGACCATGTATTCTCCTTCTCCTTATCTGACTTATTTTGAAAGTACAAATAGGAGATGTGCATGGTTTGGGTGAGGATATTATTCTTCAAAAACTTACTGTTGTCCGTGATTTTATGTCAATAGAAGATGACATGGGCTGACACTTCAGATAAAAGCAGAATAGGTCAATCTCTTCTGTTTTGTTTTGTTTTTGTTGTATATTTGCAGGGATCCATCAAATACATGTTTATATGTTTACTTGTCGAACTTCCAAGCCTGCTTTATTCATCGCATTTGATAGTTGTCGCACGTTAAATGCATTATGTGATTTTGGTATTTATCAGAAATCTGGCAACTGTATCGTGAAGCCATTGCTTTTGAAGTGGTGTTGATTACCAAATATTACATGCATTTGGGAATAACTTCATAGTAATGTGCATCCATGAGACAGATGATGAATAGAATTGTGTCTCTTTCATAAGAGGACGTAATTTGTGGGAATAAAAAGATGAAAAAGGAACGGTAGAGAGACTTATGTATCATTATTTAGCCCCTCCCACAGACGAAGTTTGGGGGGAGTATATAGGAATCACTGTCCATCTGTCTGTGTAATCTTGTCCGGGCTAAACCTTTGCTATAGAGAATCATTGGAAGTTCATACTTGATACATGTACAGTCACAAATTGTTTATGACCTGAGGGTGTGTCATGACCTTGACATAAGGTCTTTTATAAAATTTTAGGTCACGTTTAGAAAAATGTGTAATTCCTGTCCTGACCATATCTTGTAAAGGAGGGCATTTTAGATTCTACTCCCAAATATAACCTGTGGTCTGAGTATATATATTGACCTTGACAAAAGGTCATTTCAGGAAGTTCAAAGTCATTGACAGAAAAAAATGTATTATTCGTGTCAGGTCTATAACTCTCAGATGAAAGTTCAAACTTGACACAAAGATTGCTTTCATGATCAAGAACCAAGGTTGTACCGGCAAGTTCAAGGTCAGTAGGAGATAAAGTTTTATACTCCAGTCCATTATTCTCTAATACGTAAATATTGGACGTTGAAACTTCAATGATTATGTGTGAGGTGATGTTATGTTATTACCTTAATCCAAGGTCATTGTGGCAAATTCACGGTCACATGAAAAAAAGGTGTTAAATTCATGTCAGATCGTGATGGTCATCTGAAAGTGAAAACTGTGGCCTATAGATATTTTTGATGTGGCTGGACAATGTGATGATCGTTTGTTTTTTTGTTACGTCCCTCTCGAGAATTTTTCACTCGTATGGAGACGCCACCACTTGCCGATGGAGGGCTGAAAATTTACACATATACTCGGCACTTAGGGGCCATTGAGCAGTGAGGGATCTTTTTCAAGCTAACACCTACTTCGACACGGGACCACGGTTTATACGGTCTCATCCGATAGACAGACCGATCCCCATGTCCCGCAGCGTGATGGCCGTTGAATTAATGTAAGGACTGCCAGAATATAAAAAAACATATAATGGCATCATTGGGCATTCATTTATCCAAGGTCTTTCAGATGAGACCTTAAACCCGAGGTTCCATATCTAGGTAGCATTGACACGATAAAGAATCCTTACTGCTCAAAGGTCCTGAGTGCCGGGTAAAGGTCTAAATTTTACTCTATGAGTAAAAGATTATGTATGGGACGTTAAAAAACACACAATCATTCATCAGTCAATTCTTGAATATGTTATGCTGAAGTCTTTTGTTCTGTTTGACAATATATCATTTTCTATATTATGTGCAAAAGGTTCCACAGTGTTTAAGTTCATTTTTTTCTCTCGCACCACTCAATGTTACATATGAGGTTGTATGTACAGTATATACAAAGACAATATACAAAGAACCCTTGAAAATAAAGGAAAACAGCAGTTATTGTAAGGGACAGTCTTGTTCATACATGTATACTGTACATATATAATGCTAATTTAAACTTAATGAATACATAGGAATCAGCAGTTGACAATAACTTTGAAAAAAAATGGTGTAGTGTAAATGTGAACTCACCATTGATTGCTCGCTGATGGAATCAATGCTGTTGACGTATAAACTAACATTCACAGTCGAAGATTCATCTAAAAATAGAACAATAGGAAAATGCTCAGACATCTAAGTACTAATGAACAGACATCAATGTGTTTTACTTACGTGGGGAATATACATGCAAATAAAATATTTAATCTGTTTTTGTTGGCCTATTAAAATTCTAAGTATGCTTGAATTGATCGTAATTGAATTTCAATTTATTTCATTTTAGATTAGAGGGCATATTACTCTAACTGCAGAAAAATACGAGAGAATCAGAATTCTTTAGTATGCAGTGTACAGAGAGTTTTTATTATTTTCCGCGGTACGAAGCAGAGCGGGAAAAATTATTTGTTCATTTTTGACAAAATGGGCACATATACTGGAGTCACGTGGTGATGATTGCTTGTTGTGGATTAGCTTGGGAAATCAGTTCTAGCCCATCGTATTACGTTTCAGTTGAAATACAAGACATATACTAGAGGTAATGTGAGCACTGAGCTCACAAAATGATACCCCCGTCTCCGATATGTATATCATTACAAAGTCAATTTTTTTCTATGGGAGACCCGAAATAAGTGTCCGATCAAAAAGTAAAATAAGAGGTGCACAATTGGAGTATGAGGTGCAAAATGTCACTATGTAATAAAGATTCTGTGAAAGTATCATTAATTTTATTAGCTCACCTGAGCCGAAGGCTCAAGTGAGCTTTTCTGATCGAAATTTGTCCGTTTTCTGTCGTCGTCGTTGTTAACTTTTTCACATTTTCATCTTCTCAAAAACCACCGGGCCAATTTCAATTTCAACCAAACTTGCCACAAAGTATCCTTGGGTAAAGGGGATTCAAGTTTGTTCAAATGAAAAGCCCGAAGGGCTTTATGGTAAATTTGATCTCTTACCAAATTTATATCCCGATAGATGTTTTAAAATGATTCCTTATTACTTATATTTACATTTGTGACTTATTCATATTTTACATTTGCCTGATTATAATCTTTAACGCGTGAAATGTTTCATTTTTCAAACTTAATGGCACGAGTTTGATCTATTGATCGCGCGTTAACCCTTTATGACGTCACTGAGAAATTACGTCGAACATTTATGACGTGAGGAAACCGTGTTTATACGGATATATTTACATTTGCTGTGTTTATTTTTACTAAGCCAACTGTGGAATTCATTTGAAAGTCATTTTTGTGTAGAAATATACACGGTGAAACTCGCGCTAAAGTGACGTCACAATGAGGCTACAGAGACGTAAATAAAATGTAACGATATAAGACAGCAAGAAATTCAAATACTGAGTATATTATTGGTGCTTTTAAACTTGTAAAATACAAAATTAAGGAATGTTTTTAAGTTTAGTGTGAATTATTGGTGTGTAAATCACACAGACTTGCACATAGGCATATATTTTTCACGAAGCGCTAGCGCGCTTTATGAAATATGCCTACTGACAAGTCTGTGTGATTATACACCAATTAACTCACACAAAACTTAAAAACATTCCTTAAATAGATATACGTTGTTTTCAATAGTGTTATATAAAAGAAAACATTTGCAAATGTATTTATTTACATTTGCAAATATTTTTCTTAGATGAACCTATTGAAGAGAAAATATGTTCAATTCTGTATGAACTTATTAGGGGGTCAGAGGTCATGGCGTGACCGAATCACACAGCGAGATGATATCTTGTCTACATATTTCTGTCCCGGTGACATTGGTTTCGGAACTTCTAAGCCGTTAAAGCGATGAAAAAGATAACATTATTGAAACATATATGTTTTTTTCGTTCAACAAATGATCATTAGTTCTTTCTTCGAGGAGTGAGGAATTTCAATTAGCCTAAACTTTTTAACGTTGTTTATTACTTTTATTTACATTTGAGATGAATATTCTGAATAGAACTGCATTTATTACACGAACGGCCCGCCGTATTGCTATGTTGTGACGCGTAATGACCTAGAAGCTGTTTGGTCTTGAGAGTTCGCCTCGCTCCAACATTTGAATACTTACATTGATGTTCAGCAGTCCAGTTCAGGAATATCTGTTCGTAATGGAAAAAAAAAACAATGATCGCTACTGAGAATAATCTTACTTTTATTGTATGAGTTCTTTATATATGAAGTCAAAAGCGGTGGTATCGTCTTCAGTTTACATACCTTCAAAGGAATTTCGGGTTAAAAAGGTAAGCGTGATTTTAGGCTTATTGAAAACATTCTTCACACGAAGAAAGAACTAATGATCATTTGTTGAACGAAAAAAACATATATGTTTCAATAATTTTATCTTTTTCATCGCTTTAACGGCTTAGAAGTTCCGAAACTAGTGTCACCGGGACAGAAATATGTAGACAAGATATCATGTGTGATTCGGTCACGCCATGACCTCAGACCCCCTAATAAGTTCATACAGAATTGAACATATTTTCTCTTCAATAGGTTCATCTAAGAAAAATATTTGCAAATGTAAATAATTACCATTAAATATCTCATTTAGATTGAGGTCATTGCATCATGAATATGCATTACTAAAATAAGGCCATTCCAAGTTTTTTCTCTGTTTAGCGTCCACCCATCTTTCAAAAACCTACCTACCTATCCGCAAAAAACACACAAACCAAAGAATAAAACAAAGAATTTATAATCATAAAAATGAGATCAATCAAAGGATTTGATTTCATTCATCTGTTTTTAGGTCACCTGAGTCACTCAGGTGACCTATTGCTATCTGTTTTTGTCCGTCGTCGTCCGTCGTGCGTTAACTTTTGAACATTTTTAACTTCTTCTCTAGAACCGCTCAACCAATTTAAACCAAATTTGGTATATAGCATCTATGGGTGAAGGGGAACAAAAATTGTGAATTTCATGGTCCCTGCTCCCCCCGGGGCCTGAGGGGTGGGGCTAAAACCACCAAAAATAATGCAATCTTTAAAAATCTTCTTCTTTACTCCTGGACATCAAGCAGTCAAACTGTTGGCATCATTGTAATAAGCATTGAGCCCTCTACTAAAATTGTGAAATTCATGGCCCCAGGGTCAGGGGTTCTGGCCCCAGGATGGGGCTATATAGATCATATAGTGATTTTCATGGCCCCAGGGTCAGGGGTTCTGGTGTTAGGGCGGGGCTCTATTGATTATATAGTGAAAATTCATTGATTCTTTGAAAATCTTTTTCTCTGCTACTGGAGATTATTTAAACAAACACAAGTGCATGATTATGATAGACAAGGATGCCTCTTCCAAAATTGTTAAATATATGGTCTCAGTTTTTGGGGTTCTTGAGGAGGGGGGGGGGCTCTATTGATTATATAGTGAAAAAGCATTAATTCTATTAATTAATCATTAATTTATCCTGTCTGCTCCTTAGAATAGAGTTGAGCTTATAGATAAATTGCTTAGCTATCATGAAAATGGGTGCTTCGAACAGAATTTTTAAATCTTGTGGTCCTAGGGTCAGGGGTTCTAGCATAACGAAGGGGGGGGGGGGCTTTTGATAATATAGTTGAAAAGTGTTAATTCTTTGAAGTCCATAGTTATGATGATGAGGGTAACTCTTCCAAATTTGTAAATTTCTTGACCCTTGGTCTTGGTTCTGATGTTAGGGTAAGGCTTTGTTGAATCTGTAGTGAAATGCATTGTACCTGTGAAATTCTTCTCTGCTTCTGGGCATATCGGAAGCAAACTGAGTAAAAGTTTAAATGATATGAGTAAGCGTATTTCTACCAGATTTTTAAACATCTGGACCATTCGTCTAAGCATTCTGGTCCTGGGCAGGGCTCTATTAATTTGTATTCTACTGAGAGAAGTTATTCCCCTTTTCCATTCATCTTTGATAATTAATCATTGTAAATAATGTATTTGAAAGGTTAATAGAATAAGATAATTATGCAAGAATGTTTATCGTATAATTAAAAAAGTACTTTCTTAGTTTTAGTAATCAGGTAGACCTGTAAGTAATAGATAAATAAAAATGAGACAAAAATATCTTATCTTATTAAAAGTTCTTCAAAGACCATAAGAGAGGTCAATGCTAGAGGTCTTAATATGGGTTTTAAAACGGTACAGAAGCACTAATAGTTTGTTAATAGTCTGCATGGTGATAGTGTTAAGTAGGGGACAGTATGAGTTGATACTGAATACTAGACTAATTATTTTGTTGATCCTAATCTTCCTACTTCTCTTGCTTTAGGGCAACAATGCTTCATCTATCAGTGTATTTAACTTCTAAATTGTTGTATTATACTCAGGTGACCGTTAAGGCCCTTGGGCCTCTTGTTCTGATAGAAAGATCTATTCTTAAGCAAAACCAGGATATTAAATGCTTAAAGTTTACCTAACATGACATATTGAAGACAAATTTTAGAGAAATTGGCAAAATTCAAAGATTTTGACTAGAATAACCAGTTTCAGGTCGCCTGATTTTGTTTGTTTTTTCTGATATTGCGTGTCAAAAACCTAGGCGCACGCGGACGCTAAACATAGAAAAAAACTTGGAATGGCCTAATGGTATAACTATGTCTTTTAAGTGTCAAGCTAATAATTAAACAAGTATGTTTTTCGTTACATTTAGAACGGTATAATAATGAAGGAATTGCTTAACCACAATTTGATAACACTAAATGTAAGAATTGTAGGGAACGATCCTTGTGTTATAGAGAAGCATATATCTATTATTTCTAATTTTGTTTTAGTTATGAAATACTCACTGCTCTCGAAGTTTGGAGGAATTCCATTGTCATACTCGTCAAACATTGCTTGAATAAATTCAGTCCTGCAAAGAAAATATAATTATTAATAATGTCACCTATACAGAAACAAAGTCAAATGGTTCAATAATGAATTTTCCTAAACAACGCGTTCTACGGGCCTGTGATGATTAAACTTTTTAAAATCAAATTGAAATTTGGGATACAGCTATGGAAAGATAATGGTTGTTCATTTTGCCCCGTTTGTATGAATTTTGGCCCGGTCCATTATTAATAGCCGTGTGTCTTTTTACTTAAATTTTGATAACGTACATTTTAATGAAATTTGGAACTGTGTTGGATGGAAAGGATACATATAGATTAAACCAGTGGTTCATATGATTCAAGACGTATTACGGCCTGTTACGAAAGAAGATTTTTTTTATATTTGGGAAGAATAATGATTTTTTATAACTTATACAAAAACCATTGTCTTTATAGTGCAAGCACATCGTAAATTCCCACTAACAATGGGTCGATGGTAACTGGATGAAACTCGATTTTTGATGTTTTACAATATGTTTCTGCCAAATTTAATTCTAGATCGATACCTATGTTCCGCTCTCTGATTTCACAATATATTAACGCGACAATGTAATGGAAGAAACATTATACTGTAATGTAAAAAACACTTCTATATAGTCCCAGTAAGTGCCAATGTGAATAATATTTGAAAAAGGAGTGCTTAAAAGGTTTAAACTAAATAAAGATTGAAGGGTTTGTTTAAACAAGAGGCCCAAGGGCCTTAACGGTCACCAGAGTATAATACAACAATTTAGAGGATCCATAGAGTATAAAATGAACTGAAAGGTGAAGCTTTGTTGCCCAACAGCAAGAAAAATAGGGTGATCAGGATCAACAAAATAATTAGTCTAGTATTCATTAACAGTTAATGAATTAGGCTCTAATCTGTTCCCCATTTATCACTATCACCATAAAGTATATTAATAAACTATCAGTGCTTCTGTACTATTTTGATTCCTTGTTGAAATCTTTAACATTGGCCTCTCTTGGTCTTTGATGAACATTTAATAAGAGAAGTTATTTTTGTCTCATGTTTATTTATCTATTACTTACAAGTCTACCTGATCATTAAAACTAAGAAAGTACTTTTTGTATTATACAATAAAAATTCTTGCATAATTCTCTTATTCTATTAACCTTTCAAGTACATTATTTACAGTGATTAATTATCAAAAGCAAATGGCAAAGGGGAATAACTCCTCTCAAATTAATAGAGCTCTGGCAAGGACCAGAACACTTGACCAAATGGTCCAGATGTTCAAAATTCTGGTAAAAATACCCTTCCTTATTAAAACTTTTACTCTTTTCGCCTCTGATATGCCCAAGTGCAGAGAAGATTTTTAAAGAAATAATGCATTTTTACTACAGATTCACTATATTATCAATAGAGCCCCCCCCCCCTCCCCACTGAGAAACACCAGAGCTTCTCACCCTGGGACCAGAAGTTTGCTCATCATAAGTAATCATTTTGTTTATCTGCTTAATTAAGGAGCAGACAGGATTATTTAATAGAATTAATGCATTTTCACTATATTATCAAGAGCCCGACCCTTACACCAGCACATCTGACCCAGGAGTCATGCAATTCACTACTCTGGAAGAAACACTCTTGCTTATTATAACTATACACTTAGCTTCTTTGCTTTTTAACCAGAAGCAGAAAAGAAGATTTTCAAAGAAATTTTGCTTTTTCACTATATAATCAATAGAGTCCCCCCCCCCCTTTTCACCCTTGACCCTGGGGTTTTGAAATTCACAATTTTGGAAGAGGCGTCCTTGCGTATCATAACAATGTACTTAGTTTGTTTAAATAATACCCAGAGGGAGAGAAGATTTCCAAAGAAATAATTCACCTTCAATATAGGATCTATATAGCCCCGCCCTAGCACCAGAACCCCTGTCCTTGGGGTCATGAATTTCATAATTTTGAAAGAGGAATCCTTGCTTATCATAACAATGCACTCAGTTTGTTTCAATAATACCCAGGAGCAGAGAAGAAGATTTTTAAAGCATTAATGCATTTTCACTATATAATAAATAGAGCCCAGCCCTAACACCAGAACCCCATGATCCAGGGGCTTTGAAATTCACAATTTTGGAAGAGACATCCTTGCTTATCATTGATAACAATGTATTTAATTTGTTTAAATAATACCCAGGAGTAGGAAGAAATAATTCACCTTCACTATAGGATCTATATAGCCCCGCCCTAGCACAAGAACCCCTGTTCCTGGGGCCATGAATTTCACAATTATGAAAGAGGCACCCTTGCTTATCATAACTATGTATTTAATTTGTTTAAATAATACCCAGGAGTAGAGAAGAAGATTTTCAAAGAAATAATGCACTTTCACTATATGATCTATATAGCCCCGCCCTAGCACCAGAACCCCTGACCCTGGGGCCATGAATTTCACAATTGTGGTAGAGGGTTCAATGTTTATTACAATCTTGCCAACAGTTTGACTGCTTGATGTCCAGGAGTAAAGAAGATCTTTAAAGATTGCATTAATTTTGGTGATTTTAGCCCCACCCCTCAGGCCCCAGGGGAGCAGGGACCACGAAATTCACAAATTTTGTTCCCCTTCACACATAGAAGCCATATGCTAAAATTGGCTGAATTTGTTCAGCGGTTTCAGAGAAGCTGAAAATGTTCAAATGTTAACACACGATGACGGACGAAAACAGATAGCAATAGGTCACCAGAGTGACTCAGGTGACCTAAAAATCATAAGGTACATTAAATCTGGACGAAGTGGGATTCTATCTTATCATGCCGTATTTCATTGCATTTAGATACAAATTGATGTGTTACATGGTAAAATTTGAGTACATTTATATTTATGTTTTGTCATTTCATTTTTTCATGCTTGCATTGAATTTTAATACAGATATCAAAGTAGAGATATGGGTAGATTTATGGGTAGAATGTAAAAAATAAGGCTGTATTGATATGAAAATGTCATGACAAACGTGATTTAGCTAAACTACAGTCTGTACAATATCTCTCTGTCGGTTTTTTATTTTTTTTTAATTTCGAGTATCGCATGACCTTAATAAACTTTCCACAAACTGAGTGAAAATTTATTCAATGTTATAATTACAATGTTTAAGGCGGCCGACAGTGGTTTTCATTGCTCAAAATTAAGATACTATGGCTTAAAAAAAATTAATTACAATTTCAAATAATTGAGTTTTTTTTTTTTTTTTTTTTTTTTTTTTTTTTTTTTTTTTTTACAATTAATCAACTGATGGGTAGATGGACGTAGTAATGATTTGTTTATGACGTTATGATGAAGTGAAGTTATTGAAGAGGAGGTCATAAAAATGTTGTAAAAGAAAAAAAGTATGTAAATTTTAATATACATCATTACATGCAGTAGTTGTCATATTCTGTAGTTCTACCACAAAAACAGGAATTTTTTTTTTTTAATTTTTTTTTACTTTACATTTGAGCTGCCTCCTCTTGGAAACCAAAAGATAGAATATGGTGTTTTTATGTATAATGAACAATATAGTACAAATCACCATATATTATATTTTGAGCAAAAAATCTATAGTAGTATTTGTAAAATTTGATTTGAAGTGCAAAAAACTAGCACTTTCCCATATAATCATAACCAGACGATAGATTTTTTTCCCTAAACTTGGCATGTACAAGGAAATTCAATGCAAGTTACATATGACAAAAATTTAAAGAGTTTTTCTATTGTAGTTTACAGAGAATAAAACCCTTGTCGGTTCACTGAAAGGAATGAACATAAAGGATCTAATTATATGCATAAATTTTCAGTGGTTAAAACAAATTCTGTTCTTTTTTTTTTTCAAAGAAAAAACCGTGAAACTATTGAAACAAAGTTTAATCTATGACTCGACATATCTTTGGCTCTTGACATGCAGAAAAAAGTGCAGTTTTTCCAATAAGCATATTGGTTGAACAAGTTGTATCTTTGAAACCTCACACAGTCAAACTTGTATTAGTATTAAAGAATATGTTTTTACAATTCATGTAAGTTTTCAAATAGAATTATTTTAGATTATAAATGTGACATACAGTCATAATGTAAGCATTTAACTATGTACATTGCACGGTTTCCTTTCGGTCACAGTCTCCACACTGCGGCACTATCATCAATAAGAGATTGCTTTTTGAATATATAAAACATCGTTGTATCTCTAATTATTTTTCATGGTTGAAAAGGTGTTTGTCAATTTAGTAAAACAAAACTAAATTCCTTAAATAAGCTGAATCAGCTGATCATATATGGTTTAATCAATACAGTGAATGAGTTACAGCTAAACTACTGATCTTAAAGTCGATGTAATTGATAAGTTGCCAATTCATTTAAGTTATCCTAGGCTTTCAGACAAAAAAAACTACAATTTCAACAAAAGAATTGCAGTTCTCCTGGACTTTTGAGTTTCAATTTTCAGTCATCTAGTTTAAATTTGAAAATAAAAATATAACATACAGTTTTTAAAACAAAAAACATTACGTTATGTCAATATAATTTAATTTTAGTTGTACCGCGTCATTTGATTGGATAAAAAAAAATAAAACTATATCGTAGAACCTGTGTTGCCTATGTCACAATGACTTACGTCAGAAACGTATCAATCCGCTTGACGTTACATTTAAAATACGTACAATCTGGAGGCATTTTTGAAGGAGAAATTGTCTTATTTTTTCTACATTTAATGATGGAAAATTAAATTATAAGGAATGAATTTAATAGCTACCCAATTATATTGGTATATAATCTGGGTTGGGGCAGATTACGCTTTATAAACAGCGAAGCTTAAGTAAATATGAATTGGTTTCAATGGCAAAATGTTAGAATTTAACTGCCTCTCTGAGATTTTCATTACAAATACTATGGCGCATCAGAAAATAATGCATCAGATGTACGAGGGATGGGCAAGCTTGTGCTCTATGTTTTCTAACAGAAAACTTGACTATGAATTGAATATGAAAACTCATTAAGATTAGTTTATACAGATAACATAACAAGTATGTAAGCTCTTTTGGGACTTACAGAAATCATCAAGAAGTTTCATATGGAACAACCCTGCCCTTCGCGTGGCATGAAATACGATACACATCGTTGATCGCTTGTGTTTTTAAACTGGACATGGAATCAAAAATGGCAAAATGAAAACAAACTCCGAATGAGATATAAAACCAAAATTATTTTATTTTTTTAATTTTTTAAAGTAAAAGCAGTAAGCGAAGAGATCTCATAAGCATATTATTACCGTCACTATCAATTAAATTTTTGTTGAATGGTTTATGGTGTAAGATTTTTTTTTATAAGAAACAAAATACCACTGATACAAGACAGGTCTTGAAAAAATACGTCTAGGTATATATGTAAATATTGCATGTTAAAATCCATAACGTAAAAATATCTTCCCTATATAAAAAGATCATCAATTTATTAGCAAACTTTAAAAAATAAATCAACTAATTACATGTCATTAAAAAAATAAGACTAATTACTAGTAATAGAATTTAAATTAAAGGCATTTATTGATTCTTACCGTAAAATGCTTCCATAGCAATATACTGAAAATGGTGTCAGGAGATTCACACAAACAAACAGACACAAAGTCGTTAGCTCCATAGCTGAAAGCTCTGTCTCAAGTAGAGAACTTCCTCTTGTCATCGGTCTTGTTCAGGAAATCATCATTCCATTATCGTATGTAAAGTTATGTACAGTAATAGGTGGAGCTCTACTGCTGCAGTATTTTATAACTCATCCTGCGAATAAAAAAAACTACCATGTATACTTTTGAGAGCTTTCATAACAGAATGATATACTTAATAAAATACAGCCTACAGATGGTGCAAAATTTCTATTGATTTGTCTTGCAGTAGTGTTGTTTTAGAGTTAGGATTCTATTGCCTATGTATTGGTCTAAAGCAAAACTGAAGTTGACAGAACCAATATCAGTTACACAAAGATCCCAATTTAAAAAAAAAAAGGGAATAGAGATGATGTGTCGGTTCTTTTCTTGTAGCAATCCAAGAAAGAACAATAGAGCGTACCAGTAACTGAAGAATAATGTTACAAATTAAGCAAAATACGGTCATTCTAATTTGAATAAGAACATGCAAACTTTTTGAATTAAAAGCGAGTTCTTGTATTGCCTCTCGAAATGAGTCTCGGATACCTGATTACAGTTATAACAAAGATACGTTAATCAAAAGTTATTAAATTAGAAACAGTGCAAGTCGAATTTTTGCAGAACAGTCATCAATTCAACCATATATAGTAATTTAACTCGAGGGATTTGGGGGACTCTTGTTTGTGACGGTAAAACTAGTGTTACGGCCCTTGACAAATATTGACCCAGGTAGTTTAGCCTCCTTTACAAGGAAAGAGAATCCAAATGGGCTCGATCCCTATACCTGTCATACCATAAGACAGAAAAGAAAAAAAAATCACCTGTACTTAATGATTTCAATGTATCTGTATGTTTAAGAATTGCAGGATATGAATGGATCTTTTCTACTATTTTCCTTGCAAAACAATTAAAGCAGAGATTTTTTACCGGGTGGTAAATTCCAGGTGAGGGAGGGGCTAATTTTATACAGATGTGAATGCCTTGAGGGTAGCAATCTACCTGTGGTCGTTTGTCTCCTAATCCCTATACACTGTAAGTGATTTAATACACAGTAGAGTACCCAAGAAGTCAAACTTTACCTGTCAGTGTGTTGGGATTTTGAGATGATTTTAAATTAGAAATAAAAAGTTGTAAAAAAAAAGTTTAATCTCAATGATTTTTAGTAATTTGTAATTGTATGTGTGTCAAAGCATCCCCATCTATTTAAAAATTATTATTCAAAGTATTTGTTGAGCTTTGAAAAAAGTTATACCAAATTTTGATATATATTATTATTATTATCATAAAGAATATCATAATTATTTCAAATACTAAAGGTGTGTATATATATGTTATCAAGCTAAAAATTCCATAGTTATACAGCTTCTCTATTGTTTATACCAAGTGTGGTAAATATCAAAGGATCAAAAGTTAATTTGAAGGTCACCACGAGTGCCAAACAAGGTGTACAGGGTATACACAGGGACTAGTAAGTAAATGTCAAGTTCTAGCACCCAATGATGTACCTTAATGCACTTGATTGACAGGGGTACACAGACCAGGTATTTTTTAGGGTGGTGCTTAAAATCTCTGCCTTTAAGTGTTATTATATTTCAAAGTATACACTTGACAATGTCTGTTTTGTTTAGCATTGTCAAAGTCTCAAGAAATGGAAAAAAAGAATGAAAAAGTAAAATAAAAAATTAAAACAAATTAAGCATAAGATTCAGCATTTTAACGTTATGATCGTTCTTTCTTAATGTGCATAATAAGTTGTGTGCAATCGGGTTCGGAATTCTTTCTTCGACTTGAACTTAACTGCTGCATGAAAGTATCAGCAGTAAATATTTAACAAATTTTAAAAGCTTTCGAAATGTTTTGTTTTATTTAATGGAATTAATTAAACCACGTTTCGACGATTGCGACTGTGCATTTACATGTACGTTTCGAATACTATTATCAGTACTTTGGTCAATTCCAGTTCCTAGGGCCAACTTCGAGTCGCAGTGATCAAGTTTTGGGAATAAAAATAATGTCCCTATTGAATATGTTTTCTTTTTCTTATTTTTGAGAAAATTGTTTTCTTTTCAAAAAAGTGTTTTTCGGATTGTTTAAAAGATAATAACTTACAATTTTTTGATGTTACATGATATCCTGCTCTGGTGTAGACTGAATCGGGAAACATTGACAATTGATAAGAATTTTGCATGATACTGCCTTTTACAAACAACTGTTTGCTTTTCTTTAGATGTAAGTGATGAATGTGTTGTACGAAACAAGCCATCTTTTGCGAGAGGATGCTCCGCTTTGCGATGTTCTTGTTCATCTTCTCCTTTAAGTTTAACAGGTTCAACAATCTCTAGCCATAGTATAGAAATGAAACGGTTTAGAGTTATCCCTCTGTTGTCAAATTGTTTAAATACAAAAATTCATTGTAAATAATGTAATTAACGGGTCATTTGATTAAATGATAATACAATAAAGAACGTTATATATATAAAAACAAACTAAAAATAATTGTTTGGTTAAGACGAGCGATGTATGCTCAGGAACGCTTAGAAACGGATTCTTGCTATTGTTGACACTTAAATATATTGACATAAAGATTATGTAAGTAGCCAAATGGCCATTGGTTTCGGTGTATATACTTGGTATCCCAAGTTGTCAGACGACGAAGTGCTGTCGGACAAACCAAAGATTTTATTGTGTAAGTTGTTATCAGGCAATTCACCATGCAAGCATTGCAATTGTTAAGCATTGTGTGTTATAGGTATAGTGTTACCAAGTGGTTGTAATTGTTTGTACAGCCAAGTGGCCAAAATTGTAATGGTAGTGCTGCTGACATGTGGCCAAGTTGTATAGGTAGCAATGTGTCAAGGACTGATGACAAGTAATACCAAGTGGCCAAGTTGTATAGGTAGCCAGGTGGCAAGTACTTGTGACCAGTATCAAGTGACAAGCTACCAAGCTGTACGTTAGCTAAGAGACAGCACCATTTCCCTTTGTTCACTTAATTACAGCGCTAGGCAAGTGACATATTTGTATATATTGAATAAATTACGCACTAGGCAAGTGTCCATTATATTTGTATATTTTGCTTTGATCTGTATATTTTGCATTTATCATTGTCCTTATAAGACTTGGGCCTTAACCAAGTACGAGCCCAAGGTGATCGCACGGGTCCCACACGTTACAGAAAGTTCAAGAACCGTTCGAAACAGACATTGAAAAAAAAATGTCCGCCGGCAATCCCCAGCGATTTTCCCCTATTACAGAGACATTCTGTGGTAAGACTTACATACTTGCTGTACTAAGTTTGAGCCCAAATGTTATGCATTCCTGATTAATAAAAACATGTGAAGATAAGAAACAGTGATCGATCTAAAAAAAAAATTACAAACATTACAAATTTATGAACAGGGCATAATACACGGACCATGTAAATTCCAGATTGGGATCAGGTGCCTAGGTGAAGTAGGCATCTTCTGTTCACCGATCACATTGGCCGTGAGCCCTATGTATTGATCAGGTAGATGGAACATTCCATAGCCATATCCATTATGAAAAACAAAGGCCTAACATTTGGTATGAAACACATCAGTCAAAATACTACCCAATGACAGGTTATATTTGCTAACAATGTCATTGTAAAGACCATAAAATTTACAAAATGCTGTCTTTAAACTGGATTGTTGAAATCCCTGTATCATACTTATCTGTCAGTATCCTGACTCGGTTTAAAAATTGATCGCACTCGGGGCATCCTCTTGAGTATCGAGATGTTGGGAGATGTAAACACCACATGCAGGTGATAACTGGATATTACTACATAAAAAAAGAAAGTTGGTGATTGAAAAGCTGATGTCATTTCGTTTGTCATACAATTTAGTTGTTAGTTTGTTCTTATCGTCCATAATCAGTCAAACATCCAAATATGAAACAAATGTTGCAGACTCTGTGATGTCCTTTATTTCAAGTTCACTGGGATATATCGAGTGACATATGAATGGAAGTAGCTATTGTTAATTGTCGTCGATATACCTATATGTCGAGTTGAAAGTCACAGCAAGTGTTTTCTTCTCGTGTAGAAGTTTTTAAATAAATCCTGCTTCAGAGGAATATAAAAACAGGTCGGCTAATAAAGAAGCACAATTAGTGCCTATCAAAATTCCAACAGTTTGTTGGACAACCTAGTGTCTGAAGACTAGATAAATGTTGTCAATAAGGAACTCAAGCATCCTTGGAAAATCAACTTCAGAGTTTCGTGTATTATTGATGGCATCAAAAATATTTTTAGACCAATTTAATTTACTTAGATAAAAAAAATAATAACGCGGGTGTTATTACTTTCATTTGGGGTAAAACTCTTAAAATTGAAATTTTTCATCACATGTGTACAATATTGTATTGGTTACCTCTTGTTTTCTTAATTTTCTAGATGGGTATTCGGGATATTAGAGTAGAAGTTACAACATCTTTGTTCGAATGTGGAATTTCTGGCAAGAAGTACAAGTGAAAATGGACCCGAAAAAGGCATTTAGGTTCTCATGGAGATCAGAAAAATTATTTCAATTTGTAATCAATGCGACAGAGAGTTGTTTGTGTTTCGTTATCTGTTACTTCGTCATGCAAAAGTTCATGCTTCCGTAAAAGAAACACATCTGTGAAGTATGTGGTAAATCATTTTCTATAGTACTGGGGCTTTGAGCGATCACCAAAAAATTAAACATTTCAATGAAGGATTCTTATGTACTAAATGTGATAAGAGATTTAAAAATGCATATCATCTACGAAGACATATTTGGACCCACCAGGAAGAGAAAACGAGTTGTAAAAAGTGTTTGAATTTTTTCGTTAAATGAAGAACCACGAGAAAACCTGCTGCAATACATCTAGAGAGGCAATGGAAACTTGTGAAAGTGGGGAAAATTTCTAGAAGAGAGATACTTGAAGGAACATATCAAATACAAACATAGTTCCATAAACATTCCTTTTGGAAAAAAAATCCAGAATAGGATTGATAATAATTAACGGGAAGCATCTTTATTTTGACATGCAAGGCAGCATTTACTCTACATTATATTAAGTGTAGTTATACATGATAGTTACAATACATTATATAACTTGTTCTTCTTTTTTTTACTTTGTTGTTTTTAGCAAATTAAAGAATTTTATTTTAAGAAATTGTAGTTTTCAGCATTTCGATTGAGATTTTTCCATGAAGTTTAAACCAGAAATCACAATTGTTTTTAATTTTGGAAATCAACACCCGACAAAACGTCGGCACTATTTTGGATTCATCTTTTCTATGCTAATAGACAGGTTGAGATCTTAAACTTGTACGCGTACGTGTACATGTACTCTAATGTACACGTCTTTGTAATTTGTCTGTTGAGATTTTAATGTCGTGTAACATGAACGTGTACATTGCAATCGGTGTTTCTGTTTCAACTATTTAGTCGATTTGTAACATCAGTTTGACTTTAGTTTGTAATAAAACATGGTTAAATAAGTGCTCGTGAAACTAAACATCCTAAATAATGTACAAAAACCACATTTCCACACATAAATTGATAAATTTTTATTATAAAAGCTACAAGTTTACCCTTACGTGTCGATGCCACTCTACAAGTTGTAGGAACGTGTAGAAAGATTGTCATCACTAAAACTGATGACGTAATACGCGAGGAATTTAGGGAATTCCCCTACTAGACGAACCTGTACACGTACATGTACACGTACGAAATCTCACCCTCTCTACTGTAGTATGGGCAACGCTCCCCTCGATGGTTCACTTAGATTTGATATGCTTCCAAATTTAATTTTCCGAACAGTCTTTTGCCTTTCAGGTTTGTCACAATGTGGACTCTGCAAGAAATACACGTAATTTAATTAGAATTTAAGTTTTGTCTCTAAGAAGAGAAAAATACTAAATATAATTTTAAATTGCTTATAATGTACTGTATATACTAAATGTACTAAATATGTATAATATAAAAGATAGAATGAGAGCGCTTAATATATCATAAAGTGCATTTCGAAGCATTAGTGAAGTACAATGCATTTTGAAATAACAGACTGGTAAAGGAGAACACTGGTCGGCTGACAAATACACTCTTGAAATATCGCCTTCGTGTAGCGGGACCGAGCGTGTGGTCCTTTCTGCTATTTCAAATCTTCTTTAGACTTCATTAAAATCCTCAATATTCCATATGAATTTATAATTATGTTTTTCCTCCTTTAGTAGAGTAAAGTAAAAATTCCAGTAATCAGTCTACAAGTTTATTACATGTTTCTATTAATCATAAGCACAACATAATATCTAA
Source organism: Saccostrea echinata (assembly GCF_033153115.1). Taxonomy (NCBI): domain Eukaryota; kingdom Metazoa; phylum Mollusca; class Bivalvia; order Ostreida; family Ostreidae; genus Saccostrea; species Saccostrea echinata. The sequence goes on from NW_026889750.1 coordinate 37,685,994, forward strand.
CTCACAACTAACTTTGCAACTCCCCCACGCGTGGATGCCTTATGTATACATTTTAGGGGCAGCTCCGCTGGAACTACTAAAACACGGCAGTTACCGGGTAGCTGCCGGTTTACGGATAGCTTCTCTCTCTCTCTCTCTCTCTCTATATATATATATATAAAATATATATATGTAGGACTCCAAAGTGCGATGGTCACGCCAAAGTCCGGTGGTCTGCGCCAAACCCTGATGGTTTGACACGCCAAAGTCCGATGGTGCCAAAACAATTAACGTTTGTGACGTCATATTACTACTGCGCCGAATTGCGATGCCGCGCCATGCCAAGATCTTAAATAAGTATAAATAAATATCATTATGCGAAAACTAACCCTAATCTCTCGGAAAGGTGCGAAACTAACCCTAATCGCTCAAAAAGTATGTAACAACTATAACCTAGATATCTTTGGTGGGTGCGAGACTAACCATAATCATTCGAATAGAGTGCGAGGACTAACCCTTAGTCTCTTGGGTTGGAGCGTAGCTATCCCATAATTCCTATAATGTGCAAGGACTAACCCTGATCAGTCAAGTGGTGTGCGAGAATTAACCCTAATATCTCTGATGAGTGCAATCAATAAGCAAAATCAGTAAAATTGTATGCGAGGACTAATTCTGAATTGATGGCTTTTGATTCAAAAGTTTTGATTGTAGGACAACGGCGTCAAGGATTGACGTCGGAATATTGTTGATTGTTTCTCCGCACCATCGGACTTTGGTGTGTCAGACCATCGCACTTTAGCACAGTGCGTCTCATAGGAAACGAGCCATCGGACTTTGGCTTGACCATCGGACTTTGGCGTCCGTACTGACATCAAACCATCGGGGTTTGGCGCAGACCATCGGACTTTGGCGTCACCATTGGACTTTGGAGTCTTATATATATATATATATATATATATATATATATATATATATATATATATATATATATATATATATATATATATATATTAGGGATGTCAACGAGTACCCGGTTAACCGGGTACTCGATCGAGCGTCCGAGTATCGAATACTAAAATCAGTACTCGGTTACTCGGATGTATATTTTTTCATATTTCAAAGTGCATATATTTATTAAAAACTTGTACAAAATGTGATTTAAATATGCTTTGTCCATATTTATACAGTAATTAGCGTCACCTACATCAGTTAATACCCGTTATCGCCCGTGGCTGTGTACATGTATATACATGCAGTAATTACCTCCACAGCTGTTCTCACCTCTTGCGACCTTAATTTTTGTTTTCAATGAACATAGTTTAATTATGATTTATTAGATTATTTAATTAGCACACGGTAGCGAAATCGGACATACATAGAAATACCGCTACTAATTCAAAAGTGAAGAAAAATTTAAAAATAACCGAAGATTAAAAATGTTAAAAGTCAGCTGTAAATAGTAAATTTAGCGTATACGGGGGGGGGGGGGGGGAAACAACCATATATTTAAGGAATCACTGTCTAGTTTGTTGTGTATTCCAGGGCATCAACGGCAGTTGGAAACGTGGGATAATTTATGCATAACGGTTGAAGTTGTTAATATCGAGAAATCAAGTTGAACATACTTAACTATTAGAGTTATCAGAGAGAAAACATTTGGAAATGTAAACAATATACGACTCGCGATCATGACAACGTTCATTCCTAAATACATACTCTTTTGCTAGTCTAATCATTACAAAATGCGTCCTTCTCTTCCGTTGATCCTAAACAAGAACTGTAAAGCATTTGTAATTGCTGTCTTTTGTGTTTGTTTGATACATAACTTACATGTATGTACCAAAAATCGTTTTCTTTGGGCTCGATTTTTATGTTCATGCATTATAAACGAAAGAAAACATCAATGGGGTAAACAGGTCTCAATAAAATAAAAAACTTTTACATGTATACACACTTTTTCCGAGTACCGGGGTATCGATTATCAAATATCGACCGGTATGACATCCCTTATATATATATATATATATATATATATATATATATATATATATATATATATATATATATATATATATATATATATATATATATATATATATATTTATATATATATATATATATATATATATATATATATATTTCCCCTTTACATTCATGAACTGGGTATACACCATTTGATTTAGATGTTCGCATGTAAAAGCCCCTGTTTTAAGTTTTTTTTTTTTTTTGTTTTTTTTTTTAAATCACAATATTTCTTTCAATTCTTTTTTATCACGTATTTTGAAATATATTTTTATCACGTATTTTAAATATAAATCGGAGAATCATTTCATACCTATTTGTATTTTTTTTTGCATGTCATAACTTCCACTTATGTGTTCATAAGGGCTGGTATATCTCTGGTCATTATATAGGATACCTGACTGACTGGGCTTTAAGATTTTAGATTGCTACACTCCAACGGTAGTCTCTGCAGCAAGGGAACCAATGTTTCTATTATTGTACGAAGCGGTTATTCCATACATCTGTATTCCACATGAAATGTTACGATTGATATACCATTGATATAACGCCTTTTTGGAGGAATTTTCCAAAGACGGTATCTCCAAGCAAGAATTTCCGCATATTTATCAGGTGCTGAATTCTGTCTTTTGGATGAAATGCCTGGTGAGTCGCTTGCCTCATACCATTTTCTAATTATTTTTGTCAGTTTTCCTGCTTCATCAAAATTGTTCTCTAGTAACATGCATGTTTCCACTTCGCGTCCTAGCATTAGGGACATTCTGTTTATCAATAATGTCCTAAACAAGTGGTACCTTCAGGGCGGTTGCATTAGATCTGGTGCAAGCCTTCCAGCCTTCACTTGTTACACTGCCAAATCTGTTTGTGTATGTAAGCACTCTGAGATGATTCAAGTTATGGGAGCGATCTAAACTCTTGAGCAGGATTCCACCTGAACTTCCATTAAGCTCTGGATAAGAAAACCAGAACGGAATATCACTTTCGTAACCTTCTACCTTAACTTAACATTCATACCAATAGGAGAGTCATTTTGCCACTGTTCAAACATTGATGGAAACAAATATGAAGCATATGCTGCAGATTAAGCCAACTTAGGGTACTTTTTGGACTGTATAACTTGAATAGCAAGCTTCTATAGTGGTTTTACAGTCTTTCTTTTGGATTTACGATGGAATTTTTCCAGATTAATCTCATTTATTCCTAGCAGTGCTCCATGAATTTTGAACTTTTCTCTTTTATCCACGAAGCTTTAATTTCCGGAAGTGTTGTTGGCAAAAGTGATGTTAACGTTAGACCTTTGCAATTGTCACGTTGATTTCATTGTGAGTGAGATCTGCAGTAGAGGTTTTTGACTTTAATGTTGTCCCTAGGTCTGTCATTTGTGAACTGTTCCATCGTTTTCTTGTTTTCTCCTCAGACTTTAGAAGTTATAAAACTGTACTCAGAATGAAATCATCATTAATAAAATTAGTCTTTCTAGTAGGAATCTTCTCTGAAAACTCAAAGGTGTCTATTATATCAAGGGATGATTCAGCAGGTGTTTCTTCATGGGAAACTATTACGATTGGTTACTTTTTCCTTGTTTGTAACAGTTTCTTTGTCAACAGATTCTAGAACAGCTTGGATATCACAATTATTTCGTTCCTGAAGTGTGGAAACAATACTATCTAGAAGTCACGCTGTATTTATTGTCTCCAGGGAATGCGTACTTGTTTCCTGATTGTCTGTACCTTTTTTCATCTGTGACCTTGAAGGCAACCAAATCCTTTCGTCAGAGGAATTGGTGATCTTTTCAAACGCTATATCTTTGCTCGAAAGATACAGAACAGCACCACTGTTTTTCTGGTCTGTTCTTAACAATATTCTGAACATGGAGAGCAGAGAGAAATTCATCTAAACTCCCTGTTATTTTATTCAGCATAGCAATTTTTCGCACAAGTTTCGGTTTTGTTAATCTCTGCACAGTATCCCAACGTCTTTCTGAAGTTCATAAACTGTCAGTGGTTTTCATCGCGTACCATATTCTGAATCCATTGTCCGTCAGTTGCAAACGAAGCAAGCAGCTAAGTTGTTTGTGTTAAGCCAAGAAGAATCACATCTTTATAGATTTCTCTTTGTGTAATTAATTACAGCACTAAGCCAGAGACACAAACATTTCTGTATATATTAAATACCTAAAACAATAGGCAATTGTCCATTGTATTTGTATATGTTGCATTCATTATTATCCTTGCATGTAAGGCTTTGGCAAACCAAGTACGATCCAAAGGAGATCATTCAGGTCTCGCACGTTACAATAAGCAAGGGTATTTTTAACGGATTTTCGAAATTCTTGGGCAACATAGCTTTATCTGTCAGTTAATTTTGTTTTATACTTTTACCGATCCTTTACAGTGCTGTATTATACTCAGGTGACCGTTAAGGCCCTTGGGCCTCTTGTTTATTGTCGAAGTCTGTTGCAGTCGCATATCCTAGCTCATCTTCTATACATATATACCTGTATATAATTTTATGGATTTTGATACCAATTTTTGCATAATCAAATACAATTCTTTGCAATAATTAAAGTCACATTAGTGGTGAAGTACAACATACATAAGTGTTTGTGTTGTTTATAAAATGGAGAGTGAAGGCGATTTCTTGAAAACCTACAATATTACAATTTATAACCGTGATTTGGGTTCGTGACTAAGAAATAGAAATATTAGGAGAATGAGAAGTTCCATAAATGAGTAATTTTATTCAAAGGATTTATCGGTAATTGTACATAAGTATACATATAATTATAAGGTTAAGAAAACATGTGAGTTTGTATATGAATAAAATAAAGGCGTATCTGTAATGGATATCTATTGGTTGTTCATTTTGTATAGGGGTGAGTAGGTTGAATCCGTTCTACGCCTGATTCAGTCACGTATAATTTCCGGGTGTTTCAAATAATCCGAAGTTCGCTACTATATTGCAACAGACTACTCTCACTCCCATTCTCCCAGTATTTTCATTTTGTATATGTATACTTTTTAGCTCACCTGAGCCACATGAGCTTTTCAGATCAAAATTTTGTCTATTGTCTGTCGTTGTTGTCGTTGTTATAAACTTTTTACAATTTCATCTTCTTCGCCAGAATCACTGGGCCAATTTCAATCATACTTTGCACAGAGTATCTTTGGGTAAATTCATGTTTGTTTAAAAGAAAAGCCACACCTTCTTCAAAGGAGAGATAATTAAAAAAATAGGGTGGGGTCATTTAAAAATCTCAATAAGCACTCGGTCAGGAAAAATGAAACTTATATGAAAGTTTCCTGACATAGTATAGAATCAAGTTTTATCAAATCATGCCCACCAGGAGTAGGGTGGGGCCACTATGGGCAAACAAAGTTTTACATGAGTATATATTGGAAAAACATTTTAAAATCTTCTTAAGCAAAACCATGATCAGTCATTTTTATAGAAAAGCATCCTCAGGTAGTATACATTCAAAATTGTTCAAATCATGATCCTTGAGGGTGAGTTGGGCCACTATGGGCATTTAAGATTAACAAAGGAACACATAGGAAAAATCTTTATAATTTTCCCCCTGAATGGCAAAGTCGTGAGTAGTTGTATTTATTTCGGAACATCTTCAAATTAGTTCAAATCATGACCCCGGGGATAAAATGGGCAAACAGTTTTACATTGCTTTGTAAAATAATCTTTAAAAACGATTTTAGAATCTTAAAACATCCTTATGTAGTGTAGATTCAAATTTGTTCATACTATGACCCCCTCCCCCCGGGGGGGGGGGGGAGGGGGGGTTATGGTGGGGCCAAAATGGGCAATTAATGTATTACATAGAAGAACATAAAAAAAAATTTTCCCCTGAATAGCAAAGTCATGATTAGTCATACGGATTTGTATAGAAGCATACTCAGGTAGGGTAGATTTAAGTTTGTTCAAATCATGACTCCTGGTTTGTTGGGTGGGACCACTATGGTGTAGTTTTAAATGGTATCTCCAGGAAAAATCTTTGAAAATCGTCTTTTTAAGAACAGCAAAGCCATATCCAGTCATATTTACATATTGTTGCTTTCTTTTGTTTAATATGGATATTTGTTTCATAAGTCAAAAGAAAGATTTCCTTTGATGAAAGTCTATTGCAGTCGCAATATATAAGTGTTTGAGTTTATTTTATAAATAATTTATTGTCGGTTGAGCTGGTGAATCAATATAAAATTATTTTTCCAGAGTGAGCATAAGACATACAACTATTCTAAAACCCTTCTGGTGAAGGTGGCTAAAGAATTTATTACTTTGACTGAACACTAGTAATAGTGTTACATTAAAAGTTTAAATCTAAAGTTTAAACTTATCTATAACTATCTAGATAGATATAGATAAGTTCAAACTTTAGATTTAAACTTTTAATGTAACAATAGCCTCACAGAAATTTATTAATCCCGATCAGCTAAAAAAAAGGATTTGTAACCAATTTCAGATCAATATTCTGTTGTATTTACCTGTGTCTCAAAGTATGTCTTCTGGTATGAGATCGATATTTCCAAAAATATAAGAACATTTTTATCTGTTAACACTTTTGTGATATGCATATGGTAAACTTTGTCCTTCTTTTCCTGCAACTGACCATTATTATCGTTAGAGTTGCTATAAAATTACTATATTTCCTTTTGAAGAAAAATACCGATTTTTCTAAGACTCGCTTATATGTCGGATATGGAGTTTTTGACCAAAATGCAGTTCCCAAAAATCCGACGTAAAGGCGAGTTTATATGGTATTCAATACATTGCTTTCGTGTAGCATAATGACATCTTCTTTGTACTTTGTAAGGGTTTGATTAATTTCAATGTTTCTAATAAAGTGGTACGAATTTTTTTTTATTATGTCTTCCATAACAAATTTACCATATGTTGCTGTATTTCTGAGTTATTGCATATGTAACTGTACATCATAAAGTTGATTAATTAACTCGTCAAAATTACAGACACATAGCAGTCACATTGAGACATATTTTCTCCGCAACCCTTATTTGCAGGAAGAAGTAAATATTGTGCTTAAAAAGTTAGGTTGTGCTATAGACATGTCGATCTTTTTAGTTCTACATGTACTACATTAATCAATGGATCAGCTTTATTTTTTCTTAATACATCATGTACATAATATGTATATATAGGTACCTATGAATATTAAAACTACACATAGCACATTTTTCTTCACTAATATTACTGACACATTGTAACCATCATTATCCAACAATGGTAACAGCTTTTGTCATTCTCTCGTCAATTGAACAGATTCAAATGAAGTGTTGGTTTTCATTTTATTTTAAGGTGTGTGTGATTAAACGATTATCATTTTTAAAAAGAAATCGTGTTCATGTCAGCATAGAATTACACGTGCTATACCGTTCATTAGTTCTCTAATTACAAAATGTAATGGCCTGAGCTATGTATTTAATGTTATTTTTTTTTACTGAAGGGTGATTTTTTTTTCTTGATCCATCTCTGTCTTAATAATTGTGGAGACTTGTCAAAGTTTCTGAGCCCCATCGTTAGCGTGAGAGACTAGTGCATTAATTAAACCATCCTTCGTATACAAATATTATAAAATCCATAATAATCAGTTATTCAGACGCTTGTCAATAAATGATACGGAAAACTTTTCTTTTCTTGACTTATTACTTTTTCTCAGGACGAAAATTGATGTAGTTTATCTAGGAATACCAAGTCATTGTATTAATTTTTCATAACAAGAGGTCCATAGGATGCAGACTTTCCCATATCACCTTCAACTTACAAAGAATTAAGTAACACTTCTAATAGAATCCTTTATATAAAGGCTTTTTTTTTTTTTTTTTTTTTTTTTTTTTTTTTTTTTTTTGCTTTACTGAAATTATGAAGCTTTGTAACTTATCCAGAAAAATTATTTCATTTCTATGAATTATGCTTGCCTTAAGGTGCATCTAGAAGTTAAGAAAATGCACGTTGTATTTATTATGTATTGAAATATTTTTTTTCCCATTAAAGTACATTGCTCTCCATAGTGGTTTTTTTTGTAATTGGACATTATCTCTTGGAATTGGAAATGATATTATGATTTGATATTCATAGTAAAAATGCTTTAATTTACTAAAGTGAAAACTTTGATATACTATATTGAAAAAATATAGTTTCTATAGTATTTTTAAGGTTGGAAAATTTATTCAAATAAAGGTACTTTCAATGATGAAAAGTGAAATGTTCACCATGTTGATCAATCAGGCAAGATAGGTATGTTAGTTAAGAATGCATTAAGGGATAATTATATCCAAGGTTGGAATTCAAGTAGTAAATTATCAAAAATGGTTATATTATAAGTGGTACAAGTGTAATTTTGGATTTGAGAATTATCTAAACATTATCATCTGATCTTGGATTATATATGTGCGTAAATTTCAATGTATCAGTAATAACATGCAAATCGAAGCTGGTAGATTTTCTAGTATTGATATATCTGAGAGGCATTGTAATCTTTGAAGTAACAATGAACGCAGTGATGAGTTTCACTATTCATTTAAGTATATCCATGATTAAGAATGAAAGACAGAAATTTATGCCTGGCAATATTTATATCAATCTTTATCACAAAATATTGTAAAACGCCAATTACTTAAAAGGCAAATCAACTGAAGCGATATGTATGCTACATTACATATGTACATTAAATAATACTATGCATGATATTCATCTTGCAGTAGGTATTTTCAGAATGATTGACAAAGCCGATCTTACAAATTGTAGTATTAGTGTTCTTAGAGATGTTTATTATACCCGCACTTTCAAAAGAAAGTTCGGGTATATTGTTGTTAACCTGGTCCGTCCGTCTGTCATACTTTCTTCTTCCTCAAACTCCTCTTTTATTTTAAGCAGTGACCAATTAATCTTTTGGAATATGATAGATACAGTGTAGTGTCCTGTAGAAGTGCAATGGGGTTTTCGAATTTTCAGTTCTACCCTGGAGGTCAAATGGGTTTCGAAAAACAACAAAAATCTGGTTCCCTGAACTCGTCTTACTTTTTATGCAGTAGCCAAATTATCTTTTGAAAGATATGGTTAAGAGTAAGGGGGAAAGTTTTCAACCATTTTCTGAAATATATCATCATTTGCAGTTTCAAAGGGTGACCAGGGAGACCTCTGGCCCGTGGTCGTTATCCCTTACACTTTTATATGTGAAATAATACAAAGATGGCTTTGAGGCTTTCGATTTTTTAAAGCTATTTGTTTCGAGTTCCAGGTAGTGGGAATTACGCCCCAGTCTTTGCTTCAATGTATAATTTGCATGTGGCATCCAATGACCTTTGACTTTTTTCAAGATATATCTCCATCTCCATATAACCATTTGTCTTAAATAATAATATTTGTTATATTTGTTGTTATTATTTGACAATAAAATTATAGGTTGACTCCCCCAAATTTTACATCATTAAATTCTGTAATTTGTGTAATTTCAAACTGGTTATGAATTTAGGTTTTGAAATACTTACATATGAGGCCCATGGGCCACATTTTCACCTAATCATTTTATGCTCGATTTCACAAATACATGCAAATATTCTGTGTAAGTTATACAATTATTGTGGCTTATTCCCAGGTTACCTACATATGAAGGAAAGTGCATTTAGAGGCAAACATCTTAATGCGGATTTTACTGTCTTACAACAGCATCTAGTATATTTCTGTAAAAAAGCTAACACTTTGTTTAGCCATCACTTTGATTACTTGAATTTACTATAGCGATTACTTTAAAATTTACTATATATTTATCACTGCAACTTTGTGTATAAGGTTATAACTATACACACCTGAAGTACTTATAGATTCCATACACACCTTCAACTTATGTTCTGCTCTTTCTGAGCATCATTTTTGACAAGCACACCAACTAATAAACAAGGTGAGTTTGAGAAACACTGATGCCTCCGTATGACAGTCCATTTATAAGGCTAAAGTCTTTCAAAAGTATGTCAAACCCTAAAGTCAAGGTCATGAAGTCAAAAAGTGTTGGTACCAAAACAAGGATCTTGTCACAAGAAAAATAGATTACTCATGTGAAAAGTGAAAGGCCGAACACCAATTGGTCAGATGTTATAGCCTATATTAAAGTTTTTTAAATGTAGGTCAAACTCCAAAGTCAAGGACAGATCAAAAATGTTGGTACCCAAAGAAATGTCATGCCACAAGAAATACAATGTCAAGGTCCTAGCACTAACCATACAAAAGTTAGGGCTAAGTTGGTCATTTATTGCGAAATAATATATCCTTAAAAATGTGCCGTTTTAGTTGGATATAATGAACACTTGGCCATTTACCAAAAGCATGAAATTCATGGTCCCTTAACCCGTGAATTAAGCCCCAAGATCGGGCTACGTTGATCGTATATAAAAAAAATACATCACATTTTTAAAATGAAAAAGGTGAGGAAAACGAATAGTGATCGATCTAAAAAAAAATCTATAAAAATACAAATCATGGTATAAAACACGGACTCCTGGAAATTCCAGAGGTGGAATCAGGTACCTAGGAAGAATAAGCATCCCCTGTTGACCGGTCATACCCTCCTTGAGCCCTTCGTATTGATCAGGTAGTAAAATTCAGTACAAAAACAGAGGCCTAACGATCGGTTTTAAACACGTCATCCAAAATACGACCAAATTATAGGTTATATTTGCTAACAGGTCATCATAACGACCATAGAATTTAAGAAATGCCGACTTAAAACGAGATTGTTGAAATCCCTGTAACATAAACTAATATGTCAGTAGCCTACCTTGGTTTAAAAAATGATCGTACTCGGAGCATGCTCTTGAGTATTGAATAAGTTGGGAGATGTAAACACCATATGCAGGTGATAGTGGGATATCACTACATAAATACGGAGCTAGAATTGATGATGAAAAAGCTGGTATCGTCTCGTTTGCCATACCGTTTAGTTCTTAGTTGGCCTTATCGTATATTATCAGTAAAACAACCAAATATGAAACAGATGTGGCAGACTGTGGTGTCTTTTACTTTGAGTTCACTGGCATATATCGAGTCGACATATGAATGGAATTAAGGAATTGTTAATTGATAAAACGTCGTCGATATATTTGAATGTCGAGTTGAAGACCAAGGCAAGTGTTTTTTCTCCTGCAGAATTTTCTTAAAATTAAAATCTGCTTCATAAGAATATAAAAACAGGTCGGCTAATAAAGCAACACAATTAGTGTCCACAGCAATTTCAACAGTTTTTGATCTCCTGCATGGTCTCCAAAGACTACAAAGATGTGTATCTGATTGTGAATTTTAGGAGGAGGAATCGTTCCGGTATTTATAGAGTAAGATTTCCCCCATAGCCAGCTTCCCTCCCCCGGAATCTTTACTCTAAAATAGGACCCCCCAGGGGAAAGTTCACACTAGAGCCAAAATTTCCCCTCTTTCTTTCTCAGAGTAGAATTTCCTCTTTTTTCAATGCTTAAATCATATCGACAATATTTTGGCTAAAAGTTTATATGAAGAATATCAGCAGTCTCGTTTAAAGTCATCATTTCGTAAGTTCTATAATGGTCGATACAATGACCTTGTTATCAAATACAATTTATCATTAAGTCAAATACTGACTGGCTTTTTTCATTCCAATTGTTAGGCAATTATTTACACATTGAATTGTCGACAGATTTTTCCGTTATTTCCAGATCATGACAAGGAGCACACGGCGGGTGTGACCGATCGGCAGAGGATCCTCACTCCTCCATGGCACCTGATCCCACCTCTGATGTCTTAGAGGTCCGTGTTTGCTCTTCTCCTATTTTGTAATGTTTGACAGACTTTTGAGTTCGAATACTGTTCGTTATCTCCACATATTTCATGGAAGTCTTTTTAATGGAAATATGAGTGTTTTCGGCTCAAGAATTGTCGAATTTAGTATGAAATATTAAAATCAACTCACCTCACCTGTCCTTTTCGTGCCCGCTGGCACATAAGGCCCCAATACACTTCCTTCACCTGCCTCTGTCTTTGGCTGCTGTCCTCGCTGACGCCCAGCTATTCCATCCCAGCTGTAATTTTTCTTTTTCTGTGGTTCTTCTCCAAGTTGTTTTCGGCCGGCCTACTTTCCTCTTTCCTTCTGGATGCCATGTCAGTGCAGTGGTACAAATTCTGGTGTTCTCCATCCACAGTACATGGCCAATCCAATTCGAATTCCTGAGAGTTATTATCTCACTCGCTCTAGCTGTCTTCGTTCTATGATGGAGGTCTTTATTTGACATTTTCTCAGGCCATCTTACTCTCAGGATTTTCCTAAGGTTTCTATTCTGGAAGGTGTCAATCTTCTTTTTGTCAAAAAAATTCTTAAAATATATAGTTCAAATCATTGAGTCTCAGCCCAAAATTTTACCTCGTAAGAACTTGTAAAATAAGTCACTCAAAAAATCGTAATACTCAATGTCTCAAAACCCTCTCTCATCGCAGCGGTACCTGTTTGTTCACGATTTTTTTTTTTACAATGTTCAGATTTGATAATTTGTTTGCCCTTTAGAGGCCGAGAATTTCGTTTATGGATTGATTCGTAAATTTGTTATTGATAGGTCCCACACACTATTTTGTGGGTACATGTATTTGAATCGAAAAGTTCTCTAGAGGGGAAAAAGAAAAACAAAAACAAGAAAAGTACAGGAAACACGGCTTTTGCAAGCCGAAGCATAACAAACTACTTAATTTACAGACAATTTATATGTTTAAGACTAATATAAAAGTGATGATAAAGTGAAGCTTTGTTCTGATATTTGATCATAAAACCAATCAATGTAACGTCAATCTTTCTCTGATCTCGTGTTGAGGTGTTTGATGAAACTAGAAAGTGCACAGTGGATTCATAGATATCCATATGCTCCTAAAATGATGCTTTCATCCGCAAGCATATGCGTTTCGGCGAAATATATCCATAAATTGAGAAATTAGACAAAAAGCATACCTCGACCCCCTTTCCATCGCTTCGAAAGCATACGACCCGTGCACAACATTAGTATACACCCCGTGTATATGTTGGGATGTGCACGATGAGAATGGAGACTCCTGACACATATATATAGATCTCTGGTGGAATCAAATTTAAAGTTATTCTTCATAATTAGTAATAGACCGTTTAATCGCATGTAGATGATATAGACTCGAGAATGTCCAATATATAGGATGTTTCCATTTTTTTCCAAATGTAAAGTAGTAAATACATCGGCGTTTCTAATTTTTCTTACAAAGATCATTGATTATTGACATTATAGCGATTTTATTCTTTTTTCCCTGATGTTCTTTAAAAGAAATGAGCTGATTTCACGTGTGTTTTGTACTATCTTAAGCTTTTTAAATATGTTTACTTTAAAAAATATACTCCAGACAAATTAATAAATCTCGAAAAAAAAAAACATAACAAATAACACTGTCTACATTTCTGTAATCAAAATCTTATTTTTGACAATTATATAAAGCACACTGTATCGGATTTAACGTTCAAAGTCGGAAGATAATGAAGGAATACCGTGTTGGTTTTGTCTTAAACGCGCATTAAAATACATCTGTCTCAATTTATTTATTGATTTTGACTGGTAACCAGGATTTGATGAATAAGTCCCTTCCAACTGTCAAAAATTAATTATCCTCTAAAACGATAAAATCCCTATATTGACAAGCAATAAAACAAAAGGGGATATGAGCTTCCCAAGGACAACGCTGAAGACACTACATAGATGATGCTTTTTTAAAGTTCCTTTTAAATCAAGACAAGTTTTAGCTGTAATTTAGATTTTAAAAAACCGTTCAAGATTTAAAAAAAAAAAGAATACAGCAAATTTGATATTCGTTTTAAATATTAAACTGCTTGTCTTTTCCGTTCTAACATACATGTACATGTAATTTTTTATGTATACAAAATTAATTGCTCATTACAATCAGAATTCAGTGTTCACCTAACTTGTCTTACTCGTAAATTATTAGTAAGCATCTCATCTAGATAGCCAATGTACCAAAAGAGTTCAATAAATTAAAAAGAAAGAATTGGTATTAATCGTCCAAATTCAACCAATCTTGCTGCATTGTAAGAGTTGAAGATAGCGAGAAGTGATCAGTTTCATAAATCTGGGTGAAAAATACGAGTGGTGAACAAGGGAAAAAGACGGACCACCTAAAAAAAACATAAAGCATCCTTGTGTGAAGGGAATCCCAGTTTGTTTTGGAAACTTAAAATCTCGATATTATTATTTTTTTTCAAATTTCTGTACCATCATTCAAAACATATGACTTCTACATTTCATTCAACCATTCCTCATGATAAATTAAAAACTAGGCTTTTAAATATCATAGACAACTTCTACATGAGAAGAAAACTCTTACTTTGGCCTTCAACTCGACATTTAGATACCGGAGTATATCGACAGCATTTTATCAATAAATATAGTACATGTAGTAGTTACATGTACTTGCATTCACTGAAATCTCGAAATAAAAGACAGCACAGAGTATGAGATCAAAGTTTTACAAGGGAATATGTAGGAAAAAAAGATTGTAAGAATCTTTTCAAAAAGCATGGCAATGATTAGTAATGTTATAGGTACAAACATTCTCAAGTAGTGTAAAGTCAAGTTTTATAATGTATATACAAATCAAAGCCCTGTGGGTAAGGTAGGTCCAAAATAGGGGATCAAGTTTACATGGAAATAATCCGAAATATATAGGGGAAAAATCTTTTCAAGAACAACAGGAACATGATAATAATAATATGCACTCTAATAGAAACATTTCCAAGTTTTGAGGATTCATTTTATTTCAATTTATAAACTCCAACGGTTGGATTATTATAGGGCCAAAACCAGGGAGTAATTTTTACCTATTACGTGTATGCGTTTCTTGCAGAACAGCAAAATCATGCATTATATTGTAAGATCTCTGGGATGTGTGGATTCAAGTAAGGTTATGTCATGACCTCTTGGGACTAAGATGGGGCTACAATATGGGATAGAATTTTTCATGCGAATAATATGGGAAAAGTATTTTTGAATCTTTTGATGAAAAACAGTATATGGCTAAGGTGACTCAGATGGATGTAACTGTTGAAGTCCAAGGACCTTTTTTCTTTCTTTCTTTTATTTTTTTTAAACTTTTTGCATGATTTTAATGAGCAACTCTCTGCCAAGATTTTGAAATTCATGCCCCCTTGACCCTGATTTCAGTTCCGAGGGTGGGACTCATCATGACTTGTAAAATTATTAAACTGTCTCCTGAACGTATACCTATTAAAAACCTATTTCGTGGAAAGGGGTAGACAAATAACTTTCCTGAGTCAGTTTTTATCATATTCATGTTCAAGATTCACCTTGCCATTTTATGAGAGGTCCGTGCTTCCTAGGGGTTGTCCAAAATCAATTTTGATTACTTTACATAGAAATTTAAGAACTCCGGAAACCCAAATGGACACAGGATTAACCCACATCCCAACTTTTTTCTAGATGATGCAATAACAAACTATCATAAATAAACATTTATAATACGCAAAACACAAAGGGTCTAAATTTTATTATTCTGTACTTTGGTTACTAGATGAAAACTACAACATTCAGATGTGTGTATAATCGAGATTTAGTATTACCCAGTGGAGATATATGGTTAACAAGAAATTTAGGAGTTTGAATTCTGTTTAAAACTGTAATTGTTATCATTATTAAGCCTAAGAGTTACTTTTAGCTGAAATGGGTTCGACTTAGTGATGGCAACGTCATTGGTATTACGACCCTCCCCCCCCCCCCCCACCACCACTCCCCATTAAAAAAACTTTTAGAGGCAGTTGCAATTGTAAAAAAAAATAAAGCTTTGTTCAATATTTGCATAGATAATTGGAGGACGAGAAAGATATCAGAACATGACCTAACAACAATTTTCTTTACCAAAAAAATCTAAAAAGCATTGATTTTGACAATGCTCATGTCAAAAATAGGGCTAATTATTGCTGGTCGTAGACGAAAAGTCCAGTGGGAATCTAAAGATTCGAATCTGGGGGAGTTTTTGTATCTTGGGGGAATAAGGTTTCACAAAAGCAAAATCCTTGGCGTGATTTTCTCACTTGTCTGACATAAAAGCATTAGATGAACCTTTGACAAGTTAAAATAACAGGGAACCCTATCCAGAAACTTTCGTCTCCTGCATTATTCATATGCGTGCTTTATAGTGATGAAAGCAGAATGGTTTCAAATGCATATGGATAACTAATGATTTTATTAAGGACTTATTTAAATTGGATTTCTTTTGCTCATTCGATCCAAAGGTGATTTTGATAAGATATGGAGGAAACCTCAAATTCTGTCCTCACTGATATTTATAGATATATGTATTTCTCTTTAGACTAGGGATGTCAACGAATAGTCGACTATTCGACCATCAGTCGAATGGACCGACGATCGAATAACTAAACGACATTCGAATAAATAAATTCAATAAAAGAGTGTTAAAGAGATGGAATTCTCATCCCAAAATTGAGAAACCTTCTTCCCTCAGACTCAGTCGATAAGATAGTTTTCCTCATTAAAAACAGCTGACTTTACATGTAGAAAGTACAGTGATTAGAAATACTTCACTTCCGCGAGAATTATTTGTCAATTAATGTCAGTGTTGTTTTTATAATAAAATTATCTCGCCATACTGCGCTTTCTTTGTAAAACTATTAATTGGACTTGATCTCATACCATGTACCCATTATAGCCGTGACATGTTTGGACACTACGATAATTATTTTAAAATTAATATTCTTTTACATATTTTAAAGACATTTTGATAATTGGTACAAAAAGTATATTCAAATATTTAACATTATCAAGGGAACTGTATGTGCCCCCCCCCCCCATTTGAATAAGATTTAAAATTATATATAACACACTGTCATTTTTTATGCTTCCTAAAAACCGACTTTACAGACCGATTTATGAACATGATTGACGGTGAAATCCTTCATTTTGGAGAAATTAGCGGTCTATATTAAGTAAATATAAACACGCTATCCACATTTTAAGTCCATGTGAACATCTGTTTGAAACATTTGATGTAACTTTTTAATCATTTTAAAAAAGGGGGATTTGGGGTTAAATATGTGATGTACCAGTGAAGTTTGAAATAAAATTTTAATTTCCGAAAAAAGTTTCGAATATATTCGACTATCGTTCGAATAATGCAATTGAATATTCGACTAAAGAAAATAAATATTTTGACATCCCTACTTTAGACATTGTAACAAGTACTAAAATTATCCTGTGAATAAGCAAGAGTTTTGTTTCTGGTTTTTGCTTTGCTTTGTTTTGTTCTGTATTGTTTTTTTTTTTTGGCAATCCTTTAAAGGTTCAATGATACTTTGACAAGAGAGATAACTCTTAACGACAAAAATGTCTATTATTCTTTTATAAAGTTGCCAAGTTGATATGTCTTTTTTGTCCATATTTGGCCCGCAAGCTATGTTATAATTGCTTGTTTTTTTTTACTTATAAAATACACTTCTTTTGGAAAATCACGTTAAAGCAACATCTTATGCGAGTAAGCAGATGGTTTATGAACCTTAATGTTACAAAATGATATTATCAGTAAGAGTCTAAGAAGATCTCAGTCTGCAGGAATAAACCTTACTATTACTGATGTGTAATTCATATCATTCATTACTGGTATATCATATTTTCAATGTACTTCAATGCTGTATACTTTTTTGTTCAAAATAGTTTAGATTATGTTGCGCCTAGTAAAGACATCAGTTTCGTGCTATAGGTTAGCATATATTTACATTTCCAATGTCTTTTCCCGAGATAAAACTACAAATAGTAAAAATACTTTATTTCTACATAAATCTACTGGTTCATCGATAGGCGTGGTTAGAGCATGTAAATATAAGGAATAACTGTCAGATTTTTTGGTTTCATGACGATGATCAATCGATTGGCTTGCGTGATAATTTTATGCATAAACGCCTTCGGCATTTATGCAAATTATCACGCAAGCCAATCGATTGATCACATCATGAAACCAAAAAATTAGACAGTTATTCCTTAAATAATTCTCTAACTCATAAATATGTCTCTTGAGAAATGTTTAGCAGTGTCAAAAATTGTAGTTAAATGGCACCAATGATTTAATACAACGGCATGATTTGGAGTGACTCAGATCTCGTCTTTTCAATGATTAAATGTAATCCTATCTTACAGATAAGTGAAAGCTTTCCAGTAAATGGATAGTCGAAATTAAAACCATTTACTACTTTTGTAAATGCATACAATGATAGTCACGTCAATGCCAAACGCTGTAATACCATGCCAATTATGCAGAAATGGAACACATAACACTTAAATATGAAGACGTCATGCATTTAAAATCGTTTTGGCACTAGCATCTAACTTACATGCATGTACCAGTGTAAAGTCGAATAATGACCCCCGTAGAAAAAATGACCGGGGGTCAATCGAAAAGCCCAGAAAAGAAATGTAATTGTTCGGACGAATTATATAGGTACTTCTGTTCTGACAAAGAAGATAATAGTCATGAAAAGTTAGTTCTTTTTTCGGACGAACAAAATATTTCTGTGGATAAATAAGTTCTTTCTTAGAAGAATTATAAGTATACTCGTACGCTATAGATTGATTGATTGATTGTTATTGTTTAACGCCGAGTCGGCAATATTTCAGCCATGTTTCGGCGGAGTACGCTATAGAAGAAAGTAGATGAAATTGTTTTTATTCGGAATGGTTTGGATATTTACTACAATTTACTTGTACAAATTTATAGCGAATTATATATATTTGTTCGAACAGATTTGATGTTTCCTCTCGACAAGACTTTTCTCTCATAAAGGAGAGCATCCAGAAAATCAAAGAGAGTACATGTATAAAACACATGGATCAAGTGCTTTTTGGTTACGATATGGGTATCTGATCAAGGTTTTTTTTTATTGAATCCATTCCTTTGCGGTGTTGGGGGTTTTATGATGAAAGTCCCTTGCAGTTTGGGTTAAAATTGCTTGCATCTCAACTTTTGTTTGCCATATACACATATTACATGTACATAAGTGTTTAAATAAATGGGTTTAAAAAAACAGGCACTCGGGCGCAACTTAATTATTAATTATGTGTAATTATGAACAATTATCTTTCAAATTCTCTTTCTCCCTCTTACCGTCAAGACAGCTCAGTCGGTAGAGCGCTCGCTCCGTGATCGGAAGGTCGTGTGTTCGAATCACTGCCGCGACTGACCTAAGTCGATAAAAAAAGGTAGCAACCGTTCCTCGCCAAGCGCTTGGCTCTTCGAGATGAAAGTTGCGGGTCCTTCGCATGAGACCTTAAAAACCGAGGACCCATGTCACGGTAGGCGTTGGCACGATAAAGAACCCTCACTGTTCAATGGCCCCGAGTGCCGAGTAAAGGTCTAAATTTGAAGCCCTTCACTGGTTTATGGTGACGTCTCTATATGAGTGAAAAATTCTCGAACGGGACGTAAAACAACATACAATCAATTAATCTTTCTCCCTCTCTCTCTGGATAATATAAGCGGAAAATAAAAAGAAATATTTTTTTAAATAATAATACATTAGTCAACTCAATATGGATGCATTTCCACATAAAGTAGACTGAAGTTGATTAATGTTGTCAATTAATCATAAAAGACATTTGTAAGATTTAATGAGAGCAAGAGATCATCATTGTATCCTCAGGTGAGCATTTTGATCCAAGGGTCTCATGATTTAAAATTCACAATCTTTTTAACCAAAAAGAACAAAATGTGTTTGTGAAACACTGGTGCCCCCGTATGGCAACTCATATCAAAGGTTATTATAAACTTTCTAAAATGCAAATAAAATGTGTTGGTACCCAAAGTAAGGTCTTGTCTCGAGGAATATACCTGTGAAATATGAAAGTCCTAGCAGCAACCATTGAATAGATATGGAAAAGGTTAAAGTTTTTCAAAAGTCAAACAACAAGGTCAAGTTCAAATAGACAAAATTTATGGTGCCCAAGGAAAGGCCTTCTCACAAGAGATACACATATGAAATAAGAAAGCCCTAGCACCAACCATTCAAAAGTTATGGCCAAGGTTAAAGTCTTTCAAAAGTAGGTCAAATTCCAAGGTCAAAGGGTCAAAGTTATCCAAAGGACGGTCTTGTCACAAGGATTACCTATATGAAATATGAAAGCCTGAGAACCAACCGTTCAAAAGTTGTCACAGGAATTACGTACACATGTGAGTATGAAAGCCCTAGCACCAATTGTTCAAAAGTTACGGCATTAGTCATTGTTTCGACCCCCCCCCCCCCCCGTCATTATTCTACGGGAGTCATTATTCGTCTTTGCAGACATCAAATATCAAGACGTAAGAAGAAAAAGTGCAAAATGAATGTCAAAGCGAAAATATTTTGGTGCACCCTTAAATGCATGAAGAATACCCTTGCAGTTTGGATATAATAGAAAATAGACCAATATGTTAAGATTGCATTTAGAACGTGTGGTATGACCTGTGCGTTTTGTTTTTGATGCAGTATTGTCACACCCTCTGAGGTGTTTGTACCGACTTTTTATGCTCCCGTATGGAAGATTCGAGGGTATATAGTTTTTGCCCTGTCCGTCCGTCTATTTGTCCGCAAAAATTTTAACATTGCTCATAACTTTTGATTGGTTGGTTGGAGCTATAGCTTTCATATTTCACATGTGTATTCCTTGTGCCAAGACCTTTCTTTGGGTACCATCATATTTGACCTTTTAGGTTTGACCTTGGAGTTTGACCCAGTATTACAAAATTTTACCCAACGCTAACTTTGGCCATAACTTTTGAACACTTGGTGCTAGGGCTTTCATACTTCACATATGTAATTCTTGTGACAAGACCTTCCTTTGGATACCAACAACTTAAACCTTGACCTAAGAGTTTGACCTATTTTTGAAAAACTTAAACCTTGGTCATAACTTTTGAACTGTTGGTGCTAGGACTTTCATTCTTCATATGTGTAATCTTTGTGACAAGACCTTGTTTTGGATACCAACAACTTTGACTTTGACCTAGGTGTTTGACCTACTATTGAAAAACTTTAACCTTGACCATAACTTATGAACGGTTTTTGCTAGGGCTTTCATACTTCACATATGTAATCCTTGTGACAAGATCTTCCTTTGGGTATCAACAACTTTGACCTTGACCTTGTATAAACACCATGTTTGAAATACAAAATACTGCTGTAAAACTTTGACTACCAAAGGAAACTACACGAGGAATGTAATGGTATTTTGCAATGAAGTTGTTTATTCTGATTTTTATTTGATAATTAAAATAAGTACGCATATGTATGGCACGCCAAATTCACAAAAATTAGATAAACTAGGTTTATCGACTGTAAACTATAGTTTTCATCTGTAAAACTATATTTAACGCTTGTAAAGTGTAGTTAACGAATGCTAATGTAAGTTTATCTGTCGGTAAATAAACGTTAACAATATATTTTGCTGATAAATATAGATTCTCATTTGTAAACTATAATTTACATTCGTTAACCATAGATAAGAGTTGTTAATCATAGTTTCACAACTTGTGAAACTATATTTATCAGATAAGCAATGTTTTACCTTCGTTAATTATAGATTTCGGTCGTAAACTATAGTTAACTGTCATTAATACTCATATAAACTATATTTAACAGACGTAAACTATACTTAACGATCGTAAACTATAGCTTGGAGAGATTAACTATGATTCACATTTGCCAATCATAGTTTATCGTCATAAACTATAATTCACACTCATAAACTATAGTTAAGAGTTGTTAGATGTAGTTTATGAATCAAAACACCGGTTAACTGTTAACGATAATTTTCAATTCAAAATTTCGCGGCACCAATCACGAGAAGTAATTTCTATTCTTCATAATCTTAAATTTATAAGTCAAGCTTTCAGCAACTCTTTTGATACCAGCAGTGCTCAGTCATTTTTGTTTGATCAGCGCAAAAGGTTGGAAAGACGGCAAGGATAAATGTGGGTGATTTATTCCGTTGCTGTTGAAGGAAAATTTGATTACAAACCGTCAAAATGCATTTTTCTCTATCTTTCGCTTTTAAATAAAAAAATTAATTTTACTCAAAAATTTTCCTATCATTTTTCTTTTTATTTCCAACTAGATTTGCTTTAAAATGATAGAACATTTTTTATTTTAAATGTCAACAAGAAATATATATATATACTATATTTAACAACCAATGAAAATAATCGTTTTATAGCAAAATCTTGTCATGCTGTAACTAGGATTAACCTATCTATAATTTACGGACAAAACTATTGTTAACTATAGTTTTGATCGTAAACTTACGAAAGCCTAAAAGGGTTAAATAATGAAAATGAAATTTTTTTTTATAAAAGTCGTAATAACGACTTTTTACCTCGTAATAACGACTTTCATCTCGTAATTACGACTTTTTAAGATTTTTTTCTTCGTTTTCCTAATTTGACCTTTCCATATTACGGAAACGTATAACCGCCTCGTGCCGTTGTGTTTTACCTCAAAGTGACAAAATAAAATCAGTGTCATCTGCCAATAAAATGTTTAACTGCCCTGTTAAAGCTTTGTTGCCCCCCCCCCTTTCGCAAAGATAAATATAATATAGGCATTGAAATATGCCCCCAAACGTTTTTTTTTTTTGGTTGGTTGGTTTAGCCCCCCTTTCATTAAATTTGCTTCCGACGCCTATGTGTCATATATACATGTAATACGCTGAAATAATGTCTGCGATGCGTATAGCAATAATGTCTTTGATATTCAATTTAGCGGTATAATTTATATGAATTATTTAAGTGCGACATTGATGAATTCGACTTAAATGGATTAAAGTGTGTAAATCGTCCAAAACACGTCAAAAAAGTGTCCTTCATTAGAGATTTTTGTCATAGATAAATCTGCAAACTTTGAAGCAACCATTTTGAACAATATCATAATAAAAAAAATAGCGTTCCAACTCAACAACACGACACCATTATACATTTCCATACTTCTATACCATCGTAGCCTAGAAGGTTCAAATAAGGAAAATGTTCAAAATGAAAAAATAATAAAAAAAAAAAAAGTCGTAATAACGAGAAAAAAGTCGTTATTACGATTTAAGAAAGTCGTAATTACGGGATAAAAAATCGTAATTACGAGATAAAAAGTCGTTATTACGACTTAAGAAAGTCGTTATTACGACTTACGTAATTACGAGATAAAAAGTCGTTAAATTACGACTTTGTTAAGTCGTAATTTAAGAAATGAATGTAATATTTTTTTCTTTGACCGACGTATCAAAGAAAAAATTTGGGCGGAAAACGTCATCAATGCGCGTAGCGCATTGATGAAAACGTTTTCTGTCCAAATTTTTTCTTTGATACGTCGGTCAAAGAAAAAAATATTACTTTCATTTCTTATCATTTAATTATGATTTTAAAATAATAAAATGAAACTGTCTTGCAGTTTACTATTAAATTTACCCATCAAAAACAGTGCGTAGGAATATATCACAACAATGTTGCTGAAATTCAAAATGGCTGTAGATCTATAGGCCTAACGAAGAAACAACGTTCTCAAATATTGTCGTGTCACTACCAACCTTTTCTAACAATAATTAACAGTTCTTTTACACAAAAAACTTACCTGTTGTGTAATTAATTTTTTGCTATATCCCAGTGGGTATATTTTCCCCGGTAAGCTATCTAGGTTCGTAAATTTAAAGGGATGCTACTCAGATATCCTAACAACTCTTTCTATAGGTCACAGAAATTTGGGATTTCATTTGCGCATCTCTTCATCTGAATTTCAAACCGAACATATAAATACGTATCACAACCTGTCCATGCTGTAAAATCTGAAAGAGTCTGTTGCCTACTGTTTAACATTGAAAGAATTCCGTTCTCATTCATGCAGTGTTGTTTTTCTCGATCATTCAATTCCTAAGAATTCAAAAAACAGATTAACGACATTTCCCCGTTTTGGTAGCATAAAACTTTTCTTCACAGTTCTGTTGTTCATACCAGTTATCTCAAAGTCAAATATTTAACATAGGTATGCTGATTTCTTTCATTCTTTCCGATTAATGCATGTATTGTATGCAGACGATCTGATTTGTTTAGCAAAGGGGGATAATTCAAAAAGAAACGAAAGTAGAAAATAAGTCAGGAACGTAATAGACAAGTTTCAAAATTCAGGAAAATATCTATTAGAAAAAAAAGTATTTATTGTTCCTTCATGAACTTCTGGAAGCGGGAAATATACATGTAAAGACAGCCAAAGTAGTTCCGGCTGCTAAGTGCAAGCGAACTCCAAATTCTATTGATGCAGTTATCAAAAGAATTTCTTATCCAATCAGAATCAATTATTTTATAGAAATTAAATGACAACGAGGTGAAAAGTCGTTATTACGACTTAAGAAAGTCGTAATAACGAGATAAAAAGTCGTTATTACGACTTAAGAAAGTCGTTATTACGACTTAAGAAAGTCGTTAACGAGATAAAAAGTCGTTATTACAACTTAAGAAAGTCGTTATTACGACTTACGTAATTACGAGATAAAAAGTCGTTAAATTACGACTTTGTTAAGTCGTAATAACGAGGTGAAAAGTCGTTATTACATGTACGACTTAAGAAAGTCGTAATAACGAGATAAAAAGTCGTTATTACGAGATAAAAAGTCGTTATTACGACATAAGAAAGTCGTTATAACGAGATAAAAAAAGTTAGTAATTACGAAATAAAAAGTAGTTACTACGACTTTTATTTATTTATTTTTTTTCATTTTCTTTATTTGACCCTTCTAAGCTTTCG
Source organism: Saccostrea echinata (assembly GCF_033153115.1). Lineage (NCBI taxonomy): Eukaryota > Metazoa > Mollusca > Bivalvia > Ostreida > Ostreidae > Saccostrea > Saccostrea echinata. The sequence continues at coordinate 37,710,847 of NW_026889750.1, forward strand.
TATAAATTAACTATACTTTAGATTCGTGAAATATAGTTTTACAGAAAATTGTGCATATCCAATACAAAATCAGAGATTCTGGCGTTAAAATGTGTTTCTCAGCTGTAAAACTATATTTATCACAATTTTGTGAATTCAGCGCTTTAAATATCTGTAAATTATAGTTTACAACCGTAAACTATAATTAAAAATATGTTAACTATAGTTTAGAGTTGTAAACCATAGTTTAAAAATCGTGAAACCGTATTTATCAGATAAACTATGATTTGCAATCGCAAATGATTGTTTTCGGTGTTAAGTATAGTTTACACTTGTGAAACATAGATTACATGCACTTACATGTATAATATAGTCGTGGATTACTTGGATAACGACAATGACACTGAACACTTTTAGAGTTTAGTGTAGTTGTAGAGTGTCATATACTGAGTTTTCAATGAAACGTTGCATACCACTGACGTAAAGTGACAGCCTTTATTTTAAACCCGAATTTTAAGAAATATGAAATACGGATTTAAAAAACCCGTAGAGCACGGTTTCAATTGTTATTATTCTACATCCGGGTGTTTTGGGAAATCAGAACAACAGAAGCATGTCGAGAAGGGCAAATGAGGGTTCTCTTTTCATAGGCAGACTTAGCAAATCTACGAGGGTTCGAGACCTTGAGGACATTTTCGAACCATATGGTCGAATGACACGATGTGAAATTAAATATGGTAATGAAATTTATGCAAATTTTAGGGTGATTTAGATATACCTTTCTAGGTCACAGTAACATCAAACATGGCGCTGATACTTTCAATGAAGTGACCTAGTTTGTCACTCTCTACCATCGGCTCATACATTCACCTCTGTCGTTGGCTCGCGTATATCACAGTGATAAGCACGAGAAATAGTGGGTTTGTTTTAATTCATTATAATTAAATGTCTGAGCTAATGATAGTCCTTAAAGATAGATATTTACTAAATAGATATAAAACTATTAGTTTAATTTGAAATAACCCTTAAAATGCTATGTTTTTTACGTTATGTCAAAAATCTTGATGCGAGCCCATTGCAGAGGTGTCTGAGAAATGAACGAACGATAACTCTGCATAGGACAGGTCCAGCACAATCTCTTGATTTAGCTTAGTGTTAAATCCAGACCCTAAAAAGGGCATGGTAATCCAATAATCAAAAGGGCACTTTACGCCGCGACAAGTTTTCATGAGGGCACTTTTTTAACGTCTTTGAAATTATAAATATTTTCTTTATCATGTTTATGTACTTAAATTATTATTTAATACTGAAATCTTTAGTTATACAAGTATCTAAAAGAAAAATTTATAAATCTGTCAGCTTAATTCATTTAATACACACTGAGAGGGAAATTATTGCCAAAATTGAAATTCAAATTTTTTAATCAAGAAATTAGTATGGTTATCAAGGTTATGCTTAAAAAGTAATAGGTGTGAATCTTTTTGTCACTTGCTCAAGAATTATTTTAGTCTGGGGTATGATTTTTTTTTCCTTTGCTTTAATATTGTTATTTGTATATGAGGTAAATAACAGAACAAAATTGCAAAGGGGGGGGGGGGGTTACTTGGATAATAAATGTAGAGGGCATTCTCTTTATTTTGAAAATAATCTATCAACAAAATCAAGTGAAAACTGATTATACCAAAAAAATTAAACTTGAAATAATATATAAATTGGTTAAAACTTTTTTTCTGGCTTAGAAACATTGAGCCTCTGGGTGTCAACTCAAAAAGTAGAACACAGAATCATTGAACATGTTGAAAGAAACTAACTTCATACTTTGTTGTTTCCTAGCCCATTTCACACATAATATTCAGGGGTTTTTTTGTACTGTACATTGTAAGTTGACTTAATTCATCAGCAGATTTATTTTTCACATTTCTTCATCAACTCTGTTTTTTCTACTTTCAATTTTAAAAGAAACGATCCTGATTTAAAATGTGTAACATTTTAATTTACAAATTAATCTATCTTTGACATTGGGCTAATTCTTGCATAATCAATGCAACCAAATGATATTTTCTCGTGTTATCTCTTATACCCTAACAGCCTGAGGCATGTTACCTGGCCAGGTGGCTGTGTGCGTTCAAGCGAGAAGTGATTTCCTGTCCTGAATTCACACCTTTGCGTGCATTAAATAAACAAAGGGGCTAATCAGCATGCACTGAATAAACAAAGCCGCTAGTCCATCTTGCCTCTGCTAGGCATATTTATATATTTTTGCAAAAAAAGGGCATGGCGCTGGAAAAAAGGGCATGGCGCCGAGAGAAAAGGGCATGGCGCTGCGCCATGCTAGTTTGCTTTAGATTTAACACTATAGCTATATAGCTTGAAAAAGCTATATAGCTTTATTAAGCTATTCAAAATAGCTTGATAAAGCTATTTATGTGCAGTTTTTCAGAAAAAAATTTTTGTAAGAAAAAGACAAAAAGTCGCAAGTATTAGACTATTCATATATGTACTATGGGCTATCAAAACAACAACTGAAATCAAAGATAGTTCTAACATTGCAGCATTTGAATTCTTTTAAGCAAAAGATGAATTTCCATTGTTTGAGTAACTGTACACCACCTTGTGTGCATTGAGGCATGGATAAGTATGATTGCTTCTCATTGTACTGAATTATTACCAATCCATTATCTTGTTGACCATAATTGGCCTCTTTTATAATTTCAATGAAGAAGTAACTGTATCAATTGCTTTATATAGCCCCAAAACTTTTAGAACTTTGTGTACAAAGTCTATTAGGGAGACGCAATTTGATGAGTGATTTTTACATGCATTGTTTCCAGAAGAGTTCAAGGTTGAATATTATCACTGCACCAAGGTGCGACTTTTTGTGCATGGTGAGAAAATAAAACATTTAAGAAAAAAGTGTGATAAAATAGCTAAATTAAGCTATTCTGAATAGCTAAATCAAGAGATTGTGCAGGACCTGTAGGAGATTGCTAGTTTGTTTCAATGAGAACATGTAGACTCTACAGTAGACCTAGTGTGTATACATATGTTGATCTATATGACGTTTGTAATTTTGGTCAAGACTTAAAAAAACACTAGATTCACTGATTTGTTTTCAATCTTTTTACAGGGGCTGAGATGGGTAAGTTACTAAGTACATAAAAATTTTATCTATAATGCCATTAATATGTTTTATGGTGTGACCGTTGGGGCGAATGCAGTTGTACCATCAAAAAGCTATAGCAGCTTGCACTTGTAACATTGATCCGCCTCTTCAAACGTCAAACTGCACGAGACACAGTCTAGGCTGTGACGTCACATAACGTCGGAATTTATGGAGACAGCCGAGCGTCTGGTTGAACGAGACTACAAATCTTGTGCATTAATAAACGTTGTAGAGTAGATGTAATTATTTTTTGCTTCTTTTAAGCTCTCTGCAAAAATAAAGAAAAGTAAACGTATCTCTCAGTGATGAATAATTATCCTTGGTCTTTTGTATGTTTTGTGAGAATTTCGCATTGAACCCTGGTAGCGAAGGAATTCTGGGAATGTTGCACCAGAAAATATGCCTGACGTATGTACAGATTTCATTCCGAATTTCCTCTGTTTCTACATGTTAGATTGAGCTTGCTTCGCGCTGCTCGCTATAAAATCATTAAAGCAAAGTCGCTGTTATTGTACTTTGCTCTAATGATAATTATTTTAATTTTCATGTACTCATTGCCTTTACAGTTTTCATACTTTTGTGTTTTTATCATTAATCAACTCTCTTTACTGTAAAATATATCATCTCCTAGTGGGTTTACCAACACTCAGTTTATATTTATACCTGACTTTGTTGTAAGAATTTTTAACACTTTGTTATTATATAATTTGGATGAATGGAGCAAATGATGATAAATGTGAAAAAGTTCAGTATTTCTTGCAGTATTACTATAATGGCTGATCACTTATTTTTATGTTTATTATGTCTTGCAGCATATGCATTCATTGACTATGAAGACCACAGAGATGCTGAGGTAAAGAAGAGGTTAATGTTTGAAATATGTGCATTTAAAAAAAAAAACAGAGAAGTAAATAACGATTTCAGGAGAAATATAATATTTTATCCCTACACAGAATTCTACTGTTCCATCAAAGAAACTGGATTGGATGGAGCTTGTTAAATTTTTCTTTACTTATTAGTTGATGGGACAATGAGAGATTCAAAAATGAGATTACTATAATGTATCATAGGGCTGATAGGAAGAAATTAAAGTATGTCACTCATCAGTGTGTGAAATAAAAGAAGGAGGGTCCTACCCACAAGTACCTGTGGTCACTTTTTAGTAGCAATTTTTAGAGCTGTTTGGTAGATTGAAAAAAATGCATATATGGCTAGAAGTAGAGAGATTCAAACTTTTTAAAATATAGTATTTCAAAATTATGCCTTTATGTAAAAAAAAAAAAAACAAACCAAAACTAAAACCAAAATCCTACCTACCAACTTTACTTTTTATAAGCATGTAATACACATAGTAAACATATTTTTTCTGAAGTCTAAAAGGATACGATAAATAATTTAGTATATTCTAAAATGATGTAGCATGTTGCTTGTGGAGATGTGTGCATTCATAGATTGTTAAGTCAGTATTAAAATCATGAGAAAACATCACAGTTTTTATCTATGACTCACATTATTGTAAGTGATTTTAGAAGGTTGCTCCACCAGCCATGTTTCTTTGATAAGACTGTGGTTTCTGTTCACAGAAAGTGATAAATGGCTTTATTGTCAGACTTCATGATAGGATGATCATTCCTCAGAAAAATTGGTGTATCAGGAATATACTTGTTTGTCAACTGTGTTTTATAGGGAAACGGTCTGTGTATCATGTTTATGAAGGAAGATTTTGATAGTGCAAATTATTATCATGATGGTTCATGTTTATTTAAAGTTGAACTTGATGTATAGATTCTTCAATGAATGTTGTGTGGAAAAGCAGAATATGCACAGAAAAATTATCATTACTTTTTTGTATAAATTGAGGTTATAGACTATCATTTTTGCTTTTAAAATAGAAAATGTGTGATTTATGAGAAAAAGCAAGACTCATAGATTAATCTTTTTTTTTGAGCTGATTTTTTTTTAAACTGAGTTTAATAAATAATTTATTATTTTAATGGAATTACTCCTAATGATAATAAATCAATATAATAATAATAATTCATGTAATAATAGTAGATGAAATTCAAGCTGAAAATGTGTATAAATATCATTTTTCAGTGAAAGATTTGTATCTGTGGTAGTTCATTAAGAAGTATGTTATAAAAATGGGTAAAAAAAAAAAAAATCTCAGACTATATGTTGTTGGACTGGGCTGTATTCAGATACCAGTATTAAAACAAAGGGAAAGCAATGATTATGTGTTCACTCAACATATTGGTTTTCTAATACATGTAGTATCTTACATGTAAGATTTGTTATATATTAATTTCAATCTTTTCCATGAGGTATATTTTTTTAAATAAGATTTTTTTTTTTTATCTTTAAGCTTTAATTTTTTCAATAAATTAATATACATAATATTTTAGCACACAAATAGTTAATTTTAAGTGCATATCCTTGTTATTTACATTATATTCCATCTTAAAGAATCTATTGCCTCAATTCAATTTTTAATCAGCATGAGCACAGGATATTGAAAATCCACTATTTATACCAATAGCATTAGTTAACATTATGGTTATAATTTAATACTGGCAAAATTTAGAAAATGAGTGAAAAGTGGAATAAATTTTCACTGATTTTTTTTTCTTTTATAAATTAATTTTTTTTATTAGTCTTAAGGAAAGACTGAAGGTTAATATGTCCAAACATGATTTTTAAAAGAATTTTTCAGCTGAGATTCTGTTCAGTATATCAAACAGAGTTCTAATCATGGAGTTGAAATATCCTATGTACATCTTGCAGCAAAAGCCACCATGCCCAATCCAAACCATTCCACCATCTTCGTGACCCCATTCCAAACCCGGGTGGCCACGAATCCATTCCCTTCCATCCATGAGTCCATTCATCAAAACTCTGTAAAAACAAAAGCCAAATTCTGAAATTCTGAAAAAAATAGCTGCTGTCATGTGCTTCGACAACAATTTCTCTCACTGTCGACCATGACTTGCTGTGACCCAGGGTCCAAATTTTGCCATGACACAGAGCCATTGTTAGCCAAACCATGTTGCCAATTTAACCAATTGCCATTGTAACCATTCTATACCACAACTGACTACAGAGTTCAAGGGTATACTGTCAAAGTTAATAACCATCTGCTTATTATTTTGTTTTCATGTCAGAGTAATATTCTGGTATATGTATGCATGTTTATTCTGAACAGTGAGCAGGTATATATTTTCACTTTTCTCTTGGTATTTGTCCTCATCTTTATGTTTTGAAGCACATCTCCTTAAACATGCTTTCAAATTTTTCTTAAGTGTAAATATAGAACTGTGTACATGTCTGTTACATTTCAATGGTATTTCTTGTGTTTGTTAACTGTGAAGGTTTTGTTTTGTCTTTAATCAGGATGCAGTTCGGTATGAGAATGGAAGAGAGATCTGTGGTTCCAGTATTATAGTGGAAAGAGCCAAAGGAGCTCCGAGGAGATCATTGGCCCCAAGAGTAGGTCCATTTTTTTTATTTAAAGAGGAAATAATCACTGGGTATAGAGTTGTTCCGTAATTTTCAATTAGCACTACATATGTCCAAGCTGTGTATTGTATTTAAAAATGAAATCTTAGCAGAATTCAAGAATTAGCACATCATTGTCTGCCCCTAAGCCACTAAAATATGAAGCTTACTTCAATAAGTACACATAAAGTAGCTTTAATGTAGTTTTTTAAAAACAGTCTTGTTTTTTCTCAAAACGTATTTTTTTAAGCTGCACTTCAGCTTGTTCTGAATGAAATACATTTTCTTTTGATGGAGTTGCTAAGATGTATCTTGTGTGTCTTCCAGAGTTCTGCATATGATGATGGCTACAGATCGGGACGAAGTTCAAGGGACTACATGGACAGGTATGATAGAAGGAGTGGACCAAGAGGAGGACGGTACAGATCGCCATCACCACGACGTAGAAGGCAAGTCTACAGTAAAAGAATTCCATTAACATGCCTGTCAATAAATGTCACTAGCTTTAATAAACTAGATTGTTTCAATAGAAATTGAATATTTTATGCATCAGGAATGAAAAATGAAAGAGGCACATAATGAGAACAAATTTTATTTACATATAGGTCGAGATCTCGTTCTCGAGACAGAAGAAGACGCAGTCGGAGTAGATCTCACAGCAGACAGAGACGACGAAGATCAAGTTCTGTCAGCCCACGACGATCCAGTAAAAGGTCAAGATCTAGGTCACCAAGCAAGTCAAGAAGTAGGTCACCACAGAGTAAATCAGGGAGTGGATCTCCACCAAGAAATGGGCAGCAGAATGACAAATCTCCATCCAGGAGTCCCGCAGATGACTGAATCAAAGTTCTTTTTCTTACCATTGTTCATGCATAAAACTTTGCATTGTTAATGCATAAAATGAAATTCATTGTATCTTCCTATCAAGTATTTTAACATGAATGATTTGTCTTATTTAGAACTATTGTCTACTTTCTAGCTACGGTCTTATGACATGCATAGAAAAATTGATTTTAACAAATTTGTAAATACAAGACATTACAGTGCAATCCTGTATGTTTTAATTATGTTTTAAATATGCTTTCTCTGTGTATGTACAACATATATGTACTTACATATATTATTGCTCTTACTTTAATTTTTTGGTGCAGATAAGAAAATTGCAACAGAATATACATTAAATTGTTATGAGTAGGACTTGATACAAGTGGATTTTATTTTAGTTGTTTGATAGACAAATATCAAATGGAGTATTGTTTGATTACTTTGATTCAAGATATTAATGTTTAGTATTATCATCATTGTCCTAGTACACTTTTGTAAATAGGTTGTAAATTATTACCCACCAAAACTAATCTAAGACAAAATTAAATAGAATATTTAAATATTGTTTTGTTTTGAATTATAATGGATACTTGGGGGCACATCTGGCAGTCCCCCCCCCCCTCCCCCCCACACCTTTTTTGACCAATGGTATTTGGTGCCTGTCACATTTACAACTTTTAGAACCACAGAGCCAGATTCAACCAAACTTGCCATCCTTGGGTGAAGGGGATTCAAGTTCAAATAAAGGGCTACATCCTTTTTCAACGGGAGATAATTAAGAAACTGAAAAATTGTTGGGGTCATCTTGAGAGAAACACTTGGCTAGAAATGATGAAAAGCTTTCTGTAAAGTTAAGAATCAATTTTATGCAAGTGATTGCTTCCTGAAGTAGGGCAAGGCCGTAATGGGGGATCAAAGTTGCAAAAGAATAACTGGGAAAAAAATTGAGAGCTTTTTTTGCAGAACAGCAGGGCCATGATTAGTAATATTAATATGCAAGCATCACATATTGAAAGATTGTGTAAATCATGGTCCTAGGTGTAAGAACAGGGCTACAATAGGAACGAAGTTTCACATGGGCATATATTTGAAAAAATGTATAAAAGAACAACAGGGCCATGTTTAGTGATGTTGATATGCAAACATCATCAATTGCAAGTAGCACATATTCAATTTTGTTCAAATCATGGCCCAAAGGGGTAGGTTGGGGCCACATTCGCAGAAAAAGTTTTACATTGGATTATATATATAAAAAAAGTTTGAAGCAAGTTCATTATTTACCAAGTAATTACAAGTTCTACCCAGTCGAAACTTGTAGTGATGTAGCATCTGTGGATGCACATGAATTACCAGAATATTTATTAGTCTGAGATTTTCCTTTACCCCTTAATGTCCATCAAGGTTGTAGGTAATGTATAAGCATTTCAAAAGAAAACCAAAAACAAATACTTAATATATTTCAAAATTTTATGACACAATTTTTAATTTCAAAATTAAACCAAAATATCTGCTTAACATACTGCACTAGGCCTACTGGTTTGTACAAGGAAGTGAAAAGTGCAATCTGGACTTAAGACATTCTTTATTAAGTTTCATGAATCCTGATTTTTAGCTTACCTCGATGATGATGAGCTTATGCTATACCCCCGGCGTCGGCGTCCCGGTTAAAGTTTTAGGAGCAAGTCCATTCCCAAGAAACTATAAGCCCTACCTGGATCAAACTTGCATGGATGATGCATCTAGGGATGGACACTACCACACTTGCTTTGGATGCTGGATCTGACCTACATTATCCAGTTGAGTGACCAGGTTAAAGTTTTTGGAGCAGGTCCATTCCCAAGTAAATATAAGCCCTACCTGGACTAAACTTGCATGGATGATGCATCTAAGGATGGACACTACCACACTTGCTTCGGATGCTGGATCTGACCTAGATTTTCCAGATGAATGACCAGGTTAAAATTTTTGGAGCAGGTCCATACCCAAGTAACTATTAGCCTTACTTGGACCAAACTTGCATGGATGATGCATCTAGGGATGGAAACTACCACACTTGCTTTGGATGCTGGATTTGACCTAGGTATTCCAGATGAGTGACCAGGTTAAAGTTTTTGGAGCAGGTCCATTCCCAAGAAACTATAAGCCCTACCTTGACCAGACTTGCATGGATGATGCATCTAGGGATAGACACCACCACACTTGCTACATATGCTGGATCTGACCTAGATTTTCAAGGTGAGTGACCAGGTTAAAGTTTTTGGAGCAGGTCCATTCCCAAGTAACTATAAGCCCTACCTGGACTAAACTTGCATGGATGATGCATCTAAGGATAGACACTACCACACTTGCTTCGGATGCTGGATCTGACCTACATTTTCCAGATGAATGACCAGGTTAAAGCTTTTGGAGCAGGTTCATTCCCAAGTAACTATAAGCTCTACCTGGACCAAACTTGCATGGATGATGCATCTTGGGATGTATGCTATCCAACCTGCTTCGGATGCTGGATTCCACCTAGATTTCCCACATGAGTGAATTTTAGCCATATTTTAACCAAATTAGCATGGATGATGTACCTGAGCTAAGGATGGTCACTTCCATACTTGCTTTGGATTCTGAATCTGACCTACATTTTCCAGATGAGTGACCAGGATATTTTTTGGAGTAGCTATATAACATTATGGCCTGTTATGATTAAACTTGCATAGATGGTGCATCTAAGGATGAAAACTTCCAGACTTACTTTGGATGTTGGAACTGACCAAAATTTTCTTGATTAGTAAACAGGATAAACATTTTATGAACAGGTCTATTTCCAAGTAACTATAAGTCCAACTTAAACCAAACTTGCATAGATATTCATCTTGGGATGTACACTAACTAAAAAAAGAATATGCTGTGAAATTTGCCTTACTTAAAGATAACATTCGTCGAGGTGAGCTTCGTAATCTTTGATTACCTATGTTTTTTAAAACTTGTACTTAGTTTTAGTGAAATTAAATTAAAACTTTAGTAGTGTTTTGAAAGAATTTCCCAGAAAGATTTTTAGTAATTATATGGCAATGCTGTTTTATCAAAATAAAACGGAGGTCATACTTATGAACGAAGGGGTGACCATTTAATTTTGAAAGGAGGGGGGCAATATTTTTCTTGCCAGTGAAGGACAAATATTTCCAAGATACCCGGTAATAAGGGACAGATTATTTATTTATTAGAGTGGGTCCTTGCATTAAATTTTTGTTTGGCCATTCCAAGTTTTTTCTATGTTTAGTGTCCACATGGCCCTTGATCTTGATACCCCATATCAGAAAAAACAAAATCAGGAGTTCTGAAATTGATTATTCTATTTGAAATTTTTGATTTCTATCAATTTCCTCTAAATATTTGTTAACAAAATGTCATATTTGGTATATTTTAAGATACCTTGATTTTGCAAAATAGATCTTTCTACAAGAAAAAAAAATAAATGAAATAAAATCCTTTGAATGATGTCATTTTTATGACTATCCTAGTCTGTTTAACTTTTTGAATTGTTTGTTTCTTGCAAATAGGTAGGAAGGTTTTTAAAGGATGGGTGGATGCTAAACAGAGAGAAAAAAACTTGGAACGTCCTTAACCAAAAAATGAATATTTCTTAAACATACATTGAAGATATGCTTTCAAAAAAAAAATGAAGTGAAGACCCACTTATATAGAAAAAGTAGTATGAAGAATTTTTTTTTGTCCTTCGTGTGTGCATGCTATTTCATAGACAAATAATTTCAACATTTGTGAGATTGTCGAATTTGTGGATATTTTTCGTAAAGATTACGAATTTGCTAAATATACAAATTTGTTTTATGGAGTACAAAATATGGATGTATCAAAGTTAATTAATTCACAAGTCCCCAAGACTTCACTACATGTATAAACAAGTTTTACTGCATTCTGTTATGAATGGCCTTTAATTAAGACAGAAGCTCTGTTCAAGGTCATTGTACACACTTTACCAAAGAAAGTTTTACTTCAAAGACGGCATTAGATGAGTAACCATAAACAATCGATTTGAATTTTGTTTCAAGTAACTCATGATCAGTAACCTAATAAAATTTCGATTTTGATGCCTGTTGATTTTGATGAAAATAAATGACATGCATGTTTTGCTGAGCTGCTATGATAAAATCTTGAGTATTAAAGATTTTAAGTGCAATCTAATATCAGTCATTTTTTTAAAAATATCTTTGATAAGCAACAATCTAGAAATATTCATGTACTACAACCATTATCTTATAAACATTGGAAAATAATACAATAAATGCATGTAGTCCAATTATCACAGATAAAAATTATATTGTCTTTGCCTTCTCTTAACTATTGTAACTTTGGTTTGTTTGATGTGTTTTTCAGATCATCTGTTTTCCAGTCATATGCTGGTAAACTCTTGTGTTCTGCAAAAAATATAGAGTAAAATCAGCCTGTGATCTTGGTCTATGGAAGTCATTAGTTAATATATACAAAGACCAGAAATCTGGAATTCCTGTATATTGTATTTGTCTTTTACATTTAGACTAGTATATTATGTGTATAAAAATGTGTTCATCAAATGCTTTAGACTGAAGATTTTGGATTAGGGTGAATGTTGAGCTGAAGGTACATTTCTTCACTTAAATATACTTTAGATTTCACCTGGTAATACCAGTAAAATGTACTATAAACTACTGGAGCATTAAAATAATACCATGAACTATATAGAACATAATCTTCAGAAATTATTTCTTTAAAAAATATTTTAATAATTTTAAATAAACCTGTGCATTGGTGTATTAAGCAGTTTTCTGATTGAATTTTCACCAACCTGGTATTTCTAAACCTATACGATATAAACTGGCAGCGCCATCTACTTTAAGAGATTCTCCAGAAATGAAAGCAGCAGCGGGTGAGAGAAGGAAGCATACTGCTGCTGAGATCTACAAGATCCAGAGTTACAAATCAGTCTCCCAAATCTTAATAACAAAATTGTTTTTAAGATACTGGTACATGTACATGTATGCTGTACATGATAGTTTTAGTATTTTGATTTCTTAACACTTACTTCTGCTGGTGTCCCTAAACGTTTTGCTGGTATATTAGGAATAGAATGTCCAAATACATCAGTACAATAATTAGCTGCTGCTGTCTTGGAGTATACAACACCCTACAAGAGATATAATATTAAAAAAATAATAACACAATTTTATTTCACAATTACTGTACTTTATGTCCAAAGAAAAAAATGATGAAAGGCACATGTGGTCCATTATCCGATAACAGAGTGTCATTCTAGTCCGAGGCAATACAATATTTTTTATAGCATATCAAAACTTATAACTATGGAATTTATGTATCATGTTCCATTATACATTGCTGCTATTAGTTTTGTATAGAGCTAACATTGCCACTCTCAGAAAATTATTTCAATACGTTTAGTAAAATTGTTATTCTTTCAAAGCTGCTAAAAAAGAAACTTAAATTTTGAAGAAATCCAAGATACATGTTCTAGAAAAGATAAGAATGATTATTAATTTTTTTCCTTCAAAATTTTCTTAATCATTTTCATCATGTGATATTTCTATAATATGGTACCTACAGGAGCTACAGCATTGACCCTGACCCCAGAGGCTGCCCACTCCAAGGACAAAGATTTGGTCAGATTGTCCACTGCTGACCGTGCTGCTCCTGTGTGACTTCAATAAAATTTGGCAAATTAATGGCTATACAGTAATATATAATAAACATGTATAACTCAAAAATAAATTTCTCTTTAAAAAGAACAAGAGGCCCAAGGGCCTTAATGGTCACCTGAGTACAATACAACAATTTAGAGAATCCATAAAGTATAAAATGAACTGAAAGGTGAAGCTTTGTTGCCCAAAAGCAAGAAAAATAGGGTGATCAGGATCAACAAACTAATTAGTCTAGTATTCATTAACAGTTCATAAATTAGGTTCTAATCTGTTCCCCATTTATCACTCTCACCATACAGTATATTAACAAACTATCAGTGCTTCTGTACTATTTTAATTCCTTGTTGAAATCTCTTACATTGGCTTCTCTTGGTCTTTGATGAACATTTAACAAGACAAATTATTTTTGTCTCACTTTTATTCATTTATTACTTACAAGTCTACCTGATCATTAAAACTATGAAAGTACTTTTTGTATTATACAATAAAAATTCTTGCATAATTCTCTTATTCTATTAACCTTTCAAGTACATTATTTACAGTGATTAATTATCAAAAGTAAATGGCAAAGGGGAATAACTCTTCTCAGTAGAATACAAATTAATAGAGCTCTGGCCAGGACCAGAACACTTGACCAAATGGTTCAGATGTTCAAAAATCTGGTAAAAATACCCTTCCTTATTAAAATTTTTACTCTTTTTGCCCCTGATATGCCCTGGTGCAGAGAAGATTTTTAAAGAAATAATGCATTTTTACTACAGATTCACTATATAATCAATAGAGCCCCTCCTCCGCACCGAGAAACACCAGAGCCTCTCACCCTGGGACCAGAAGTTTGCTCATCATAAGTAATCACTTTGTTTATCTGCTTAACACTAAGGAGCAGACAGGATTATTTAATAGAATTAATGCATTTTCACTATATTATCAAGAGCCCCACCCTTACACCAGCACATCTGACCCAGGGGTCATGCAATTCACTACTCTGGAAGAAGCACTCTCGGACATCATCACTATATACTTAGCTTCTTTGCTTTTTAACCAGAAGAGAAAAGAATATTTTCAAAGAAATTTTGCTTTTTCACTATATAATCAATAGAGCCCCCCCCCCTCCCTTTTCACCAGAACCCTTGACCCTGGGGCCATGAAATTCACAATTTTGGAAGAGGCATCCTTGTGTATCATAACAATGTACTTAGTTTGTTTAAATAATAACCAGGGGCAGAGAAGAAGATTTTCAAAGAAATAATTCACCTTCACTATAGGATCTATATAGCCCCACCCTAGCACCAGAACCCCTGTCCCTGGGGCCATGAATTTCAAAATTTTGGAAGAGGCATCCTTGCTTATTATAACAATGTAGTTAGTTTGTTTAAATAATACCCAGGGACAGAGAAGAAGATTTTTAAAGCATTAATGCATTTTCACTATATATTAAATAGAGCCCTGCCCTAACATCAGAACCCCTGATCCAGGGGCCATGAAATTCACAATTTTGGAAGAGGCATCCTTGCTTATCATAACTATGTATTTAATTTGTTTCAATAATACCCAGGAGTAAAGAAGAAGACTTTCAAAGAAATAATGCACTTTCACTATATGATCTATATAGCCCCGACCTAACACCAAAACCCCTGACCCTCGGGCCATGAATTTCAAAATTTTGATTAAGTCACCCTTGCTTATCATAACTATGTATTCAATTGTTTCAATAATACCCTGGAGTAGAGAAGAAGATTTTCAAAGAAATAATGCACTTTCACTATATGATCTATATAGCCACTTTCACTATATGATCTATATAGCCCCGCCCTAGCACCAGAACCCCTGCTCTGGGGCTATGAATGTCACAAGTTTGTAGAGTCACCCTTGCTTATCATTACTATGTATTCAATTTGTTTCAATAATACCCAGGAGTAGAGAAGAAGATTTTCAAAGAAATAATGCACTTTCACTATATGATCTATATAACCCCACCCTAGCACCAGAACCCCTGACCCTGGGGCCATGAATTTCATAATTTTGGAAGAAGCATCCTTGTGTATCATAACAATGTACTTAGTTTGTTTAAATAATAACCAGGGGCAGAGAAGAAGATTTTCAAAGAAATAATTCACCATCACTATAGGATCTATATAGCCCCACCTGAGTGACCTATTGCTATCTTTAATTTGTTCACTCTTCCAGAAAATGGGTCAGATTCAGCATCTAGTGTTCATCCCTGGAAGCATCATCCACACTTTTTTGTTTCAGGTAGAGCTAATATTCACTCATCTGGAAAATGTAGGTCAGATACAGCTTCCAAAACAAGTTTGGCAGTGTTCATCCCTAGATGCTTCATCCATGCAAGTTTGTTTCAGACAGGGGCTATATTCACTCATCTGGAAAATGTAGGTCAGATCCAGCATCTGAAGCAGAACGGGTTAAGTGTACATCCCTAGAGGCATCATCCCCTCAAGTTTGTTATAAGGAATGCTTATAGTTTCTTGGGAAACGACCTGCTTGAAAAACTTAGACCTGTTCACTCATGCAGCTGGAAAGTGTAGGTTATTAGATCCAGCATCTGAAGAAGGTCAGGTAGTGTATATCCCTAGAGGGATCATACCCTCAAGTCTGGTATAATGAAGACTTATAGTTTCTTGGGAAATGGTCTGCTCCGAAAACTTATACCTGTTCACTCATCCGGAAAATGTAGGATCCAGCACCTGAAGCAAATCTGGTAGTGTCCATCCCTAAATGTGTCATCCATATGCAAGTATGGTCCAGGTAGGGTTTATAGTGACTTGGGAATGGACTTGGTCCAAAAACTTTAACCTGGTCACTCATCTGGAAAATGTAGGGCTTATAGTTATTTGGGAATGAACATGCTCCAAAAAATTTAACATGGATGCTGATGCCAATGCCAGGGGTATAGCATAGGCTTCGTCAAGGAAGTAAATTTTGGCTAAATTACCTCATCATAGGGAATCCCCTCCACATATCAGCAATAATGTTAATAATAACACCACCATGCTGGCACATCCACTGGTTATACACTGAAAAATTTCGCAATGTTTAAACATTGATGTGGCAAGTGCTGTATTTTTAACAACCTTGATGGTCTGAAGAGTATTATATTTCCATATAAGCTACTGTTATGTCACATCCAAGCTCAAGAAAGGATTTCTTTTCACCAACTTTGAACTATTTTTTCTTTCCTGAATTAAAATAATCAACACATTAACAAAAGAATTTTGCATTTTCTATCCAATGATCTTAATCTTGTCAAATGACCTTTGAGACTTGGGTTTTCACAGGCCCTTGAATAATTTGTAACTAGCTTATATTGTGGGGGCATTAAGTATTCTTCCATTTCTTATAGTTTAAATTACATGTATATATACATGTATATTCAATTATATTGTACAAATTGATTTATGTTTATACCCTGATACTTTAAACCTCACGAATTGTATGATTCTTGGTAATAAACAACTACACAATACCACTGATCTACCTATCAAATCTCCATTACATACACAATCACTCATAATATAATAAATGATATATTTTGGGAAAAAAGCAAGGCTATCATGGTTATAATAAATTGTCACAATAATTTAAAATATAATTATTCATTTATAAACAAATGTAAAATAAACACTAAGTCTAGGAGGAGTAGCTGTTGCATACCTTCTCTGCAACATAAAAATGTTCCTGTAAGGTTTGTCTCT
The DNA here is from genome assembly GCF_033153115.1 of Saccostrea echinata. Lineage (NCBI taxonomy): Eukaryota > Metazoa > Mollusca > Bivalvia > Ostreida > Ostreidae > Saccostrea > Saccostrea echinata. Next base: position 37,727,724 of record NW_026889750.1, read on the forward strand.
ATAACAGCATTCCAGCCCTTAAGACTAAAAGAAGAAGCAGGTCCTGGAAACTGCCCCCCTCCATTGTTTACAAGGAAGTCAATTTTACCAAACCTTGACAAAGTTTCTGAAACCATTTTTTCAACCTGAAAGGCAGAGTTTGGCAAATCTTATAATTAAGATTGTACATCAAAGTACAAATGTAATTAATCACCACTCTTAGTGAATAATATGAAAAAACTACTGCATGGGCAGGTGGTAAATCTAGACTGTCGACACCCAACTCTTTTGGATTAATATTTTTTGTTGACATTCTCCACATCGCTTAACAGATTTGGTTCAAACTTTTCAGGCATGTTAACTACAGTTGAACTTTGGTATCTCGAACACAGATATCTCGAATACCATGGATATGTCGAATCGTTTTGAAGTCCCAACTGCTTATTCCTTAAGTATTATACCCTAGATATCTCAAATGCTCGGATATCTCAAAGTATTTTCACGGTCCCTTGAGTTCGAGATAACGAGGTTTGACTGTATGTTGAACTAAATTCACATGGACATAAAAATATCAAAAATATTATGAATGGTGGCATTTATGAGCCTAATTGAGCAGTTTGATGGATCGGTACATCCATGTTTGGTTTCTACATTTAAAATTTAATACTAGATTTCACCGCCTTTGGACAGATGTCATTAACATATATAACACTGATGATATATTTATGTATGTGGGAACTAACTTTAACGTAGCAAATATGCCTAAGTAGTTGGAAGCAATTATTTTGGGTGAAATGAAAAATATAAATAAAAATTTGCAATTCAGAACAAATGGGAGTCAGAAATCAAAAATTCTTGATTTATTATATTATATGTAACATTGTTCACATATTTATTGTATGTGTGAATGCATTTCAATGTAGAAAATGTGCCTGACAAGTATATGAAGTGATTCTGTACAGCAGAATGAAGAATACATGTATATCAATAAATGGATATCAATAGAAAAGCAAGAGAGTTGGGAGTGGGGAGACAGCAGTACTAGATTTACCGCTCGCCTACTATATGTACAGACAAATCTAAGAATATAGTTCAAGTGAAACCCTACCTGATCTTCTTTCCGAATGTTACATTGGATATTGCTTATTTCTGCTGGACTTTCCTTTGGAATATTTTTCTTAATGTCTACTGTTGCTGAAGCAAGTCTCTCCACATTCCTTGATGCTATCATTACTTTGCATCCTGAACATGAAATTTCTATAGTATATATTTGATTATTTACCTAAATTACAGTCATTTTACCGGTAACAAATATTTGCCAGTATCGAATAGTTTCTTAATTAAATATTCTAGAAAAATATAGTAAAAGGTTTAAAAAAAATCTTATTAGATAAATACAATAAAAGGATGAATATTCTACCCCTAGGCCTGTGTTGTATTTTTGCAATATTTGCGTGATTATATTTTCCACAGTATTTCCAATTTGAAACAGTGACCTAGATTTGAACATGAGCCAGTGCAAGTCAGAGAAAATGAAAGTGCATGTGTAAACAAATGCGTCTAAATCAAAATTTTCAATATTTTGTCGATTCAGATTGAGTATGTAATCAATATTTAGTATAAATATAACAAGTTAAAATAATAAATTAAACAATAATTTACTTTTAAATGAAATTTTAACATCCAAACTAACCATGTGTTGTTTTCTTAGTTACAAATCATGAATTTTTCAATTTTCATATTGTTTATTTTTAGGAAAAAAAATCCTTTAAATCAACATGTATTGCTTAAATACTTTATAGAGAATTTTCTTGAAGGCATGCTTCTACAATAATTTCGTTTAGCTGATTTTATTTACTTTATTACTAAGTCAGCAACAATAGAAGGCACTTGATTCGGATACTGAAACTAAGAAAATAGGGTGTTGTTGTTTTTGACATCTCTGTACCTGTTCCATTCATATTTTGGAAATTTTGTTACCACTTATTTGAAAAGCTCAGAAATACAAATTAAACAACAACCAAGAACATTTGGAAATTTGAACACGTAAGTAGCGTGCAAGACATAACAACAAACCCAATCGTTACTGGTAACCAAATAACGAAATTTAACCAGCTGTTAACGTAACGTATCGCATAAATATAATCAATAAACCTAAATGTAAGAGCTCCTGGGTTATTGCCTGCCCAATGCCAGTGCTGCCACCAGTCACAATGGCCACTTTTCCGTTGAATAATCCCGACCTGAAAATACTGGAAACTCTTCCAATGGAACTCGCCATATTGGCGTCATGTGACCTTTTGAAAGTTAAGCGTGAACCCGATTGAAAAATCTTTAAACAGTAATCAAACATTAAAACCTTTTCTACAGCTATTCTATAAAATTGAGTAATTAAACGAGTATGTCATTTAAAAATCACCAGGTTCGCAAAGATCAGGCCTTTTTTGGGATGGCCATTTGAATCTGAATTGGGGGGGGGGGGGGGGGGCTGGCAGATATTGGAAATAAATAATCTGTCCTCGAAAATGTCGAAAATAAATAATAACGACCGGCAAGAAAATAATAATCTGTCATTGACAAGTTGTAACCCCCACCCCCTACACACACCCTCCCCATGAAACCATGAAATAAGAGGGTTTTTTTATTTTTTTTATTTTTTTTATTTTTTTGCTTGTCAAACTTTTTTTCAGAGAAGAGGAAAATAAATAATATGTCTTTGATCATCTTAAAAATAAATAATCTGTCCTTGATTCCCCCCCCCCCCCCCCCCGAATCAAATGGTCGTCCCTTTATTAAGTATAGGTCTTCAGAGTAAATTGTATAAATTATTAATTAAATCATTTCGGACAGATTACACGTTTTGTGAACGTATATATATAGCATAAGATATGACATGATTTATGATAACGTGGTGACTTCAACTTTTCTATCGTCAACAACATCCCTTACTTGTATATTAAAAGTCGTTAATAACAACTTCTTATCTCGTAATAACGACTTTTTATCTAGTTATTAAGACTCTTTCCTTTTTTTCCTAATTTGACCCTTCTATAGGCTTTCGAAACTATCAGATCAAACAAGCAACAAAATACACAGTACAAACTTTTATAAGCACAAACAGTTTTGTTTCATATTAACATTACGAACTGTAGCGTAAAAAATATTGCACTTGAAACTTTACAAAATGAACAAATTTCTCAAAATGGAAACATTTAGTTTTTAAATGACAATTCTGTTTGTGAATAATTTAGTTGAAAAAAAATAAGTAAAAATTAATTATCTCTGCACTTTTGTCCCCCAAAAAATGCCAGTGGAAGAAAACGATCAATGCATTTCATTAAGTTTTAACTGCAAAGCTGTTCAAACAACTTTAGAATTTAATTTTAATTTAAAATTAAAACATTGGCGGTATTATGGTAACGTAAATATCGGTAACGTAAATATTTTATGAGATTTATCATGTCTTTTAATGTTTTTGTTAAAATATTCCACTTTTAATTAAGAAGCATACTTACTCCTTGAGTGTAGGTCAAGTTGAACGATGGAAAACAGTATTGTTCTCTTATGTATTTGTGAATAAATACTAACACGTAAATTCATTGAAATCTGTAACCTCTGGATTTATAACAAAAGGGAAGCAATATTCGATAAACCTAAATAAACACTGTTTTTGTACCATTACACATAATAGCATAATTATATAGTTCTTGATATTAAAAAAATCATAACATAATCATATTATATATACGTCATTTCATCAAAGCTGCAATAACATTTCAGCATACACATGGGCAAATACAAAAATTCGATAACTAGGCCAAAATAAAAAATAGGTTTGTTTCCCCTAACGCGACCGACCCGCTTAAATCATGCCGACTGAAAAGTTTTTTTAATAAGATTATTCAAATATTTATTTTTATTGTTTATCAACTTTATAAAACACAATTTATCAAAATTCGTTTTTTATCAGAACGGCGGCTTTTGTTTTACTCTCATTTGGCGCCCACGAACAAGTGTTGTAAAACAACGGCGATGTATCAATCTTAATATACATCTTTAACTTATTAGAATCCTACACTCTTGAAACATTTCGTGAATTCCATATACCATGACTAAGGATTGTTAAGATGGTATTTACAAATGTGTCTGCTAAAATTAACTTACGTAGTAAGCATGACAAAGCCTGCCTCATGAGCAGAAGAGGGGCCCAATTTGTATATGCATATCAATAAATTTCACTCCATTTCATTCGTTTCGATCTAAAAAACACTTCATGTATGTTTCTATTTTTACTATATAGGACCATATGATTTGCAAATATATCTTTGTATAATTATTTCATCTTGATGAATATGATTCGGATGTCGTTTCTTCATTCCTTTTATTTATGGGGTAAACTTCGTGACTATAACATTAGATATATGAAACTTTAATCATTTTAGATATGGTTTGGTTGAATTAAATATTGTTTATACAGATACTCTCTTTTCAAATAGTGTTGAAATCTTTAAAGTTGGCTTATGGTACGGCTTCCTGAGACGTCCAGTGTATTTATCTTTTCTTTAGTTGGGCCCTTGAAAATAGGTTGTTTCTTTGCTTTAAAATACCTTTAAAAATTGCTGGTTCGACAACACCTGCCTGGCGGAGGGCTCCTAATTTAGACTTTTTCTCGGCACTTATGGCCATTGATCATAAAGCATCAATAAGGAATCTTTATCGTGCCAACATCTACATGTATACTGTGACACTGCATGGCACTACGTTTTTTACGGTCTCATTTGACTGACTAGTTTCCACGCCCCACGTCGGGACATGTGACTTAGAATAAGCTCCCGAATTACGCCGTGACTCCAAAACGAAACACTAGAATTACTTCGCCACGCAAGGCCCTTGACATTTTATGTCTGTAAGCACTCGAAGATGATAGTAGGTTTGAAAAAAAAAATATACTCGGATGGCCGATGGTTGAGTATTTGCGAATCTTGTCTTTTTGTAAAAATTCAATTTCAAAAAATTTACGCTGGCCTGAGGTATTTCACAAGTTCAAATGAATAGTATTTGTGAATTAATTTACCATACATGTTGCTTTTAAATTTCATTTGTATGATATTCGGTTTAAAAATCGGTTTCCTTTGTTCTTTCTTATTTATAGAGATATTATTCAATTTTCAGAATGTATTTTCAAAACTGCATGCTGTCAGAAAAAAAAAATAATTTACCTACCTACCTACTCAGCTTGAAATTTTAGGGTCGGGTTAGGGGAAACAAAGATATTTTTAATGATGGCCCTATATTAAAAATTTTAAAAATTTGTGTTACGCATATGTGTGAAGGGCGATATTCGTTAAATATAGCTTAAATGTAGGACGATGCTCTGTAATGATTTCAAGCTTCTTCCCAATTTAAAATAAAAACTACACAATGATCGTATTTTAATATCGATTTATGCTATAAAATGTGAATTTCTTCTCAAACAGTCGTTGAAATTACAAAAATCAAACAAATGTTGGGATTTAATCAACTATAACAATGGTTCATATGACTGGCAGAAATAAAAATTCTTATAAATGTTATATTCTTTTAAACACGGTACATTATTTAAAACGTATTTAGAATCAGCGAGTAAATCATTACATGTACATGTATCACTAGCACTTGGAGTTTATGTCTCCCAGTTGATTCGACACGCAAGAGCATGTTCTACGTAGTCCTGAAAATTTTTTGAACATGAGACAGGCTTATGACAAATTAGTTGATGATACAAGGATATCAACATTCTCGTTTAAAGTCAACATTTCGCAAATTCTATGGTCGGTACTATTACTGACCTTGTTGTTTGCAAAACAGTACAATCTATTGCTAACTCGATTGTTGACTGACGCCTTTCATAGAAATTTAGGCCATCATTTTAAACTGAATTGTCTATGATTTTATATTGTTTTGTTCGTTTACCCGATCATGACAAGGAGCACATAGCGTTTGCAACCGATCCGTCCACAGGGAACTCAATAAAGTTATGTGTAGATACATATCATGCGCGGATCAAGGGGGGGGGGCGAGGGCGAGGGGGTCCGGACCCCCCCCCCCTGGAATTTGCAGAGTAATTAAAAGTATATACGGAAGCAAGTAATAACAAGAGGCCCAGGGGCCACATCGCTCACATGAGCACTGTGGCTAGGAAAAAAGCAAGAATCAGTTTAGTATTGCAATGCTTAAATGCATAAGTGGTCCCGACCTACCCCTAAAAGGGAGGGGGTATGATTTGAACAAATTTGAATCTACACTAACTAAGGATGCTTACATATTTTTTTTTTGACTAACTGTGCCTTTTTTCCTACAAGTTTAAACTTTCATTGTGGCCCCTATCTACCCCCGGGGGTCATGATTTGATCAAACTTGAATACTAGTATACACTATTTGAGGATGCTTCCATATAAATATGACCAATCATGGCTTTACTGTTCTTGAGAAGAAGATTTTTTAAGACTTCTCCTAAATATTCCTATGTAAAAGTTTGATCGTCCATTGAGGCCCCACCCTACCCCGGGGGTCATGATTTGATCAATTTGAATCTACACCACCAGAGGATGCTTCCATATAAATATGACCAATCATAGCTTTGTTGTTCTTGAGAAGATTTTTTGATTTTTTTCTTATATACTCCTACATGTATGTAAAACTTTGATCGTCCATTGTGGTCCTACCCTACCTCCAGGGGTCATGATTTGAAGAAAATTGAATCTACATCACCTGAGAATGCTTCCATATAAATATGACCAATCATAGCTTTGCTGTTCTTGAGAAGAAGATTTTTGAATATTTTCCCCATATATTCCTATGTAAACTTTGATAGCCCACTGTGACCCCACCCTACCCCCAGGGGTCATGATTTGAACAAACTTGAATCTACACTACCTGAGGATGCTTCAATATAAATATGACCAATCATAGCTTTGTTGTTCTTGAGAAGAAGTTTTTTTTTAAAAAAAAAGATTTTCCCTATGTATTCTTATGTAAAACTTTGATCTCCCACTGTGGCCCCACCCTACCCCGGGGAATAATGATTTGAACAAACTTGAATCTACACTACCTGAGGATGCTTCCATGTAAATATGACCAATCAAGGCTTTGCTGTTCTTGAGAAGAAGGTTTTTAAAGATGCTCCCTATGTATTCCTATGTAAAACATTGATTGCCCACTGAGGTCCCATCCTACCCCTGGGGGTAATGATTTGAACAAACTTGAATCTATACTACCTGAGGATGCTTCCATGTAAATATAACCAATCAAGGCTTTGCTGTTCTTGAGAAGAAGGTTTTTAAAGATGCTCCCTATGTATTCCTATGTAAAACATTGATTGCCCACTGAGGCCCCATCCTACCCCTGGGAATAATGATTTGAACAAACTTGAATCTACACTACCTGAGGATGCTTCCACATAAGTTTCATATTTTCTAACACAGTGGTTCTTGAGAAGAAGATTTTTGAAAGATGCCATAAATTTTTCATGAATTCGCAATTATGTCCCCTTGGAAGAAGGCGTGGCCCTTCATTTTAACAAACTTGAATCCCCTTCACCCAAGAATACTGTGTGCCAAGTTTGGTTGAAATTGGCCAAGTAGTTCTGGAGAAAAAAATGAAAATGTGAAAAGTTTACGACAAAACGACGACAACGACAGACAAACTTTGATCAGAAAAGCTCACTTGAGCCTTTGGCTCAGGTGAGCTAAAATGACTTTGGACCCCCCCCCCCCCCCTCGAAAAGTGGACCCCACCATCATCACCACCACGGAATAGGTGTTTTCACCTTTGGGAAATGGATTTTTTTGTCGAGAAATTTTTGGGTTGAATTTTTTGGACAACCCCCACCCCTTGGAAAAAAAATCCTGGATCCGCGCCTGCATGTATAAGAACATTGGCCTTGTCATATTTTGAATTTTGCTCTTTTTAGGAGCATTTTTTTAATTAAATTTCAAAATATTTAAAATCATTTGTACATAAATAAATTTAGAGAGTTATACAGTTATCTATTTGTCATGGTGTGCTGCAGGTTTGACTGATCGTTATGTTCGCATTTATTGAAATAGCAACTGGAAAGAAGGCAATTAGTAGGCATTAGGCCTACTAATAACCCTTTTTAAGTTTACTTTTAAAAGCATCAAGTTCACTGAAAGTAAATACAGGCATTGAGTATGTGCATGTATTAAAAATTTGCACATAAATTTCAATATTTTCATTAACTTCCAGTGCCTATGAAAGCATCATGTAACATGTGACCATGTGATTTTATCTCCATCCAGGTCAATCTGGTCTTTGGTAAAACAGGGTTTTAGTCCGTTCTGCATGATTATCGAAAACGAAAGTAGGAAATTCTCCGACTCATGTTACATATTTCTTCAGTTTATAAAATTCATTTTTTAGAAATATGTTTAAGCCCGTGGATATCGGTGATAGTTGCCCTTTAGATGAGACAGCATGGAACCAAAAGAAATCAACTTCCAACTGTTCAGGTGTCTTACCATACCATTGCATCCCAGACAATAGGCGTGTCCCGGGCGAAATCTGTATTGGGTTAATCTGGGTTCCACCGAGTAAGTGATTTAAATCTTAAAGGCTTGAAACTAAATATTTACGAACCAGTCAGTGGCGGACTTGGGGTAGGTGGTTGGAGGTTTGGGAACATCCCCCATCCCCCGCAGTAGGCAAGCGGTAAAGCAAGTACTGTACTGTTTACTGCCGACTCCCTGGGATTAATGAGATTAATGTTTCTCATTGATCCGCTTCATACTTTTCAGACACATTATTTATGTCGAACTCAATTCAAGTAAACATCAAAATATGAAAAGTATTACGAATGGTGGCATGAATGGACTAAAATTGAGCAGTTCGAAGAATCACTGTATCTGTTTTAGGTTTCTGCACAAGCTGCATTTATACTTACAGTACTAGATTTTACCACTGGACAGCTGACATTACCATACGTAACATTGTTAACACATTTATGTATGTGAGAATTTAACTATAAAATAGTAAATATGCCCAGAGAGTTGAAATTGATTCTTTTTGGTGAAATGAAGTATTGGTAATAAAAAAAAAAAACAATCCAGAAATCAAAAGTTCTTATTTATAATTTGTCATATTAGGCCTTTGTGTAACAATATTGACATATTTATATATGTATGAATGTATTTCAATGTAGAAAATGTGTTCTGTCCAGCAGTATGAAGAATATCAGAAGAAAACCGAGAGAGTAGGGCATCTGCAGGCTGCAGCATTATAGGTTTACCACCTGCCCTCAATCACTCTATCAAGGCTTTAAAAAGATTAGAAACAGGTGGTAGCTTGTGGAAACAGTTTTAAATAAATCCATGTATGTTATTAGTTTCTCTCAATTGAATATTTTGGCCAGTACAAACATTATTTAACTGGGTAAAAGAGCACTGGCATGGGCAGACTTTGAAAGGCCTACTCTATGCATGATTTTTTTTTTTTTACAAGTGTCATAGAGTAGTTACATTCCTGACTACACAAGTCACAATGGTGACACAATGGATCACAACTAGAGAGGTTTATTTTCCCAATATCTGATTGTGAAATCATTGTATTATAAACAAAATTTCAATCCCCCCCCCCCCAAAAAAAAGTCATATTTTATTCATGTAGTTCAGTAAAGTAAAATTCATCTTCTTGCTAGAATGAATAAAAAAATTATCATTTCCTGAGTTTTTTTTGTGTTGTTTTTTTATAATTTGAGTCAGGCCATTTTTAGTCATTTGGATGGGAAAAGATGAACAGACAATTAAGATAACCTAATCTGTGTGTTTTTGTAAACAAAATGATGTACAGTTGAACTTTGGTATTGAACACTGATATCTCGAATACCATGGATATGTTGAAGTGAATTGGAAGTCCCAAGTACTTATTCCTTAAGTATTTTACCCTCTATATTTCAATTATTAAATCCTCGGATATCTCAAAATTTTTTTTGGTCCCATCGAGTTTGAGATAATGAGGTTTGACTGTAGTTAGATAAACTCCGGCCATTTGATTTTTTGTGATATCATGCATTGCACCTTTGAGGAAAAAACAAACTGCATACAATCATACTAATTATGTATTGTATTTGTATATGAGGTTTGTTGCATAGCTTTGTCCTAGCTTTCAATCTCGCTTAATGACCCAATTTTTTTTACCTTACAGTTACCTGGGGAGAGGGAATGGTCTTATTAGTACACTGTCAGATGTTATTTACCTGGAGTGCCCTAACACTCGAGATGCCAAAAATTCAAGTTTGCAATTCATTTTACTTTGATGATTTTTTCCAGATTTACTGGCCATACCAGTACCTGGGGACTCCAGTATTGCTTAGTAATTACAAAATGCTTGTTTTAATGTTATGCTGAAACATGTACTTGATAATTTTTTTTTGTTGATTTGTTTTTGCAATTTAGATTACTGTCCTGTGTATAACCTAAATGCTGAAAAATTAGATGTGGAAGCATGTGACCTTCAGCGAGGGATCTGTTCAAACAAGGATTTTCAATCTCCAGAGGTGTACAAATGTAAGCATTTTTATGCCCCCCTTCGGAGAAGGGAGGGCATATTGCTTTGCTTCTGTCTGTCTGTCGGTCAGTCTGTCTCTCTGTCGGTCCACCAACAGTTTCCATTCATTTTCTTCGTAGAGGTTGCACATACTGAAATAAAATTTGGTACACAGATTTATCATAAGAATATCTAGGCCATGTTCTGTTTTGGGTAGGATCCAGCAATTTTTGACAGAGTTATGCCCCTTGGACTTGAAAAATTCCAATTATTTGCAGTTTCAGTTCACTTTCTTCGCAGAGTTGCACATACTGAAATGAAATTTGGTATACAGATTTATCATAAGAATATCTAGGTCAAGTTCTGTTTTTGGGTACGATCGAGCAATTTTTGACAGAGTTATGTCCGTTGGCCTTAGGAAAATTCCAATTATTTGCAGTTTCCATTCATTTTCTTTGCAGAGGTTGCACATACTGATATGAAATTTGGCATACAGATTTATCATAAAAATATCTAGTTTAAATTCTGTTTTGGGTACGATTGAGCAATTTTTGACAGAGTCATGCCCTTGGACTTAGAAAAATTCCAATTATTTGCAGTTTCAGTTCACTTTCTTCGCAGATGTTGCACATACTGAAATGAAATTTGGCATACAGGTTTATCATAAAAATATCTAGTTTAAATTTTTTTTGGGTACAATAGAGCAATTTTTGACAGAGTTATGCTCCTTGAACTTTGAAAAATTCCAATTATTTGCAGTTTCTGTTCATTTTCATTGCAGAGGTTGCACATACTAAAATGAAATTTGGTATACTGATTTATCATGAAAATATCTATAAGGTCAAGTAAATCTGTTTTGGGTACGATCGAGCAATTTTTGACAGAGTTATACCCCATGGACTTAGGAAAATTCCAATTATTTGGGGGGGGGGGGGGGGGGGGGGGACATACGTGTTTCACAAACATCTCTTGCTAATTTAGTATCCATATGTAACAGTTGCATAAAAGCAGTTTTTTATCAGTTAATTTATGTAAGAAAGGTATTCCCTGATTATTTATTTGTATTTTCTCAAGTAGATATGTGCTGTATGTTATATGTGTTATGTAAGAAAGGCCTAGGTATTCCCTGATTATTTATTTGTATTTTCTCAAGTAGATATGTGCTGTATGTTATATGTGTAAATGTATAATAAACATGACAAACAATTTACCCTTTTCCATATCACATCCTGTATCAGCCTTTGGATCTTCGGCCAGCTGATACAGGATGTGATATAGAAAAGGGTTTGTATTCTCTCTCTCTCAATAGGTTCCACAGTGTGTGCTTGTTAGGTACCAGTTTTCTCTAGCTTGAGTTCCTTTACTTTTTTAGAATTATCAAAAAAAGTTATGGAATGAGAGTTAGAGAAAACTGGTAACTACTAAACACACATCATTGAACCTTTTTTTCCCTTTACGACAATTCTTCAAAACTATCTACATATTAAAAAATATTAGTGTTTGAAATGCAAAATGTGACATCATAATGGGTGTTCCAAGCTAACATGTTAGAGAACCAAAAAAAAAAAAAAAAAAAGAATCACAGCATGGGAGTAATGAAACTATAGCAGTAATGGGAGAAAAATATATACCGGTATATATCACAATCCACTTGTATTTCCATTGACTAGATAACTTACTTAGAGTGTTTTCTTTACATTTAGATACAGGGTGCCTGAATATCACAAGACAAAAGTAAGTTTTTCCCTTACCTTCCTTTAGCATGTTCAATGATGTTTAGATATATTTATTACTATGGATGCTGCCCCAAACATAGTGTTTCAGAATTTCATTAAATGAATAATTAAAAGTATAAAAATCTTACTTGTTTAAAAATTTTACAACTTGTAGTATTTCTGAAATCATCTGCTCTAAGCCTTCAGACTCAATTTAATTTACAATAAATACAATATACAGTAACAATTTCAGGAGCATGAAGGGGTAAGACTGAGCTTTCATTTAACTGAGCGGCTTTTAATTTTAGTATAGACTAATGAGGTTTATTGCCAAGCAGCTTATACATGTACTTCAAAATACCATGTTTGAGCAGGGTGCAAGTGATGGATTGAGGTGGTCTGACAAAGGGAGATCTTATTGTATCCACACATGCAAATAAATAATACATTTAGATGAATTTGATAATGTTTGAGGGTGCTAACAATAAGTATCAGTATCTGTTTTCGTGCATCGTCAGTCGTGAGATGTGTGCCGTGTGTTTACTGTGTTAACATTTAAACATTTTCAGCTTCTTCTCTTCAAACACTTAACCAATTTCAACCACTTTTGGCATGTAGCATCTATGGGAGAAGGGGAACAAAAGATTTGAATTTCATTGTCCCTGCCCCCCTGGAGCATAAGTGGTGGGGCTAAAACTACCAAAATTAATGCAATCTTTAAAAAATCTTCTTCTTTACTCCTGGACATCAAGCAGTCAAACTGTTGGCATGATTGTAATAAGCATCGAGTCCTCTACTAAAATTATGAATTTCATGGCCTCAGAGTCAGGGGTTCTGATGTTAGGATGGGGCACATGCAGGCCCCTGACATTATTTATTTTTCTTTTAATAAAAAAATATACCCCTTACCTAATAGGGGGTATATTTTTTTATTGAAAGAAAAATAAGTAATGTCAGGTGCCTGTGGGATGGGGCTATATAGATCATATAGTGAAAGTGCATTATTTTTTGAAAATCTTCTTCTCCGCTCCTGTGTTTTAAACAAACAAATTAAGTACATAGTAATGATGAGCAAGGATACCTCTTTTTAAATTGTGAATTTCATGACCCCTGCTTCAGGGGTTCTGGTGTTAGGATGGGGCTCTATTGATTATATACCAGTAGTGAAAATGCATTATTTCTTTGAAAATCTTCTTCTCTGCTCCTGGATATCATTAAACAAACTAGTAAGTGCATTGTTATGATAAGCAAGGATGCCTCTTCCAAAATTGTGAAATTCATGGCCCCAGGGTCGGGGGTTCTGGTGAAAAGGGGGGGGGGGTTATAATTGAAAAGGCATAATTTCTTTGAAAATATTCTTTTCTGTTTCTGGTTATAAATCAAAGAAATTAATGTATAGCTATGATGAGCAAGAGTGCTTTTTCCAGAATTGTGATTTTCATGGCCCCTGGGTCAGATGTTCTGGTGTAAGGGTGGGGCTCAATTGATAATATCATGAAAATGCATTAATTTTATCAAATAATCCTGTCTGCTCCATAGTATTGAGCAGATAAGCACAGTGCATTGTTTAAGTTATGATGAGCAAGGGTGCTTCTTACAAATTTTTTAAAGTTGCGGTCCCAGGGTCAGGGAATCAAGTGTTTCTCTGGAAGGGGGGGGGGATGTCTATAGATAATATAGTGAAAATAAGTTAATTCTTTGAAAATCTTCAGCTAAGTGCATAGTTATGATGATGAGGGTACCTCTTTCAAATATGTGATTTTCATGACCCTGGGTCATGGGTTCTGGTGTTAGGGTAGGACTGTGTTGAATCTGTAGTGAAAATGCATTATTTCTTTGAAAATCTTCTCTGCTTCTAGGCATATCAGAGGAAGTGTAAAAGTTTTAATAAGCAAGGGTATTTGTACCAGATTTTTGAACATCTGGACCATTTGGTTAAGTGTTCTGGTCCTGGCCAGACTCTTTTAATTTCTATTCTACTGAAAGAAGTTATTCCCCTTTGCCATTCACCTTTGATAATAAATCACTGTAAATAATGTATTTGAAAGTTTACAGAATAAGAAAATTATGCAAGAACTTTTATTGTACATGTATAATACAAAAAGTACTTTCATAGTTTTAATGGTCAGGTAGACCTGTAAATAATAGATAAATAAAAATAAGACAAAAATAACTTATTAAATGTTCTTCAAAGATCAAGAGAGGCCAATATGAGAGGTGACAATGAGGGAGTAAAAATAGTACTGGTGTACTAACATTTTGTTAATAGTTTGCATGGTAATAATGATAAATGGGGGACAGATTAGAACTTGATTTACGAGATGTTACTGAATAGACTAATTATTTCATTGCTATTTCTCTTGCTTTTGGGCAACAAAGCTTCATCTATCGGTTTATTTTATGCATGTACTCTATGGCTCTTCTAAATTGTTGTATTATACTCAGGTGACCATTAAGGCCCTTGGGCCTCTTGTTAATTATTTCTGTCATTAATTAAAAAAAACCAAAAAAATTTGCTAATATGTAATGAACTAAAACCTGGGATATTCAAGCACGTCTGTATATTATATAGTTAGTGGAATATCACAGCCGAAGTGGACTACATCCATACACATAAATGGCATGTGTGCAAGTGGCGACTTTCACTGCAACCTATTCTTTGTTTTCAGAATACATGTACATAAAATATTTTTATCATTTGTATGGTTTACTTTGACCAGTGATGGAACCTAAAGTAAGGATAAGTGCCGCTGATTCTCTTAATATTTGGCATCAATTATTGCGCCATTAACATCCATATGAAGTAAATGAGATCAGTAAATATCATTTTCTGTATAATTTTATTTTTGGCAAAATTCATATTATAGCGCAGGTGACAACCAGTACTATTTTAATTGTGTGAATAAGAAATGTACAAATGAAATAACATGCAGAATACAAAAGTGGTTGTTGCATGTACAAGGGTCTAATTTCAGCAAAGATTACTTATTTTACACTACTATATATTAACGTCTTTTTGACCAATATTCCATGTTTAGAGCATATTAGTGACTTCATAATAAAAAATTACGTCATTTTTGTGACTGTGGAATTTATTCGCATCTTGCTCACTTCACTGCTCAACATCAATAAAGGAAAGAAAGAAGATTAAAATATCGTAAATTTTGCGGGCAATTACTGTTGATACCGTATCTTTTTCTTTATTATTTAAAAAAATAATAAATCACTTACAAAAATTAGGTATTTTAAATAATAGGTTTTTAAAAAACCGTCATTTTATTTTAAGTGTTATTTTAAGTTTAAATTTTTAGACAGTTCAGTAAGAATAAAGTGACATGGGTATCATAAATCAATTATTGATGAATATAAGAGGAATTAAATTATTAACACTTTTGAGTATGTACCATTGCCTCAAACATCTGGATTAATGCTGTTGATGTTCCCTATCTTTAATTGATCCTGATTAAAAAAGTCATTATTTAACAGAAATCAATTCATATTACATGTACATTCCTTATTTTATTCTCCAATATTGCAATAACTGCATGTAAGGCTTGTATATGTTACGTGCATTATCCATTGATAATTAATTGTCAAATAATTAATAATTATTTTATATATTACAGTTTAATTAATCAAAAGCTGAATATTCCACATACAAGTGAAAAAAATGCTTATTCCAAATACCGGAATAATCATGGAGAGGTACCACCAGTTCTATTGCTGGGTGTCAATAATTTTATTGCATGATATTTCTGATTTAATATCTTTTTCAACTTCACATATAAACCTTATGGCTCATACATAATTATACCTCTTACTGATTAAGTCTGGTCTTTTTAGCTCCTGAGCCAAAGGCTAAAGTGAGCTATCAAAATTTGTCCACTGTCTGTCGTTGTCCACGTTGTTGTCGTTGTCATTGGCGGATAGAATTTTTACAATTTAATCTTCTTCTCCAGAACCGCAGGGCCAATTTCAACCAAACTCGGCACAGAGTAAAGGGGATGCAAGTTTTTTTTTTTCAAATGAAGGGTCACACCCCTCTTCAAGGGGAGATTAATAAAGAAAAAGTAAAAACTGGGTGGGGTCATTTAAAAATCTTCTTCTCAAAAACCACTGGGCCAGAAAAGATGAAATTTATGTGAAAGTTTTTTGACATTCAAACAGGAAAGCCATGATTTGTCATATTTATATGGAAGCATCCTCAGGTAATATATATTCAGGTTTGTTCAACTCCTGATCCTAAGAGGTAGGGAGAGGCTACAATGAGCAATCAAATTTTTACATAGGAAAACATGAAAAATCTTTTAAAAGTCTTTAAAAATCTTCTCAAAAACAGGAAAGCCGTGATTTGTCATATTTATATGGAAGCATCCTCAGGTAATATATATTCAGATTTGTTCAACTCCTGATCCCCAGAGGCAGGGAGAGGCTACAATGGGCAATCAAATTTTTACATAGGAAAACATGAAAAATCTTTTAAAAATCTACTTCTCAAGAACAGCAAAGCCATGACCAGTCATATTTATATGGCAGCTTCCTTAGGTAGTGTACATTCAATTTTGTTCAAATCATGACCCCCAGTGGTAGGGAGGGGATACAATTGGGAATCAAAGTTTTACATGAGAATACATATGATAAATCTTTAAAAATCTTCTTCTCAAGAACAGCAAAAGCTGATCCTCTTGTAGTGTTGATTCAAATTTGTTCAAATCATGATCTCTGGCTGTAGAGTGGGACCACAGTGGGCAATCAAATTTTTACAAAGGAATTTTTAGGAAAAATCTTTTTTCTCAAGAACAGCAAAACCATGATTAGTGATATTTATATGGAAGCATCCTCAGGTAATGGTGATTGAAAGTTTTCAAATCATGACTCCTCAGAATAGGGTGGGGCCACAATGTGTGATCAAAGTTTAACATTGGAATATATAGGAAATATCTATAAAAATCATCTTCCCAAGAACAGCAAATCCATGACTAGTCATATTCAGAAGCATCCTCAGGTAGTGTACATTTAAATTTGTTCAATTCATGTTCCAGGGGGGTAGGTAGAGGGCACAATACATATAGGAAAAAATCTTTTAAAGACATGATTACCCCTGGATATCAAAGCAATACAGAAGCATTCTCAGGTAGTGCAGATTCAAGTGTGAACAAATCATCCCCCTTTTCCCTTGGCCTTTTTCATAGCCAATGTGCTCAGGTGAGTGATGTGGCCCATGGGCCTCTTGTTTAAATGTATAGACTGGCATGTATTTGGAGTTCTGGTTTCTATGCTCCAACTGCTGTAATAATACTTCCTTAACTGTAACTTCTAAAACTTAGACTATATAATTTGAATGTATGGATTATGATAAGAAAAAAAAACTACATATATTTACAAGATTCCTTATGTGGAAAGCCATTTAAGGCACAACTATGATAACCCTATTAAATGCATGTAATGCAATTTATCCTGCAAATACCCCTTGCATTGACCTTATAAAGGTAACCTAATAAACCAAAGCTGTATTTGGTCAATGCCCTAATGACACTCTAAAAGCATTGTGACGACATGTATTTTGCAATGTTTACACCATGGCGTCTTAGTTTCAACTGCAGAGATGTGCCTAAATCTGGTTGAAAATAGCTCGTCTTGGAGGTCTGATGTAAAAATATGTTGTAGGGTAAACAAAATACATGGATACTGTCTTGAAATATAAGCGATATTTGGGCTCGGGTAAGAAAACGTGATGGAGGGCTCGGCAAGCCTAGCCCTCTATCACGTTTTCTTACCCTCGCCCAAATATTGCTTATATTTCAAGACAATTACCATGTATTTTATATTTATAAGTAAAATTTAGGGTTGGCATGTTTAAAGATAATCAATACAAAATGAAAACTTAAAATTACCAATTAGAAAATTTAATTATCATTTTAAGATATAAGATATATGTAGTGTATTATGGTAAAATATTGTGATACTTATCAATATAGAAGGTGTATCATCCTAGCCCTTTTGGTCATAATGACTGTGAGGGATTGACTTGCAGGTCTCATTTATAATACAAAATGGAGGTCCACTTTAGCTTACAATTTATATGATATACTGTAATAAAATGCTTTAATTGTATTACTAATAATTTAAAGTATCAGTGCTATCAGTAAAAGGGAAAAGCAATACTATCATTAACATTTTTACTGTTACTTTTATGTGCCAAAATTAAGACTCTAAGTGTTATACATGTAAAATTCAGGGTTTGCTACAAAACTGTGTTTGAAAATATTGAAATTCCTGTGGAATTCCAGTGAAATTATATAAAATTTCTATCATAATGCAGATACATGTATATATCAATTTTCAGTATTTTTTTTCACCAGGGATCAATCTTCTGGAGGGACAGAAAACTCCCAGCCCCTCCCTCTCCTGCCCATTATTGTGGGTAGTGTCTCCTTTGTATGTTTAGTGGTCGTCATTGCCTGTATCTTCTGTCTGTGTAGAAGAAGGGGCAGCAGTGCAGGTACATGTAATAAAGTGACATATATAGTTTTTTTTATCATTTCAGAATTACTGTTCTAGTAAAAATACACCATTTCCCTATTATTTTCTTAAATATTATGGACCAATATTTAAAATATTTAAATTTAATTTAAACACATGTTATACATCAGCATATTTCTATATTCATTACAAAAAGAGGTACATATATTGATATTGTTTACTCTTATATGAAAGAATGTGGGCATATTTGATATAGATTTAGCAGGAATCTGGATGCACTTGAAAAGTGAAAATATTATTAAGCCTTCATATGATATTTTAGATATTAAATATTTTAGAATTATAATGATACACAGGTTCCTGTGATAAAGGAAAAAGAAATATTTCACTGTGTGTTGATTTCCTAAAACATTCCATTTCATAATGATGCATCATTTGGTAAAAAATGTAACATTTAACAACACATTTTTCTATTAAATTGCTATCTATTGGACACTCCTCCACAAAATTAAAGTATGATTTCTGTGCATTTTAAGAAAACAAGCAAACACTTTTTTTAAAAATAAAAAAAAAAGATTCCCAGAGCTCATGAAATATGACCCCCCCTCTCCTTTCCAAATAAATGCTATCATGTTTCGTTAGTGGTATCAAGTCAATTCATGCCCAGGTAGTACAGTGGTAATGCCACCTGTATCTGATGGGAGCAAACAGGTTTTTTGGGGTTTAATCTTCTCGTGGAGCATATACATATTTTTCAAAACTAATAATTTATGGCATTTATCAGTTTTATTAATTTACTGATTTCTTAAAAATTTAATTTTCATACATGTAGGTAAAAAGGAGAAAGATGTAGAATTGCAACAACCATTAGTAGAGACATTTCCTCCAGGTAAAATAGTTATGTTACAGTATCTTAAATGTGACCACTCCAAGTAATTATTAATAAAGATTTTTTTCTTCATAAAGCTTAGAAAATATTGAATAACAGATGAAAAATAATAAATACATGTTATCTTAATTGAACTTTGTTAATTCTTTTTTCTTCTCAGATTTTCATAGGATTTGTCATTATTTGAGTGCAAATGTCTTCTACCCAACCAAGGTTTACACAAAAAGTGTTGGTTTGTTTGAGGTCCATGGAAGTTTGCTGTTGATTGGTCCACATGGGTCAGGAAAAACCACTATTGCAGTCAACCTTCTCAGCAAGAAGGTAAATACAACATCAAATGGCAAAAGATGCTTTGTTGAAGTTTGCAAGTCGGTTGAAGAAATTGCAAGTAAAATAGATGAATCCACTGTTACTTTTGTGCTGCTGGATGATGCATTGGAGCAATATGCCTACCAAGAGTCTTTACTTGACACTCATTTAGAGGTGTATGAGGAATTGAAGAGATTGATAGAGATTGGTTATCTTCGAATCATTTGTACAGTAACTGATACCATTTGGAATACTTTTCGGGCTAAGTTTTCACAATGTCCATTTTTCTCAAAAGAATTTCAGATTGAATTAAATGACAAGACAATAGACAGACATGAAAAAGAGGAAATTCTGAAGACACACCTGCAATACAACAAGTTTGTGATCTCAAAAAAGAAGAAAGATGAGAATCTGAAAAAAATTGATAAACATCATGCTGATAACTCTCAAATTGTTATCTCTGAAGATACAATAAAGTCTTGGGCAAAAAAGGCAAAAGCAAAAAATGGAGTTGGCATTCCTTTGCTTTTTGATCTAATCAGCACAAACAAGTCTCTGTTTGTAAATGCTGACACTGTTCTTTCAGATAGTTTAGAGAGTGTGTTAAAAATGCGAATTTTACATCTTAGAAAGGATTCCAAAGGAGCCCTGGACAAGGACTTTGGTAGCATTCTTATTTTTGCTGCTTTCTGTGGTGGAAAAGTATCTGTACAAGATTTTGTGGATAAAGAATCTGTATATGTTGAAATTTGTAGTAAAATAGGCTGCAGTAAGAAAGGTGTCAAGGAAATTGAAGGCTTGTTAAACATGCATGAGATGGGAAGCTACTTTTATCCTCTGAGGGGATGCTATATATTTCATCACAAAATTCTAACTGCCCTGATTTTATCATCAACCGTGAAAGATAATGAAGAGCTGGTGTTGCAGCATGCAGACCTGGATGTTCTCTACAGAACACTTCAGTCTCAGAAAAGCAAGTACCCCCTGTGTGTGAAAGTGAGTGAGAAGTCATTGACAAGTTTGACTGATAGAATTGGTAAGGAAACCCCAGATGTTATTGGGAAATGGCAAAATCATGTAATCATGCAGAGTGAGAAGCCTAAGAAAAGGTTGATGAAGGCAATGGAGGATTGCAGGGATGGAGAGGCTCAAGAAAAGTAAAGTTGATAATACATGTAATCATTCCAAAATAGAATCTTTAGCAATCATTTACAACTGGTTTGCAGCAAAAATTTGAAATCCTGAGCAATCGCTTATGAAAAAAGTTGCTGTAAAATTGAGATCCTTTAAAACTTTGGGTGTACTTTGGAAAATTAATTCAATAAATCGGCTTAATAAATGGAAGGCATTGACTGAGAGAAAACATATGGGTTGTACTAGAAGAGGAGTTAATGGTCCATAGGTGAAATATGATCGTTAAAATTTGGAGGACATCTGTTGTAACTTTTCATTGTGTAATGTTTATGGTTATGATGATACAGAATGTCTTTTTCTTTCATCCATGTATACATGTAGAAAATTGTTTTCAATACAAAATTAGTTTAACATATATTTACATGAATGTATCACAGTTCCACTTTTCCGAAACTGCTTTTCTGCGACGAGTAGTGCTGCCTTTCCTCGATTATATTTTTTTTTTGCTTTTTTGCGACTTATTTTTAATTAATATGCACCTTTTTCCTTAGCCTGACAAAACCTGTTGATGACTGCTTACTCCACACTGGATAAAACGAAGATTAAAAACAAGATGAAAAATCCACTGAACATATATACATGCATTCACATTTCGGTGCAAGCTCCATATATATAATACATCCATATTTGTTTCTACGATTTTTTTCTGTATGAACAATTTCCATAATGTCTAAAAGATATCTCCGACCAGTGTAAAATCATAGGAGCTTGTCTTCAGGATTGTTAAATGTTAAATAAATTTTAAAAAATTTGAATCTTCTTTAAATACACTTAAAGTTGCTCTCGTCTTGGAAAAAATACCCCCGCCCACTTCAGCGCCTATTTCTGGACTCTAAAGCATTAATTTATTTCGTTGCCATGGTTCTGTCCCCTACAGTGATGATTTTCCTAAATTTGATGCATTTGTCAGTCATCAACACGCGTTTAATAAGCTCTAATAAATTTTTCAGTGAACCAGACTTTGTATATATGTTATACGGATTTACTACCGAAAAAAATGGGTTTTACGTTTGCAGGAATAAGTAGATATAAGTAAGTTTAACTTGAATTTTCTGGATTGTAAACTGTCGGTCAAGGAATCTACTGCGGCAAATACAGTACTATTAAACACTGAAGTAATAGCAAGCTAAGCAGATGTTAAATATGACCATTAATATTAACGTGGGAATTTTGAACAATCATGGGGGTTGGGGAGGGCTCTCCCTACCTTTTTCCTAGATTATTATTTTTACTGTTCATTAAGTATGGGATTTTATTTAGTTTTCTCAGGCATCCCCCTCCCCTTCAACTGCTTCGTCCCTGTATACTGTAATACATTTTTTTTTACAATGATGGTTTGTTTGTTGTCGTTATAAGAAAAGCAACAAGGATTGAAATGTTGCAGGAATGAGACTCTGAACAACATGAAATGGTTTGGTTTGCTTAAACTTCTTTATGTCAACTATTGTTTTCGGCTTTTATTTTTTATTTTGTAACAAAACGCAGGTATTTGAATTTTTTCTCATTTTCAACTCTACTGGGAGACCAGAAGAGTATATGCATGGTAATTAAGGTGTCCGTCGTCCGACTGTTTTGCTGTTTGACCGTCTGTCTGTTTGTGAACGGTCTTTCAAAGTACTACTACATCTACCTCGGTTTTAGTCCGATTACTATTAGACTTGGTGCACAAGTAGACTACAATTAGGGATAATTCTTTTTATG
Source organism: Saccostrea echinata (assembly GCF_033153115.1). Lineage (NCBI taxonomy): Eukaryota > Metazoa > Mollusca > Bivalvia > Ostreida > Ostreidae > Saccostrea > Saccostrea echinata. The sequence continues at coordinate 37,750,536 of NW_026889750.1, forward strand.
CCCCCGGATCGAAAGATCCCGGGGGTATATTGTTTTTGTCCTGTCTGTCTGTTTATCTGTTTGTCTGTTTATCTGTTTGTCTGTCTGTCGTCAACTTTAACCTTGCCCATAACTTTTGATTGGTTGGAGCTATGACTTTCATATTTCACATGTGTATTCCTTGTGACAAGACCTTCCTTTGGGTACCATCATATTTGACCTTTTGACCTTGACCTTGGAGTTTGACCCACTTTTGCAAAATTTTATGAGACTTTAACCTTGGCCATAACTTCTGAACAGTTGGTGCTTGGGGTTTCAAACTTCACATGTGTATTCTTTGTGACAAGACCTTCTTTTGGATACCAACAACTTTGACCTTTTGACCTTGACCTCGGAGTTTGACCTACTTTTGAAAAACTTCAACCTTGGCCATAACATTTGAACAGTTGGTGGTTGGGGTTTCAAACTTCACATGTGTATTCTTTGTGACAAGGCCTTCTTTTGGATACCAACAACTTTGACCTTTTGACCTTGACCTCGGAGTTTGACCTACTTTTGAAAAACTTCAACCTTGGCCATAACATTTGAACAGTTGGTGCTTGGGGTTTCAAACTTTACATGTGTATTCCTTGTGACAAGACCTTTCTCTGGATATCAACCTCTTTGACCCTTTGACCTTGACCTAGGAGTTTGACCTACTTTTGAAAAACTTTAACCTTGGCCATAACTTTTGAATGGTTGGAGCTAGGGCTTTCACATTTAACATTTTTGATCTTTTGGCCTGGATTTTGACATCCATTTGAGAAACTTCAACCTTCACCATAAGCTGCCATACGGGGGCATCAGTGTTTCACAAACACATCTTGTTTTTCCTGATATCAACAATGTTGTTAACATTTTTTTTTGTTGTTGAAATTCTTTTAATGTTACTTCTACAGTTTTGGTTCGATTTAAAAATAACTTCATTAAAACACATCCTTCTGTTTATCAGTTTCTGATTTCAAAAAAAGATGTTGCCTTGCTTACTCATAAATGAAGTTTCTGTGAAATGCTTTCTAAATAATTTTCTACAATTTTTGTCCTGATTTTTATAAAATTTGATTAACAAGTAGACTCACTAAGTCATGATATTCTGTTTTCTAGTTCAAGGAATGGCGTTGCCATGGTGTTTTAAAGTTATTTTAAAAGCCTACCTTGCGTATATATTTAGCCTAATTAAATAAAATTTATTGCAGAAAAAAACTTCACCAGGGATAAAAATTCTTTTTGGTTTGCCATTTACAAGTTCCAAATATTACTTACACAAGTACATACGAGTAGAGCTACAGTTTCGACAGAGACTTCTGGTTACATTGTCCATTTGGACTTCATCAAATATTTCAAGATTTGCAATACGTTGAACTTGTTTTGAGATTTTTTTAAAATGTTCATGAACAATCCTTAATGACTCCTACTACTTTATATATATATATATATATATATATATATATATATATATATATATATATATATATATATATATATATATATATATATATACTTAACAAAACTTCTAAGTGTTCACTCTGATAAATGTATTTATTCAAAAACTACACGATAGAATTATGTGATATTTTCAAATTATTATAACCAATGTGTTTTCTTAACAATTATCGAAAGAAAATCAATTGTCACCGATGAAAATCAATGTCCCGTGACGAAGCTTAAAAACAATAAATCTGTACTTTGCGGCACGTGTAATATGTAATCAGCTTCTTTTTGTGACCATTATTGATTTAAACAACTGATTTAACTAAAAAAACACAAAACATGGGCAAAATAACTATTGAGGAAGGAAGGAGAGCCGTTGGAATGTTAATATCTGGATCACCCTTATGACACGTTTTACACACTTTTATTTTAGTGTTTATTTGTCTTTGATATTACTTTTAAAAGTTAACAACCAGTATAAAAATCCATTTAAGCACATTTTCTAAAGGTTGTGCGTCATTTTTATCGCCAACTTATCACAATTTGAAAGCTTTGGACAAAATTTAACCAAACCGGAAGTGATCTGGATCTTCGTCTGAGGCCAAGGTTTCGCATCACAATCAGGTTACATGGTCCTGAACCACTTTAGAAACATTTAAATCAGCAACTTCATTGGTAAGAAAATGGCAACAAATTGGTGCTCATGGCAGTCCAATATCATCTCAAACAGTCTGAATCATCCTTAAAGAGGTACACTTACGTGCGAGACGCCGAAGGAGGGTCTAAGAGTTGACCAAAAGGCATCTGTGTCATGCACTGGCCTGTCAAATCCCCGGATCTAATTCCATTGAACACATTTGGGAGTTTTAAAAGGAATGTCAAAGCCCTACCCCTCCACATTATTTCAACGGTTTAGAAAGATCCATGCAGTAGGTGTGGCAGCAGATAGGTCAACCTCCTATTCAGGGGTACATGGTATCCATGAGAAAAGATGTCTTACAGTAATTATAGCGAGTGGTTGTCTCACTCCATAGAAATTATTTTATGTGAATTTTCATTTTGAGGATACATCATGTCCTTGACACTTTGCTTTAAAGTCTGACGAGATACTTACATGAAATTTACGCAACGTCGAACTGAAATATGCCAAATTAACCATGAATTAAAGAAATTATATATGTTGTATGCATTTGTTCCTTATAACTTAAAAATGAACACTTAGAAGTTTGGTTAAGTGTATATATATATATATATATATATATATATATATATATATATATATATATATATATATATATATATATATATATATATATATATATTTATTTGATTGGTGAAGTTTCATAACTGTTAGTAATCAAAGAATAGAGCTCCATTCTATTATATTGAAAAAATCATTATTATATAGCATTAAGTATGTTATATTAGTGACATTACGTGTATTTGTGCGGTACTGTTATCATAAAGTGTTCTCTGGTGTTCTTGAGTAATTTTGCAAAACTGGTAAGTGCTTTAGTCAGTTGTTTTTTTTTTTTTTTTTTTTTTTTTTTTTTTTTTTTTTTTTTTTTTTAGAGCGAGATTTATTTTCAAAAAAAAAACAAAACAAAACCATGCACTTTATTATTTTTTATTTTCCAAAAAAACAACAACCCATGTACATTATTATATTTTATTTATTTATTTATTTATTTGGTTTTGTTTGTTTGGGTTTTTTTTTTGGGGGGGGGGGTTTATTTTGTTTCTTTTTTTTTTTTTGGATACAAGAGATAGTATTGTTTTCGTTGTGTATTGTGTCATATAGGTGAAGCTGTACTAGATATTTGCAAATCATATTTTCAGTAATATGAATCTCCTTTCTTGAGTATGTTATTTAATATCATGGATGTAAATTGCTTATGTCAATGTTTTACGTAGAGAGACTTGAATTTTATTTTCCAGTAAACCCTGTACATGTATCTGGGGCTTTTAAAACATTTTTGGATAAATGTACTGATGTCATTTTGTGTTGTAATTTGTAGACCAGGTATTGCTACATTCCAAGAAAATTTCGAGATCTTCATGTTTTCAATGTGTGTCTTAAAACGTATGCATGTGTCATTACATTCCACAGTAAATACTCTTAATTTTTATCGTAAATTTTTGAGACACTATAGATATATTATAGGTGTAGCTGTGCAAGCGCTAAAAATTCAAAGTGTCTGAATCTCCGTTGGAAATTCAGATATGTTCATAAAATTTAATTCTATAATGTTTAATTTAAAATTTCAAAAATATTTACACATTAAATGAAAAAGAAAAAATGTAATACTTTGCAATGGAAAATACAACAATGAAAAATGAATACTCAAGAATATCATTCCATTAAGTTATATACAGATATTTTACTGTTAAGCATAAAACATTTGAAAATACATTGTAAGCTACACTAAAGTTGTGAATTTTAAGTATGAAACCATTATTTGAACAATTCTCTTTCTTACCCTTATTGAGGATGTATTTATAACAGAAAAAGGCATGAAATTTTTCATCTGTAAATTGTGTCAAATTATAACTACTGTCTTTAATATAGAATGTATTTTATTTAGCGCTTATGATATTTATTGATTTAACAGCAAATCATGTTTGATTTGGTTTAGCTTTCCGAACGTGCTAGATATATATATATATATATATATATATATATATATATATATATATATATATATATATATATATATATATATATATATATATATATATAATTTGATTTTGGTCGTAACGCTTCATTTGGTTGGATAAAAAATTAGTTTATATCGTATAACCTGTGTTGCCTACGTCACAATGACTTGCATCAGAAATGTATCAATCCGCTTGACTATACTTTTGAAAATGTTCAATTTGAAGTCATTTTTGAAGGAGAAATTGTCTTATTTTCTACACTTAATGGTGGTAAATTAAATTATAAGGAATGGATTTGATAGCTAGCCAAGTTATCCTGGTATAATCTGGGTTGGAACAGTTTACGCTTTTTTATAAACCGCTTCGCGGTTTATAAAGCGTAAACTGTCCCAACCCAGGTTATACCAGTATAACTTGGGTAGCAATTCAATTCATTCCTTAAATAAACATACAAGACAGTACTTAGCGATGTACTTGATTGAACTTTAGCTACTTATCGCCAAAAGGCGCTAAATAGAATACTGTGAAAGCACTAATTTTCATGGGGATTATTTTCGTTGTTTTCGTTGTTTTGAAGAGACTCACGAATTTATGTCCACCAGGATATGTCATTTTTAGCTCACCCGAGCCGAAGGCTCAAGTGAGCTTTTCTGATCACATTTTGTCTGTAGTCCGTCTGTTCGTCTAGCTGTCCGTCTGTAAACTTTTCACATTTTCGACTTCTTCTCCAGAACCACTGGGCCAATTTCAACCAAACTTGCCACAAAGTATCCTTGGGTAAAGGGGATTCAAGTTTGTTCAAATGAAGGGCCACGCCTTCTTCCAAGGGGAGATAATTAAGAATTCGTGAAAAATTAATGGCATCATTAAAAAATCTTCTTCTCAAGAACCACTTCGCTTGAAAATATGAAACTTATGTGGAAGCATCCTCAGGTAGTGTAGATTCAAGTTTGTTCAAATCATGACCCCCACGGGTCGGGTGGGGCCACAATGGGCGATCAAAGTTTTACATAGGAATATATAGGAAAAATCTTTAAAAATCTTCTTCTCAAGAACAGCAAAGCCATGATAGGTCATATTTATATGGTAGCATCCTCAGATAGTGTAGATTCAATTTTGTTCAAATCATGACCCCCACGGGTCGGGTGGGGCCACAATGGGCGATCAAAGTTTTACATAGGAATATATAGGAAAAATCTTTAAAAATCTTCTTCTCAAGAACAGCAAAGCCATGATAGATCATATTTATATGGTAGCATCCTCAGATAGTGTAGATTCAATTTTGTTCAAATCATGACCCCCACGGGTCGGGTGGGGCCACAATGGGCGATCAAAGTTTTACATAGGAATATATAGGAAAAATCTTTAAAAATCTTCTTCTCAAGAACAACAAAGCCATGATTGGTCATATTTACATGGAAGCATCCTCAGATAGTGTAGATTCAAGTTTGTTCAAATCATGACCCCCGGGGTCGGGTGGGGCCACAATGGGCGATCAAAGTTTTACATAGGAATATATAGGAAAAATCTTTAAAAATCTTCTTCTCAAGAATAGCAAAGCCATGATTGGTCATATTTAAATGGAAGCATCCTCAGATAATGTAGATTCAAATTTGTTCAATTCATAACCCCCCCCCCCCACTTTTATATTTAAACTTTTCAACCTTTCAAGACTGAACTGATTTCTGCTTTTTCCTAGCCATAGTGCTCAGGTGAGCGATGTGGCCCCTGGGCCTCTTGTTTACATATATTACTACTCAACAATTTTTCATCCACGAAATCAAAACCCCACGAACCAATATTTTTTCCTTAAGACACGAAAATTTGACCCCACGAAAGTAAGTGATTTTATAGTACACTGCCAAATGTTATATGCTTACAGTATATAAGTACATATATAAATAAGTTTGTATTTTTACAGGTCATTTATAGCCTATTTTGTCATAAAACCTCTTGCTTACTGCTTGAATAAAATACATCTAAAAAGGATTAACATAGCTGTTTTTATTTCCCAGATCGTTTTTTGTGATTAAGAAAATATATAAAAGTGACTGACGTAATTTAAAATTGTTCAGAAATATATACCAATCCATCATCCATTTATAGGTCACCTGACCTATTGTTATCCGTTCTCGTCCGTCGTCGTGCGTCTTGTGTTAACATTTGAACATTTGTAGCTTCTTCTCTGAAACCGCTGAACCAATTTCAACCAAATTTGGCATATAACATCTATGCGTGAAGGGGAACAAAAATTATGAATTTCATGGTCCCTGCCCCCCTGAGGCCTGAGTGGTGGGGCTATAACCACCAAAAATAATGCAATCTTTAAATATCTTCTTCTTAACTCCTGGACATCAAGCAGTCAAACTGTTGGCATCATTGTAATAAGCATTGAGTCCTCTACCAAAATTGTGAAATTCATGGCCCCAGGGTCAGGGGTTCTGGTGCTAGGGTGGGGCTCTATTGATTATATAGTGAAAATGCATTAATTCTTTGAAAATCGTCTCCTCTGCTCCTGGGTATTACATAAAGAAACTTAGTACATAGTTATGATGAACAAGAGTGCCTCTTTCAAAATTGTAAATTTCATGGCCCCTGGTTCGGGGGTTCTGGTGTTAGGGCGGGGCTCTATTGATTATATAGTGAAAATGCATTAATTCTTTGAAATCTTCTTCTCTGCTCCTGGGTATTAAATAAAGTAACTTAGTACATAGTTATGATATGCAAGAGTGCCTCTTCCAAAATTGTGATATTCATGGCTCCTGGGTCAAGGGTTCTGGTGATAGGGCAGGGCTCTATTGATTATATAGTTGAATTGCATTAAAACTTTGAAAATCTTTTTCTCTGCTCCTGGGTATTAAATAAACTAACTAAGAACATAGTTATAGTGAGCATGGCTGCCTTTTCAGAAATTGTGAATTTCATGGCCCCGGGGTCAGGGGTTCTGGTGTTAGGTCTGGGCTCTATTGATTAAATAGTAATATTGCATTATTCTTTGAAAATCTTCTTCTCTGCTCCTGGATATTAAATAAACTAAGTACATAGTTATGATGAGCATGGCTGCCTCCTCAGAAATTATGAATTTCATGGCCCCTGGGTCAGAGGTTCTGGTGTTAGGGCGAGGCTCTATTGATTATATAGGGAAAAGGCATTAATTCTTTCAAAATCTTCTTCTCTGCTCCTGGGTATTTTTCAAACAAAGAAAGTGCATGGTTATGATAAGGAAGAATGCCTCTTCCAAAATCATGAAATTCATGACCCCTGGGTCAGGGGTTCTGGTGAAGGGGCTGGGCGGGGAGCTCTATTGAATTTATAGTGAAAATGCATAATTTCTTTCAAAATATTTTTCTACTACTGATAATAAAGTAAAGAAACAAATGTATAGTTATGATGAGAAAGTGTCCTTCTTCCAGAATTGTGAGTTCGTGGCCAATGGGTCAGATGTTCCGGTGTAAGGATGGGGCTTTATTTGGTTAATAATATGCTTCTGGGGATGTTCAAGGCAAACTGAGTAAAAGTTTTAATATGAAAGGGTATTTTTACCAGAATTTTGAACACCTGGACCATTTAGTCAAGTGTTCTGGTCCTGGTCAGGGCTCTATTAACTTGTATTCTGCTGAGCAAAGTTATTCCACTTTGCTATTCACCTTTTATAATAAATCAATGTAAATAATGTATTTGAAAGCTTAATAGAATAAGAGAATTATGCAAGAAAATTTATTTTATAATAAAAAAAAAGTACTTTCATAGCTTTAATGACTTGGAAATAATAGATAAATAAAAATGAGACAAAAATAACTTATCTTTTTAAATGTTCTTCAAAGGCCAAGAGAGGCCATTGTGAGAAGTAATAATACGGGGTTAAATAATATACATTTTGTTAATAGTCTGCATGGGAATAGTGATAAATGGGGGGGGGGGGGGGGGAATAGATACTAGACCAATTATTTTGTTGATGCTAATCTTACTATTTTTCTTGCTTTTGGGCAACAAATCTTCATTTTTCAGTTTATGGATCCTCTAAATTGTTGTATTGTACTCAGGTGACCATTAAGGCCCTTGGGCCTCTTGTTTGTATCATGTGCCCTTATCTCCGCATTGTTATTCAGTGAAACACTAGTAAGTCGCAAGGATCTTTCAAGGTAAATTTCAACTATCTCTCGGAAGGAGAGACTATAGGAGAGGAAAAATTATAAAGACTGAAAACATTGTTTTTAATTGAATGATTTTGTACATGTACCTACATTTATTAATCAAGATTATCACCTTTTGTTTCGTTTTATGATGGCCAGCTCCCCATTTCGATTTAGTGTCAGTATGTACTTCACTTTGTCTATTTAAATGGGAACATAAATCCTAACAAAATGCAAAATACTTACAAATATTTTATTTAAATCACCGCTTTTCAGACAATATAGCTCCATATAGCTACATTGACAACAACATGAAACTAATTCCAAAATTGTTACATAATTCTATAATCTCGCCAAATTAATGTTTGTTAGATTGTACTTAAATGATATCTTCATATTCACAGTAAAATCACAATTTATCTATAAAAAGAAAATGCTGCAGTGAATTTCCATCTAATTTGTGCTTTCTTTTCTGTAGTTCTTTTGTAAAAAGTAGGGTAATGGTATTAACATTTAGAAGTTACTGCTTTCAAATTACATAATGTAGGTATAATATGAAATCTAGTAGTAATTAAGTATCAACTTTTAAAAACCCAACTTTAGAAAATTTGGCGTTTATTTGAATAGCGTTTGTTTTGCTGATATCGTTTGTTTGGCACACAAGTAGACTACATTACGATTCATAATCCTGTATATCGGTTTATGATCTGTTGAAGTGTTGCCATGGTTACCAAAAATAGAAATTTCTGTGAAATTCTGTCAACTGAAGTTCAAAAACTAAAAGAGATGTCTAGAAATATTTATTTTTCAAAGAAAATATAACATATCAATCAATAAATACACAATAAAATAGTGTATACGAAAGAGCTTATCATGAACAGTAAGAACTAAGCAATGTAAAAATTATACATGTACAAGTATGTGGGAAAAAATCTCATAAATAGAATGGACAGTATCACGAGATTTCAGTCAGCACCGTATATTGTAAAGAAATAAATACACATTGTTATTAATACGCTTGTATTGGACGGCATTTGTCGATTGAGCTTTTCAAATGTTTAAGCTTGATAACAGAACAAATAAAATAAGTACATGACACATAAGGGCATGAAGTCTAGTTAAGAATTCATGTTTCTACATGTACCTATTGTCAATCAAACCTGCAGAAAACGTTCAAATTTACACCGTACGCATATCTACGTCTCCTCTTCCTCCTCCTCTTCATCTTCTGACGATTCAACGGGTTTTTCTCCAAACATATCCTGCCCCTCATCCTCAATACTAGGCAAACCGCTGGACATCAGTTTCAGAATGACGATTTCTGGGATGTCATGTAAACCAAACGTAATCACACGCCCACCCATGGAAACATGGCAGCAAGTAATTTTTGTGTCTGGGGAAAACACTGCCAGTACCACCCCGCGTTCAATATCCCAAACAGATATGTCTCCGGCAAACACAACAGCACGCCTGTCATTGTCAACAATGAAAATTTTGCTCAATTCATTAAATTCCAATCCTTGTATGCCTTGGATTTTTCGTAGTGATGGTGATTTGTTCGGTTCCCAGATGTGTATTTCCTTATTGCCCTTTCCAATAATTACTTTGCTTGCATCTTCACTCACACCAAGTGCCATCACATTGCTTTCATTCTTTAGCCGCTTCTTCACAACACCTTCAAAACAATCCCACAAAGTCACATAACTTGTTCTTTGTTCTTCGTCGTAGTTAGCTTGGACAAGATAGTTTCCTGTGTAAGTAAGAGAGGCTACTAAAAGAGACAGCATTGACGTGTCGCTCTCAAGTGTAGCCAGATGCGTGTGGTTCTCAATATCAAACACACACATGAAGTGGGCAAAGAAAGATGCAACGGCGATTTTTTGGTCTCCGCTAAGAAGATACTTATCAATGCCACTACTGCTGATCTCTTTCTTTAATTCTTCTACTCTTTGTCGTTCAATGTCTACCGCTGCATCCCTTCGGCGCTGCTTTGCGGACTGAGATTCAACTCGGCGTTCCCAAGGTGTCATTTTGGCAGTATGGCAGCGCTCCTTTGCAAGTGACATAACGTCAGTTTCAGCAATCTTTTTCTCCAGGTCCTTCAACGTTGGACGGATACGATATTCAACCTGTCCCGTTTTCAGATTCCAAATTACAAAATGCGATCTATTTTCTGAAAGCCCAAGCAGCATTTCATCTTTCAGCATGACATACTCATGTGAAGGACATGGGGTAATAAAGCACTTTTTAATTTTCTTCACAAATTTTTTCTGCAAAAGATCGTATATCAACACAGTTTGAAACACTGGGCGAGCGTTGTCCTTTGCATTGGCAATGCCTTTATCCGTCAAAACAACTACCTTTGTATCTCTTACTACCACAATGTCCGAGGAATCAGACAAACTTCTTTCGATTCGAACAGCTGTTTTCAATTGTTTTGCCCTGGCTATATTCCATACACTGACGGGACCATTGTTAAATTGTCGGGCAACCACATATCGTGGGTTCTCTGTCATCTGCAGAATCTGGTAGACGCCTGATTGTTTTTTCAGTCTAGGCATCGACTGATTTATTTTGCTTGTCAAATTCCATATGTTTAGCGTTTTGTCATTTCTGCCAGCAGTCAAACAGTACTTGAAGTCTGCACAACCGCCTACTACTGAAGCACCAGCATGCCGTGCCAAATGTTTGTGATCCTCGGTTTCAATATTCCACACTGCTATGTCTGATGTGTTTGTCTCCTCACTTGCACATATAGCAATGGCATGAGAACCAATATAATTTAAAAAGAGATCTTTTATTTTGTCATGTATGCATCCACGAACACTACGTAAATATCTTCCCTTCTTCAAATCAAAAAGTTCCAGTTGATATATTTCATGAAGATGCATATAATGCTGTCTACAGGCTACAATGAAGTAATCCCTCGATGTAGCTAAACTTGTCACTGCTGAAGATTGGTCATTACACTTCAAGCAGAGAACTTGTTTTCCATTGCGAACATTGTTTACAAGAGCACAATTTGCTCCCCTAGAAGCATGCAGGATTCTTTCGTCAAATGAAAACGGTGCTATCAGCGCCGAATTGTCTTTGTACACTCTGTGATTTTCGGTGCGAGCTTCGCTGATCATTGGGTGGCCGGCTTTGTTCAGATTCCAAGTCCTCAACATATTGTTTCCATCAAATAAAGCACAAAGATACTTCCCTTCCCCAGCCATTCCTATTACTGGAGGATCAGGATATTTGTCAATACGTAATACACACTCAGAGTAGCGGAGGTTCCATACCTGGACAACATTGTCTTCTACAGTTATTACAAAGGCGGAATTATATCCAATACGGATCCTGGTGATATTTGTACCCACGTCATTGATAGTTTTCATCACTTTCCCAGTTCTCAGATCCCACATTTTCATTGTGTTGTCTTTTGAAGCTGTGAAGGCTTTACCACCATCTGTGGAAACTTCAACAGCTGTGATGGGGTCTGTATGACCAGAGAGCAGGTCGAATAGAATTCCACCAGGCTCCGTCAAACATCGGATAGATGGAATAAGCGCTGGAAGAGAGGGCTCGTGTGCTTGCTTTAAAAGAGTGTGAATAAAGGGATAACGTGGAGGATCGCCTGGAGCTCTTGGGATATCATTAGCAATGATCGTAGCAAGTCGGCCAACAATCTGTGATGCTAGCTGTCGTGGGTCTTTTGAAAGAGCCTTAGCAGAAAGTTGAATAACGTCAGACATCATCTTCAACTCTGAATCTGTAGGATCCACTGAGAGACCAGTTTGGTATTCTTCGACTAGTGATCGTAGCGAGGTACCACATAGCTTTGAATGAATCCATTCAAAATTGCAGAGGGCCTCTGATTTGTAAAAGGATGTTTGCTGTGAACTAAGCAAATGATATGGCAATTCATTCACCTTACGAATGTTAAAAATTCTTTCTGATCCATCTTGATTGCTCTCACAAGGTTCATAGTATAGGCGCTGTTCCGAGACATAACGGAGAACCCCTTTCTCATTACCTGTATAAGGTTTTGGTTTTGTAGCCCAAATTCCCTGAAAATATTCAGCCATAATTTTATGATAAGACGGCGCCTTATCACGATTGTGGAGATATCGATCTTCTGCCGCCTGAAAAAATTGAGAATGAGCCCATACGTAGGTGATCACCCCATGGGTAAGTGTGGGGGTTAAAAGATCAGACAAATCCTCGAGTAACCTTATCCACAGAACACTTGGGAAACGCCGCTTAGCTGGTCTAATATTAACCATGACATCATCCATTACTGCCTCGTCTAACGAGAGAATATCTTCCATTTCAGTGGATGCAATTCCCTCACGTGAAGCTGTAATATATCCTAAAGCGCGCCTTACCAATGGCTCTCCGTGTTTTGACTCAAGTTTTCCAAACTTAAAGGCAGCCAGCTTTGTAATATTTTCAGACAGTTTACAGTTTTCGATTTCTGTAAAAGAATGCCATGATTTGGTTTCCATGAATGCTAGTTTGAGATAAAGAGGATAGGCACATTTCTTGAATGCACTGATCACTATGGCATATTGAGAAGACGTTAAAGAATGATTGTCAAGTTGCAGCCAATATGTGAGTATTGATTCTGCGTCTTCTGTTGGCATATTCGGGATTGCCACTGTGATGTCTTTGTTGGATCCATACACCTTCAAAAGGCCTGGGTAACTTTCAAACTTTTCCTCTGGATTCGTTGTAATGATCAGTTTAACGTTCTCTGGGAGCTCTTTTGGAAGCCATGACATTTTGTTTCCTTCGTGTTCCGCTGAAAAAAGTGGATTGCGTTCAATTTAGTTTGACATGTGATTCAGTTCAAATATACTCTTAAAATCATGATATACTAAAACTAAGTTACGTAGTACCGTTTATTACATTTTCAACAGTGAAATACAGTATTTTATTTATTGAATAAAAGTGATATTTTGTTACGGTGCGAAAGAATATCAAAGTAATATTTTGTCACAGTGTGAAAGAACATCAGAAGTGCGGCAAAACTCTTGATTTTTCTTCCGTTCAAAAAGAGTGCTTCGCACTCGTGAAATTGTCAAAAAAAACCTGTCCAACTCATGAGATAAATAGTAAAAAAACCATTGAATATCATTTTAATATATTATCTTTACTGTCATACCTGTTAATTGGTCTACGGCATCTAAAATAATTATCAGAGGATCCGATTCCGAAGCTTGACCAATTCGTTGAGAAAAGTCATTCATAAGTCCTTTGTATTCCTAGAATTATCGAAAAAGTCAATTAATAACCTGCTTTATTAAAGAGTTTGCATTATTTTATCAGTATCATTGTACCATTTTTTGATGGTGTACTACACAAAATATATAAATAAGTAAAATTTATCTCCATTATTTCGTTCGTTTTCATGTGTGGACGAATTGTACAGGTTTCATCTATTAATCAATGAATTAGTTAATAAAACGCATTTTAAAAATCACATTAAATCTTAACACGATTTGTAAAAGGAATGTGTCCGCCATATTCGATTGGATTCTCGCTATATCTAAGGGCCCCTATATAAAGCCGCTGACTTGGTCACTGTTCAGTGTAATCAATCGTCACCGGTGTAGAAGGACGTATGCTATACAGCACTCGGTAGCAACAAAATATAACTCTGTACCTATTCTAATGCAGGAGAGAAAGATACTAAAAAAAACTTACAACAGTTGCACAGGTCAGTGCAGTATACAAACAAACACTTGTAAATACACGTAACCGCAATAAAATGTAAACAGAGGTAATGCAAGATAACCAGCACGAACACGGTCGCCATTCCCACGCCGATACCCGTGACAATAATATTGAAAATGGCATATGCCTATTTACGAGTCGTGTTCAGCTTTAACATTGAAAGCAAAGTAACGTATTCATCATGCTTCATAAAGAAGGTTGATTATTTTTAAGCAGAGACCTTAATTAGAGAAGGACAACCAGACCACAAGTAATGATCAATGTCATAGCGAACACATCGAGATCTACAATTGAACAGCTGTTGAAAGCATGTACGTATGTATCTACAGTATTGTTTAAAAAAAGAAAAATATAATGGATTTGCGTAATATACAGCATGCTTACTGATTTATGTACTTTTCTTGAGTTTTCAAAAAATATATTTTAGAATTTAACCCTATTCTGAATCCTAGTATTTCAAAAGTTAACAAGTGTGTTTTTTTTTTTTTGTCTCGGGGATTACATATAGGAAAGATAACTCTTGCAAGTAGATTTATAATACCAATTTTTTTTTCATTTCGTTAAAAAAATGTTCATTCAATTTGTCATTTTTTATTCATTAGCATACATTACTTGTCTATATATATAACTGATTTTCCAAATTATTTATGTGCTTATTAAGAAGAAATTAAAACACAATAGTGCTTTTGAGCAGAAAAATATTTTTTCTAATAATATTAATATTGAATATTATTAAGGGTTGCCATTTTCTTCACATGTCTGAAGATATCCATCACTAGACCCTGACTTTATCAATGATTCATTAGAAGCTTGAAATAAAACAATTAACCAAAATCAGAAAAAAAAATGAAAAAAATCACAAAAATACCTCCGAAATCATCATTTTTTTTGATATTTGAAATCTACATAATAAGTGGCACTGTAATGAAATATGAAATAAATTGTGGTTGTAATGAGCCTTCTAAGGTATACTTACCATCGGAACTTCTTCCGTTTTTCCTCCAAATGCAAAGCAAAGCTGCAAACACAGACTTCGTAAGAGAGTGCGGACGTTTCTAGAGGCTGTGGTACGACCTATAGTCCTGATGATCACGTGAGGTTTAAATCTGTAAGAAAGTTAGTAGGATTTATAATATAGCATCAAGAAGAATTTTGGGTTGCTGTTTCCAACAGCTTAATTTATACAAACTAATATATTAACTTACCTTTTACTCCATTTCTGAATTTCCAGGGCAACTTTACACACAAGAGCTGTTTTCCCACACCCAGCCTTGCCGTGTAAAATAAGTGGCAGTCGAAATTTAGAGCGGAAATAGGATTTCACTGTCTGTAAAAGGTCCCGCCTACCTTGGAAATGTTGTCCTCTGTAATAAAAAGAAGTTCTACCTTAAGGCACATAAAATGTTAATTCAGACCTTACATGTCAGTTACTAGACAGTTGTTTATTATAAGCTAAAATACTAGTACTTCTCATAGAAGGCATGCGTCCATTCTACTCCGTTTTTTGTTGGCGTTTTGATAAAATTTAGCTGAATGAATGTTTCAAACCTTTCTTGACACAGCGAGACATGCTGGGAAATTTCTTGGAAGAGTTTAGATTTGGCATCCATCTGTTCCATGTTTTCGGTAATATGCCTGGAGAACTCTCTCTTGAGAACTTCCAGGACCTGTTTTGACATTCTATCAAGGTAGAGGTGATGGGAACGGTTAACTATTGGCTGGATACCTCCCTTCTCCCAGTCTACGTCATGATTTAAGATGTGGTTGTTATCCACCTAGATATAAATGAAAGATCAAATTTCTTGAGTAAAATACTAGTATGGTTTTATAACGAAGTATCAATGCACTTTAGTTATACACATACATAATTCAGTCAGTTTCTTGATACATGAAAATACTTTTTTAAACCATGCTGAACATAACAGAAGATTCTTGTTCTGAAATGAAATAAAAGCCCTGATTTTAAAGACACAATAATACCAAAATCTACCTTCTCTGTTATAATTTCTGTTTTTAGTTTTCTCATGAAGGATGTCTGTGGTTCTAACAAGGTCTTTTCTTGTGTAGGATGTAAATCTGCGTATTCCGCTATTGCTGAGTCTCCTAAATTACTGCGTAGATCTGTGATATTTCTATTGATGACAACAATGTCTTCTGTGACGTCATCATTATTGATAAGGCACTGTTCAAGTTCCTGTTCAAGAACTATATATACAAGAAAAGTATAATGTTAAAAGACCAAAGATTTATATCTTTATACAGTAAGGTGTAGTTAACCAACTGTAATAAATAGTTAACTTACGAGATGAGAAATAATTTTTCCTGGAATGTTCGTCTCTGATGGCTACATTTGCAAATTCGTCCAGGAGTTTACGAAGTTTTTGAGCAGTTTCATTCCAGATTAAACGTCCTGTCTCTCGAGTTCGTGCGTCACCTCGATTATATTCCTTGATAACTGAGCTGCAGAGAAATACATGTATCAATACAATGCTTATACATTTGATTTGCTTTTCCTTTTATTCTATCCAATGTTCCTTCTGAAACACTGGCGACTGGTTTGCAAACTTATGTACATATTTGAAACACAGTGGTAGCGATCATATCAATAATATGACGAATATCAAATACTAGTATATACTGTAAGGTACAGTTATGGAGAAAAATAAACCACTGACTTCAGAGTTCTCTTTTTATAACTCTTTAACAGAACGTCAGAGACTACCTAATCATTATTTCGAGTAAATTACTATGCATTTTTATTTTATTCAACTATAAGATACTACACACATGTATCTTATGAATATCATAGTCCATTACTTTTGCTGAATTCTAGTACTAGTGTCAATATATTACCTTATATTCCTTAGCCTATAAACCGGCGGTGAGCAGTTTTCGTCTAGTTTATACCACTGTGGGAGGAGATGGGGACTCGGCATACCCTCCTCCTTTGTCCTCAATGCTTTGATGATCTGTTGTTCTCTTTTAATCATGTCGGCATGGCTCCGAAACACATTTAAAGATTCCTTCCCACTCGGTTCCTCCAGCTTTATGTTAAAGTCCTGAATTTTGAGATGGTCCCTTCCAGCATTTTCCATAATTTTGCCCTCTGGGTGGCCCTGTTCTTTCTTCTTTTCGCGTTCCTCTGAAGCTTTCTCAATTTCTGCAATACGCTTCCTCATACGATCGACTTCTTGTTTCCGGTGCTGCAGAGAATGTTCAAATATAGCCTGAAACTCATCAACTGGCATCACGGATGGTAGAATATATGGGCCGTATTTATCTCCTAGAAGTACCTGTATAAGTGAAGGAATATTTTAAGACCAGTCATTTAGAACAGTTTTAGACATGAATGTGGAAAAATTGCAAGAGTGCAGTTTGTTTATCACATTGGAATTTTCACATGTATTCTAGTTTTACAAAATATACATTCAAATTAATTCCTGCATATTTAATTAGGGTGAGACACAACCGTTGATAGTTCACATTTAAAATATTTCTGAACAAATTGTTTTAGACCTACAACATTTTACTTTTTGAAATCAATAATCAAGTCTGAAATTTTGATCGAAGTATGTTGACTCTTGTTCCTAATGCACTTATACAATAAATAAACTAATCTACCCAAGAATAAACAACTAAACAAACTAAAACAAATTAAACGTACCAAAACAATACCCCCACAAGTGGCTGCTTGGCATTTCTGGAGGTATTTATGGCACAATGCTGGTAAACCATGGTCATCTGTACTGTAGTCCTTGAGTCCCCAGTGAAGATCGTAAATCTGCAGTTCAAATCCGTACTGGCGACAGTATGTATGTAATTCCGGGTATACTTTTTCTATTAAGCAGCTTCTCTCTACAACTGTGTCTGATATAAGAAATTGATAATTCTGAATTTCTTATTTAATTTTGAATATTTTACTAATTTGTATTGTAAGTTCGAGATTCTATAGTGTTATGCATGTCAGACAGTAGCTACTTACCCGTAAATCCGGAGGAGACGTAAAGAGAAACGGATTTACTTTCAGCAATACAGGGTGGATGGACGCCTCCTTTTAGGATTTCTGTCACGGTGTCTGAGTTCTCTCTGATTTTGTGTCTTGTGATTGGCCTGAAAACAACAGGCGTCTGTACAGGGGAAACCTCCAACTCCCGGAAGTTTTCCAATACTTCCGGTTCTTCCTTATTTCCGTTCAGTTTTGTTAATTCTGCTATCTCCTCGTCACTTTCGTCACTTTCCGTTACATGTCCATTTGTCCTTTCCTCGACTCCTTTATTACTGAGTGGCTCTCCCTGGTCTTTAATATCGGGTAATACTGATTTAGACGGTAACCCTACATCGGTTTTGACATCTTCATGAGATTCCGTGTGTCCATTACTCTCTTGACTGCGTGGAGAATTTTTCGATTTTCTTCTTGAATTGCTGTATGGTATCTTTTCTCCTAAGTCTGAGTATTTTGTAAAAATATTTTTGTCTTCTTTCTCACTCTGCAATATGATAAAATGTATTTTCAGTACTATGGTACAAATTCAAAATGCAAACACGTAGACCAGCAGACTTACAAGACCTCTTACAACCTGAAAAAATTCAGTTGAAAGCAGACACCCGGACATGTAGTTTTCATTACGAGTCAAGAACAAGATATTGAAAAGGCATATGCATGGTTAACAAAGAAGATGGGCGTGTTTGGCGTGTGATCTGCAGGAATAAGGCGTACGAAACATTTATAGTTTAAATGTCTACGATTTGGTCGGCTAAGCACAGCTGGACATACTTTGCAAAGTTAAGCACATGGGGAAATGTTACATTTAGTTTGAAATACTTTGTCAAATTTAATATGTCATTCCGCTTATCTTATTAATTACTACAGTGAAACTTGGTAACACTTCACATAAATAATAAACATAAACACCTATAAGGTATATTTAAATGCAATTACAAGTACATGTACATGTATATATTAAAGTATCAGTACTTTGGAGGAATTGCTTTCGTTTTCGGTGCAACAGAACCAGTATTTAACTATTTGAAAACAAATCAGTACATAAAATTAAACTGACAAAAAATTGGTTGTTTGTATTAAAAAAAAATAATAACGCTCAATGCGAGGATCGAACCAAAACTATTTCTTTTTCATTGCGCTGGACGAGTAACGCATACTACTGAGCTATCACTCTACAGACTCTTTACGGTTTTTAAAGCGACAATGAAGCACCGCATTTACACATTGGAATTTTTGGGGAAAAAGTTCATTTTTTATCGTCTCTGGGTCTTCTCTCCATTTTTTATAAATGTTTGTTAGTTTCTTTGAATTAAAATGCACACAAATAACGTTTCAAAATCATGGAGAGATGACCCAGAGGTAGCACATTTTAAGAAAAACGCGTTTGAAAATGTAACATTTTAGACCAAATGACTCATGGAGCCAATTTTCAACTTCTTTTTTTTAGCAAATCAAAATACAATATCTGGAAAATATTTCCCTTTCCCATTTCCACAGGAACCCGATACATCAAAAGAATGCTAAAATTTCATGTGACAGATCGATGAAATTTTCACTTTTCAAGTGCGCCCAGATTCCTGCCGAATGCCAATCAAAAGCGCCCTCGTTCTTTAATTCATTTGTTATTTTTTACTCTAATATATATTTATACTTTATTTGCCTACCTGTCTTTGATAAATGCTGACATAAGTACTTACTATTGTCTTTGATAAGTATAGAGTACTTTATTAGATTGAGTATACTTATTCCTGGTCACTGTTATTTATTAATACTCACTATTTTTCTGCCTGTCTTTGTGTCCGTTCCTTCTTTTTGTGTTTCCTCGTCCGATTCTGACTCCATGCTGTGATACTTATCATCCAGACGTTTGTTCAACTTCCTCTGAATTATAAAGCAAAAATAAAGATAAAAATCTAATCTAATTAACTTGTTTAAAGTACAAATAATCACTCATGAAAATAGAAATGATTTATCTTCTTACCCTCAAGTGAGTAACAACTTTGCGATCCGTTTCAAAGCTGACTTTCTTGTATTTTCTTTGCCAATGACTCTCCCCAGCCTATCAATAGGACAGTTTTATGAAAATTAGTTTGAAGTCATAGTGCGTTTGTTTTCTTTTTGCCCACTATAAATTTTTTTCGTGGATGTGAAAATTACAGGAAACATTTTTAATAAGCCAGGTACATGTACATATACATCGAGGACAAAATGAAGTAGATTTTTAAACATAATTTGTATGTTTGTTTGTACCTCCTCTGGTTTCTGGAGGGACACAAATCCCCGGGGGGTACGGTGGAATGTAGGCTCCCGCTCTGCAGGAAGAGGGGGGAGGGCATTAGAGCGTTTTCTTCCATCATCAGCGGCCTGAAAATAGAAATAACTTTTCAAAATACAAGAAAATTCCAAATTTATTCCTGTCAAAAGTTTAAAATTAAGCCTGTTGGTGCATTACGTTGCATTAAAACATTGTCATTTTTCTCGTAATAAATACTTGTATAGGTTCTAAAAATATTTTAATTACCTTATATATAAAGAAATGCCGAACAGTAAAGTAAATTTTTGTAGTGAAAGAAGAGGGGTCTATTCAGGGTAGCTCTACATTAGTATTCAAGACCATATCAGGCCCAACCCTGGGACCATGGGACAGAGTAACATTCAATCTCCATTCGCATGCTTACATTGAAAACTAATTACAAATTTGACAGAAGATCGTCTGGAGCATTGAAAACTAGTCTCTTCCTTTGAAAAATAATTTCATGACTCGGATCATTTTCTTTAATGTCTCGAAAAACGCAATATAACGGAGTATAGATAATTCATCGTGATGCTGGAATTTTATTCCCTGTTTATCAATACTTCTGTGTACAAATACATCAGTATGTATTGGATAAGCAAATATCCATAACAGTTAAAGCAATTAGAAATATCGCACAGAACTGTATATTGATGTAAAAGGAATTTTTCATCTTTTGTATTCTCAAAACAAAAACTGACCATCATAGATCCTCGGGGGAGTATACATAGATTTTTTTGTGTACATTGGGTGTTTGTACAAAGTATTGAAAATGAGTTCCAAATTAACTAACTGGATTTTAATTCGCACCCATTGATTTTGGTGCCAAAAATATGCAATGGTTGAAAAAGAAATATAATCAAAAGTTATGAAAGATGAAATTAACATATAGGAATTTTCTGTAGAAAAGTTTCTAAAACTTTTTTGTACCTATATTGAGCACTGAATTTTGCTTAAGTGGTTTTTTATTCTTCCATAACAAAAAAAGTGTGTATATTATTTTATACCACCACCCTGAGGTCTACGAAATGAAAGGAAAACAGAATGGTTTTGTACTTTAAGCATTCAACTTGGTTTAGTATTTACATACATACACAATACGCTGTAAAAGTCCTTTAATAAATTTTTAGATGAGGTCACTCTTGAAAAGAAGCAAACAATTTTGACATAAATCAGCTAGAAAACTCAAATTTCACACATGATCTACAGTTTTACAGTTGTCACCGGTGGACGAGCACTTGACCCACTACAATAAAATTTTCCCTTTTTGCGGGAAAACGTTTTGAAATCAACTTTAGGATTTGTATATTTTGTCTTTTATCTATCGCTTGAACACGAGAAGGATTTATCAAGATCAAAACAAATAGCTCTGTCACATATCCACGGTTTTGTCGTCATTACTACAGACACTTAACGATAAATTTCAACAGGTACTTAAATACAACAAAAATATTGGATGAAGTACTAAAACCAGAAACAACCTCTTTCTGTATAGATCAGCTTGAAGTAGGTTCATTATATTTCGTTTTAAAAGTATATTCTAAATGTCATGGAATTAATATAAAGGTTCAGAGGGAAATCTCTTACAGATCTACCTATTCCGTCCAGATTTAATTCGTCTATAAGTATTACAATAAGTGATTCTCGGACAAAATCTAGAAATTCTAAACTCTTATTTAGAAAGGCCTCGTCTATTATTGAATGGACACATTAAAATTTCAGGATGTGATATATAATATATATTAAGTGACATCTATTTTGTCAGTTCCAGAATATTAAACAAATAAATATCTCAGGATTTACATCTATGTAAGCATTCAGTCTTATTTTAGCTTTTTTTTCGAAGAATGAAATATTTCAACTATATTAAAATTCAAACACAAATAATTATGTGATTTCAGACAGGATCAGTAAAACCTTTGTATACAAATGTTATAATATAAATCCTGCACAAATACAACGGAGATAATTCCCTGGACCTAGCGGATATATAATTATATACACAGTGTTTCTTGACTACATAGTCATATGTACAAAGCGTAAGGTATGGAATTTTTATGTAGACAGGTATAAAGTTGGGGTGTCATTTGAATCTTTTGAAATGTGTATTGATTTCTGTTTAGAAGCTAATTCCTAGATAGAAATTGATCTACTCAAGTAAATTATAAACCAAACATAGGCCACCGCTGGAATTTTGGTAAAAATGTCTTATCATAAAACGACAGTCTTGCACTTTAAAATGAAGTAGACTGTTTATATATATTGATTGTAAAACAATGATTAAAGAAGGGCGTCAAATGTGGCTATGTTATTTATTTTCTGCCTTAAAGCTGGCTGCATCTTAAATGTTCTATAAGTAAAATTTATCGTAACAAAGTCAGATCGAACTGCTTCAGCAAGACATCAATTTGAAAATTATCATAGGGAATATATATAAATTAATGCAAGAGATTTGTTAATCCCCTACTTTATCAAATAGAAGGCTTGAATTGAAAGTCATTAAAGAATAGCTACAGCAATCTAAATCTAATATATACTGTTTCTTGATTGCTTATTAGTCTTTTCAGTCCGCTTAAATAAATTATTCATGCTCGAACATGGCTTTGGAATTTTGCGTGATGACATTACAACACAAGATTCACGCTGATTCATTACGCCAAGTGTGAAATTATTACTTTGAGTTGGTCTATAATACTAGTCAATTGTGACAACTAGTTTTTTGTGCTAATGCAGTGTATTTTTTAAAAAAGTACACATTTTAATATCAGATTTTGCTATTGAAAATAGTTTGTACTTTTGCAATTTAGAATCACCTGATATATGGGTTCATAAGCATACAAGGTTAATATATTTTTTTTTCCAAGAGTTGCTAACAATAAATTTCCGTTTAAGATATAAACGTTTTTGAATTACGAAAAAGTCAATAATATCAATTACATATAATTACACATTTACCTCCACTAAGAAGAATAGTTTCTTATTTAACTGGCGGGGCTGTAACCAACACCAGCCAATTTGATCGTATTGGCAATCAAATTTTAAATTTACTTTACAGTTTATAGAAAGTTCTACATTAACTTAAATGGCTCGCTGGCTATTTAACAGTTTACTGTGGGAGTGAATTTTGATGTTAATCCTTTTTTTGTCTGTTAGATGCCCACATTGCCTTTACAAGAATATGTGAGATTTCAAGGTTGATTTACGTTACATGACGAGGTATCAATCTAATAATATCAAAAAATGGATCAAAATAAGAAAACAATACCTTATCACAGTAATGACTTGTAAAATATATCAACAAAATGATCTCGAATTTTTAAGAAACAACAGGATCCCTAAAAATTTTGGTTATTATTTATAAAAGAAAGTAATTACTAGTCATATACATTTACTCTACATAACAGTTTCTCTTTTTATCTCCATTCAATGACTTAACTGAAATACACTAGCTGCCACCTCACCACAGGGAACACAATATTTTAGACATACACATGTATATGAAAGACCTTTTCAACTGCTGTCAAACACCTCTACTATAATAGGTAATTCTTACTTCAGGGAATAAAGACATGGACGTTTAAAATTAATCACACTGAATTTTGAAAGATTAGAAACAAAATGTCAAAAACTCACAGAGAGAGAGAGAGAGAGAGAGAGAGAGAGAGAGAGAGAGTGAGTCTTGTTTTAAATTGTTTCGTTAATTCTCCCGTGTGCTAATTAAGACTATTTTTCTCAGACAAAGTGTATGTAGAAATTTAGCAAACTTAATAAAGAATCTACATTACCTTAATTAAGGAGGATATTCTGGAATTTACATGTTCCAACTTAATCCCTGAAATACTTTTCAGACGCACTGCCTTTTTGTTTTTGACCATTGAAAATGGATGAAAACGGCGATTTTCTTTAATTCCAAACACAGCAGTCGGCATGGCCGATATATTTATATCATTATTAATTAGAAACTCTTCTATCTGTCGACATCCAAAAATTCTATCTTAAATTTATGAAAATTAAGAAAGATTATATAGATAAACTCTCCGTGGCATTTAAATCCAATATCTCTCACGCTTCTGACTTGATTCGATGAATGCTAGGTAATTTCACAATATGGTCTATAAGTTTTGGATACGTTTTAAAGGGACATCCAGCGAAAACAGAAAACAGACAAGGATTTCCAGAAGCTCATTGGAGACCTTGGGTGTTATTGTACAAATAAGTCTGCAATCAGCGGGGTTTAAAGTGTTAATAATAAGGCTTCACCCCGGAGACGTTAATGAAAAAATACTTTCACAAAAAAGAAATTTTTTTGGAATTAAATCATCATCACAATAGGCAGCAAATGTTTTGATAAAAGCTTTTGTGGCTATTTTCTTTCTAACACTGTTGGGACCGGCTGATTACCCTTCTGTAGTATTTGCACTTTCCAATTTGGTCGTTAAACACCTACATATATATCCGACACGTTTCACCGATTTCTCCCTCTTTCGGAATTCAGTTTTAATTACAGTGTACGTACCTGTTTTAAATCTTGGTTGCTAAGAACCCTGTGTCTAATTATGCTGCTTTATTACAAACCAGAAATAATTCTATTCAGCTAAAACATGCTTTCACGACTTGACGAAATTCAACAACTCCTATATATCGATACATCAATGTGTTTTAAAAACTAATTACATTGTAAATAAAAAAACGTTTGATGCAATGGTAGATATTGATTACTTTTTGGATTTAATTGTGGTTAGTTGCATAAATATTTCAGAGGAAGCGAAGAAGAAGAAGAATTTTGAAGGTCTTTATAGGGTACTAAATTGAAACTCATAAATTACAATAGTCATAGTGTGCCTCTCTATAGTAATACGAGGGTTGTTCAGAAAGTTCGCGGACCATGTCAATCTTCGTTATACTATTTTCAAGAAATTAGAATTAGCACATTATTACATGTAAGAATATTAATTTTGTTGATGTGTGAAGTTTCATTCCATGTGATTTGATAAAAATCATGTGACTAAATTTTGAAATCAACATGCTTTGTAACCACGGAGTACACTTACAATATGGTAACGTAAAAAAAGTACAGTTCCTCAAAATTACTCTCCCTATACATTTCACACAGTATAGCCCAATACCTACTCATTAAAAACATTTCTCGATAGCTTGAAATTTATTTTGCTAATTGTTCCAGTAGCATAATTTCGTCTGTCAATGCTTTAATTTTTTTTCACCGCATAAGCAACTGTGAAACGCCTAGCTCTTTCCATGACCTTATTAACTTTTTGAAGTTTTTGAGCTGATTTTTACAGATAATCCATTTCTTCACAGATCACCCTTGTCTGATGCAGAACCTCTATCCTTCAAATACCGCCTGTGCCATTTAAACACCCTTGCAAGACTCGCATTTGTCACATATCCTGATTCCTTCATCAGTTTCAGAGTTTACTCCAGAGTTTTCCTGAGTACAACACAAAACTATCGTTAACTGCTGCGCCGTGATTTTTATTATCCCTCGCAATTAACGGATATAGTAACGCGCTATGTGTGTGTGTGTGTGTGTGTGTGTGTGTGGAGGAGAGTGAGTGGATGCGTAACAAAATTTAAGGAATAATTCATATCAGGATCGAGCGAGGGGATGCTTTGCGGTGCCTAATTTCGTTTGTCAATGCTTTGCGGCGCCCTTGTTCTTTTTTTTTTCCAAAGAGGACCACCTATCTTCTGAAATTGATTTCTTTTCAACGAAGCAAAACGTTAAGTCATAATTTGGGATATGAAACGATTCTTAATTTGAACGCCTAATCTTTTTTTTTTTCATTTTACATAGGATATAACTGCATACATTATTTAGTGCATTGTTTGTAAATTACTAAATTCTGACCTTTTCCGCAATCCGATATTCGCGGTTTTTGAATCTGAATAAGATTGAAATAAATCAGGATATTTTATTTTTAATTTTTAATACACGCCTTTTGAATTTATTGTTAAACTATTTATACCAAATTTGGATATAATATGAAGTTATGTTAAAAAGTTACGAGAGAAGTCCGCCAACTTTCTGAACAACCTTCGTAAAATGGTCGCGTCTAAATAGATTCTTTATAAAATAATATATCCACAAACATTTTTTAACAGCTACTATAGAGCTACTATATAGCTAATTTTTCGTACTTGCATTGGGGAAATTTTCCAGAAAAATTAAAAGACACGCATGCAAATAATCAAAAATTTTCAAATATGAAGCTACTTAACACATGCAAAACCATTGCATTGCAAGAAAAACATCAGACTTCAGATTTACACTGTAAAACAATATTTTATTCTTTCAAATAAGATTCATAAAGTAAAAAGAACAAAAGATATTTCAATATGTACATTCCAATAAATTTGGGAAAGAGCTTATAAACTTTCTCTTAAGGGGAAAAACACTAACAAGTTGAAATTCTTATCATGAACGTGCAACTAGAAGTTACGTTGATTTGCTTCAAGTCTGGTGTAGAGTCATATATTTAATTTATAAAAACGTAATGTAAAAAAGATACAATGCAGCAACAAAGATGAAAGATGCTTGTAAAATTTAAATGGGTTTTCGCAATTACTTAATTGATCCTATTGATCAATTATTTATCGTACTTTCGCGGCCAACATATTCAATTATTACGAGAAACATTAATATATGTACCTTGTATATTCTATGTACAAATTAAAAGTGCATTATTTCGTCATATTCCTTAAGTTTTCTAAGTTCTTTTTTTTTTTAAAATTATCTAATTTATAAATGATCAATCTTTAGTCATTATTTCGACATGAAAAAAAAGTAAAGCACATTTAATTTACTTCATCTAAAATTTAAAGTGCACATTTGAAAGTCGACGAAAAGATTGTGAGTGCTTATTGCTTTGTCAATATTTTTATTTCAAATATTATTATTATTATCAATGGCAAATGGATGGAGTTTTTTTTTTTCTCAAAAAAGTGTTTTAAATTTTATAGAAAATCTTCTTATGTGAAAATCTGACAGTTAAGCTGGGTAAAATATGATTTTTTTTTGGGGGGGGGGGGGGGGGAGTCTGTTGATTGTTGATTTTATTTTAATTGCGTGAATTCAAATCGCCAAAACGATGTTTTCTTCATATTTTACATTTCTGAAATTTATCTGACCATCACTCGATAATGTTCATTTCTATTCATATTATTGTGAAGAACAGAAAATCTACAATAATATTCTAGGTTTAGTTTAAACAAAGAATTAACGAATTAACATTATTAAAAGATCACGTGAAAATATCCACGTATAAATCAGTAGATTTTGCCCTAATGTATCGATGTTTTCGGGTTCTTGAGAATATTTTGTCTTTTTGGCTTTGTTTTACACATTCTAGTTATATCTACTATATCGAGTACAATGTCATAAACAGAATCAGCGAGGACTGTATCTATGATATCTACCTACCTTAATTAATGAGGACTGTATCTACCTACCTTAATCAATTAGGACTGTATCTATCTACCTATACCTTAATCAATGAGGACTGTGTCTATCTACCCACCTTAATCAATGAAGACTGTATCTATCTACCTACCTTAATCAATGCTTTTACTCTGCTATTTGTGTCCCTAAACATTCGATTGCGAGCATCTTTAAAATTCAATGTCTGCCTCGATTTAGATCCAGGAGATTCAGATGCCGAGCACTGTGCGACATCAGTTTTACTGTGATGGAGAGACATTCTCTCCTTGTATCGGCATGTTCTGCTTTTAAATCCGGTGTCGTATTTATATTTAAATCAAGACCTTAGAGAGCATCAGCTTTCTTAAAAATATTTATAACCATTGAGTTAAAACGTGTTAAATGAGTAGACGCATACATCTTCAGATATGAAGGAGACCCAAACTATTTAAACATTTTACATGTTCACTTTTCGTCTACCTTCATTACATTGTATGCTATTTAGCCACTCAATAGGTTCAATACCTCTTATTTATTCTAGTGGGCATTTATGTTTTTTTATTTCTCCAAACAGATCGTACAAAAGGCCAGTTATTTTTTTGATGCCGCTCTCGCTGCCTCGCTAATCTAAGCAATATAACATTGAGCAGGTTTTGAATTACTCTCATTTACTGCCACATATTTAAAAATCAGAAAACTTTTAAATACTTTATTGCTATGTGTCATTACTTCTGATGACTTTCAGTGGGTGCAGTGACTTTGATAAATGTTTCGAACTGTTCTGTTAGTTGGAAACTTTAATTACATCTCTTAAACCAGTTAAAGATTTTTTTCTTAAGTGTTTCAAAAAAGAGCTTTCAAAAAAGAGCTAGCAAATTTAATTTGCCCAAAGAACCCCATTTTAATGTGACTTGATGATCAAAGTACTACTTATTCTAACATTACGAGAGTTATTGTTTAAGAGCAGTTATAAAAAGTCGGCTTTATGTCTTTATGCCTTGTAACAACATTTAAGTCACGAAATAATCACGAGAATATCATGGATGGCAAACTACTGTCCTTTCTATAGTCATGTTGCAAACTATGTCAGAAAGGACACTACACATAGAATACGAAATTTCTCTCTCGTTTATTTCATTACATTTGTATGTGAAGTATGAAAGCCCTAGCACCAACCGTTCAAAAGTTATGGCCAAGGTTAAAGTTTTTCAAAGGTATGTCAAACTCCTAGTTCAAGATCAAAGGGTCAAAGTTGTTGGTATCCAAAGGAAGGTCTTGTCACAAGGATTACTCATGTGAAGTATAAAAGCCATCAAACCAACCATTCAAAAGCTATGGCCAAGGTTTAATTTTTCCAAAAGTAGGTCAAACTCCTAGGTCAAAGTCAAAGGGTCAAATTTGTTGGTATATAAAGGAAGGTCTTGTCACAAGGATTACACATGTAAAGTACGAAAGCCCTAGCACCAACTGTTCAAAATTTATAGCCAAGGTTAAAGTTGGGTTAAAATTTTGTAACACTTGGTCAATCTCCAAGGTCAAGGTCAAATATGATGTTACCCAAAAAAGGTCTTGTCACAAGGAGTATATATGTGAAATATGAAAGCTATAGCTCCAACCAATCAAAAGTTATGAGCAATGTTAAAGTTTTTGCGGACAAACAGACAGCCAGACGGACGGATAGGACAGAAACTATATATCCCCGAATCTTCGATACGGGTACACACACACACAAAAAAAGAAAACGAGTATTCTAAGCCATTGCGAAATATTATCACCATTAACAATATCTGCATAGAAAAATAATCAATAGATATCCCTCGCGTGACGGATTTATCAAATTTGTTCTTGCAGCTGAAATTTATAAATACTTAATTTATAATCTTTACTTTTTACAAATTAAAATGCAAATTTGAACAGAGATCGGCCGTAGTATACGGCGTCAGTGGGTAACTTCGACTAATGAAAAATTATGCAGTACAATCTGCAGCAATACGACTTTTACTAGAAAGAATTCATGACCATATGAAAAAAAGTTTAAGTATTATGTAGATGTATACTCAGTAGAAATTAGTTCTACATCAGTAAAAAAAATCATCTGCTAAATCGATTTATATGCTGTTTGAATGCTGTGTGTGCATGCACATGTACATTTTGTAGCATGCCTTGACAAATCAGTAAATCAGCCTCGATAGAAGATTACCGTCTTTTTTTTGTTAGTATTTTTACATCAATCCTTTAAGCTTTGCAACAGAATAATTTGATTATATTAGAGACGTAATTTGGCGCATCGGTCGAAATTACCCCGTTGCTTGGTCGATGTTACCCAACACAAATCTTGTAAATCGAACGCATTTATTTATTTTATATCATGATGAATACATAATTATAATTAAAACCCATGTAATTTGAAAAATAAAAAGTATTCCTAAGGAAAAATTACCCTGTTAAAGCTGTAGCGTAACAGACATTGACATACTTGAACAAAAGTACCCCGCCCCCCCCCCCCAAAAAAAAAAAAAATCGGTCGAAATTACACCACCCTACCCTAGTACCCAAGATCATAGAGTTTGTATCAATGTAAAGGACAATTTATGGCTCCTTGCTTGATGTAAAAATCAGAACACAGTTAAAATTGTGATAGTTTGTAGTTAAGAACTTAAAATGATGCTTGTTTTAAAACCAGCACTAATTTTGATTCAAAGCTTATACATAGGCCACAAGAGGGTGCAGAAGTAGGACATTTTCCCGAATATCCTAAATAGTGGTGGAATTTCGTCAAATTTGAGATACTTTTCACTTAGAAACATACATGTAGAGCACAAGTTTGCCTGAGATTTTTTTTTTACACAAGATTGCATCTGATACTAGTTAATAAAATATATGAATTTGATAGATAGGCAAGCTTGTGCTCTATGTTTTCTGACACAAAATGTGCTGTAAAATCGATGAAAATTTGCATAAAAATGAGAAAATTCGGAAATTGACATTTTTTTCTGACCTTCCTGTGACCTCTGTGTATCTCATAACTTACTCATTTTGTGATAGGGGTGACAACAGGTTTTTATTGAAAAACTGTGGCATCATTCTAAAAGACATCCCAAACCAGGGGCCAAAAAGGGGTCTTAGTCTATCTTGTCCTTTGTCACATTAAATTTCTATATGCTCTGGTGATAAACAAAAAATCGGTGATAATGCTATTTGAAAAAAATGCATTGCGCCGACCACCAGAATAAAGCGTCGTTTCCACATGCATATGACATTACAGGCGCGTAGCCAGAATTGAAATGATGTGTACGCAGAGAACGGCAGGGGATTGGGTGGGGGGTCTTGACCCCCCCCCCCCCCCCAACAGTGTTCAAGGGCTCTGGTCAGGCATGTTATAAAGTTTTTGCCAGCCAGGAAAAAATTACAACTTTAAAAATTTTGGCAAGCAAGGACGAAAAAGGAAGATTGTTAAAAAGTCCTATTTCTTGTGTGTGGGTGTGTGTTTGTGGAGGGGGGGGGGGTGTCCAACTTTCACAAACCAAATTTTTTATTAACAAGCATTCTGAAAGTATTGCATTAGCAATACTAGTCCCCTACCGGCAAGTGTAATCTGGTTCCCGTTAAGAATTGAAAATGCCATAATTCCTTCAAAAATCAATGAAGCGGGGCGAGATGCAGACTTGATCTATAACTAATCAAGGTAAAGTCACATACCAAAAATCAGCTCAATATCTGAAAGCGTTTAGAAGAAAATTGCGGAAAACCCCTAAAAATTGAAAAGGCCGTAATTCCGTCAAAAATCAATGAAGCGGAACGAAATGCAAACTTGATCCGTAACTCATCAAGATACACTCACATACCAAAAATCAGCTCAATATCTGCAAGCGTTTAGGAAAAAAGTGCGGAAAACCAAGTGGGACAGACTGACAGACAGACAGACGCACAGACAGACAGACTGACGGACAGACAGACGGACGGACAGACTCAGAGGAAACCTATAGTCCCCTCCGGTTTCACCGGTAGGGGACCAATAAATTACCATGATTTATCTCAATGTACATTTTCAATAGTAAAAGGTTAGGTTTTGGGAATAAGTTGTGAATGGGAAGGGGGGGGGGGGGCTGATACTACGTGCCTGCTGGTGAGGGCCCAGAAGCTCCGGAGTTTTACCAAATATTTCATTCATTTTCAGTTTTTGTTTAGCAAATAAAAGACATAGTAATATTTATTGTTTTAAGGAAAATTAATATTCCATGGAAACTTATTGTACATATAATTGAGGCTAAAAATTTAACCGATATATATTAACTGGTATCATATAATTTTCAATGTTAAAAACACGTATACAAAATTTCAACTATGAACAAAAAAATATCGTAAATCACACTAGTAGATCATAGCATTCAACGATGTGGCTGAAATTTAAGTTTTCAAAGATCTTTAAAAAAAAAAAATATCAATCTATGATAGAACAATGACAAAATAATGAATGATTTATTTGGATTTGGCAGTTATTAAATAAAAGATTTCAAATTTTATTATACAGCCATAATAATATAAAATTTAAATCGACACAGTATGACACAGAATAATTTGAAACACGAATATTTGTTGAATGGTACTGAGATTTTTTTTCTCCGATTAATTCTCTCTTTCTTTCTTTTTTTTTTCCTGAAAATGATGTGTACGCACTTGCGTATTTGCGTATAGGCAGCTACGCGCCTGCATTACAACCTTAAAATACTATGTCAAAATAACAAAAATAATTTTCCAACATTAAGAAAAAATGAATAATTTTGGTCAAGTAGTTTATGAAATATTTTAAAAGCTCGGATTTTCTGAGACAACCCTCATACAGTCTACTGTATAATCCTAAATATACATGAGGAATTTGCGAGAAACAAAACTCGCGAAATAAGATATTATTTTACTGAAATACATACATGTAGAAACTCTTGATGAACCGTCAATGCGCGAATTTATGCACTCGTAATTTGGCATTTACGAGTCTTTTCGCGATATATTCAAAAGTACTTGCGTAATATATTTAAAAGTACTTGCGTAAAATAAGGAATATACAGTATATTAAGACGGAATGTCAGAGTAATGGATTTACAGCTAATTTTTATACTCGTCTTTGCGTATGATGAAGAATGACTGCAGACAAAAAAAAAACAGCTAGGGAAATGTGTACTACACTTGGACAGAACAATTACAGATTGGATGAAAAAGATTTGTGGTTAATTATTTCCCCTCAAAAGTAGGAATGAATGATCTCCAAACGGAGGTTATTCTTGTTAACTAAAATTTTCTTCAAGAACGAAATCAATTTATCTCAAGTTTTGCCCAGTTTGGTACGCAACAATTATTTGAATTTCATTTGTACCTTACTGTTCTGTAAGAAAATTGTAATCTTTAAAGATATACATGAAAACTGTAATCATTACAAATAGGTAAAATATTACCGGTACAGACTGTTGTAATCGTTACAGATGAATTTTAATTTCCTTTCAATAATTAACTACAGGGTTGGCCGGAAAATACCAGTCGTGCGAATTACCAGTGGTAAATACTGTCCTACTACTATTTTTCTCTAAATTGGAAAATATTGAGAAATACAAAGTTGAAGTTTTTTATGCCCCCGTATTGAAGATTCGGGGATGT
Organism: Saccostrea echinata; assembly: GCF_033153115.1. Taxonomy (NCBI): domain Eukaryota; kingdom Metazoa; phylum Mollusca; class Bivalvia; order Ostreida; family Ostreidae; genus Saccostrea; species Saccostrea echinata. The sequence goes on from NW_026889750.1 coordinate 37,783,883, forward strand.
ATAGTTTTTGCTCGGTCCGTCCGTCTGCCTGTCTAGCTGTTTGTCCGCAAATACTTTAACCTTGCCCATAACTTTTGATTGGTTGGAACTATGACTTTCATATTTCACATGTATATTTCTTGTGACAAGACCTTTTTTTGGGTACCATCATATTCGACCTTTTGATCTTAAAGTTTGATCCAATTTTTGCAAAATTTTACCCAACTTTAACCTTGGCCATAACTATTGAACAGTTGGTGCTTCGGCTTTCAAACTTCACCTGTGTATTTCTTGTGACAAGACCTTCCTTTAGATACCAACAACTTTGACTCTTTGACCTTGACGTTTGACCTACTTTTGAAAAAAACTTTAACCTTGGCGATAACTTTTGAACAGTTGGTACTAGGGCTTTCATACTTCACGTGTATATTTCTTGTGACAGGATACCAACAACTTTGACCTTGACCTAGGAGTTTGACATACTTTTGAAAAACTTTAACCGTGGCCATAACTTTTGAATGGTTGGTTTGAGGGCTTTCATACTTCACATAATTATGTAATCCTTGTGAAAAGACCTTCCTTTGGATACTTTGACCCTTTGATCTTAAAGTTTGACCTACTTTTGAAAAACTTTAACCTTAGTCATAACCTTTAAACATTTGGTGCTAGGGCTTTCATACTTCACATGTGCATTCCTTGTGACAAGACTTTCCTTTGGATATTAACAATTTTGGCATTGACCTTGACCTTGGAGTTTGACCTACTTTTAAGAAACTTTAACCTTGGCCATAACATGTGAACGTTTGGTTCTAGGGCTTTCAAATTTCACGAACATGTGTATCACTTGTGACAAGACCTTCCCTTGGGGCTCAATTTGACCTTGAGCTTGACGTTTTACTTACTTTTAAAAAACTTTAACCTTTGTCATAATTTTTGAATAGTTGGTGCTAGGGCTTTCAAATTTCACAGGTATATTCCTCGAGACAAGACCTTTCTTTGGGTACCAAAATGTTTTATCTCTTGACCTGGAGTTTGACTTACATTTGAGAAACTTTAACTTTTGCAATAAGCTACCATACGGGGGCATCAGTGTTTCACAAACACATCTTGTTTATTTCTTTAATTCATTCAATCTTATGCCAAATTCAGAAATAAAACAAGATGTGTTAGTGAAACACTGATGCCCCCGTATGGTAACTTATAGCAAAGGTTAAACTTTCTCAAATGCAAATCAAATATGTTGGTACCCAAAGTAAGGTCTTGTCTCGAGGAATATACCTGTGAAATATGAAGCCCTAGCAGCAACCATTGAAAAGATATGGAAAAGGTTCAAGTTTTTCAAAAGTAATTCAAACATCAAGGTCAAATGGTCAAAATTAATGGTGCCTAAGGAAAGGCCTTCTCACAAGAAATATACAGGTGAAATATGAAAGCTGAAGCATCAATCGTTCAAAAGTTATGACCAAGGTTAAAGTGTTTCAAAAGTAGGTCAAACTCCAAGTTCAAGGTCAATGAATTACAATTGTTGGTATCGAAAGGAAGGTCTTGTCACAAGGAAAAAACATGTTAAATATGAAAGCCCTAGCAACAACTTTTCAAAAGTTGTGTCCAAGGTTTTTCAAAAGTAGGTTAAAGTCCGAGATCAAGGTCAAAGGGTCAAAGTTGTTGATATCCAAAGGAAGGTCTTATCACAAGGATTATATATGTGAAGTATGAAAGCCCTAGCACCAACGGTTCAAAAGTTACGGCGAAGGTTAAAGTTTTTCAAAAGTAGGTCAAACTCCAAGGTCAAGGTCAAAAGGTCCAAATTGTTGAAATCCAAAGGATGGTCTTGTCATAAGGATTACATATGTGAAGTATGAAAGCCCTAGTACCAGCCGTTCAAAAGTTATGGCCAATGTTAAAGTTTTTCAAAAGTAGGTCAAACTCCAAGGTCAAGGTCAAAGGGTCCAAGTTGTTGGTATCCAAAGGAAGGTCTTGTCACAAGGGTTACATATACTAAGTATGAAAAACTTAGCACCAACCGTTCAAAAGTTATGGCCAATGTAAAAGTTTTTCAAAAGTAGGTCAAACTCCAAGGTCAAGGTCAAAAGGTCCAAATTGTTGAAATCCAAAGGATGGTCTTGTCACAAGGATTACATATGTGAAGTATGAAAGCCCTAGCACCAGCCGTTCAAAGTTATGGCCAGTACTAAAGGTTTACAAAAGTAGGTCATACTCCAAGGTCAAGGTCAAAGGGTCAAAGTTGTTGGTATCCAAAGGAAGGTCTTGTCACAAGGGTTACATATGCTAAGTATGAAAAACTTAGCACCAACCGTTCAAAAGTTATGGCCAATGTAAAAGTTTTTCAAAAGTAGGTCAAACTCCAAGGTCAAGGTCAAAAGGTCAAATATGGTGGTACCCAAAGAAAGGACTTGTCACAAGAAATACACATGTAAGGTACGAAAGCCTTAGCACCAATTGTATAAAATTTATGGCCAAGTTTAAAATTGGGAAAATTTTTGCAAAACTGGGTCAAACTCCAAGGTCAGGGTCAAAAAGTGAAATATGCTGGTACCCAAAGAAAGGTCTTGTCACAAGGAATACACATGTGAAATATGAAAGTCATAGCTCCAACCAATCAAAAGTTATGGGCAATGTTAAAGTTTTTGCGGACAAACAGACAGACGGACGGACGAACAGGGCAAAAACTATATACCCCCGAATCTTCGCTACGGGGCATAATAAATGTAAAAACAGAAGATGAATAATATTGAATATGTCTCAAACTGCAATTCAGAGTGTATCATTACTCCAGGTCCCCTACCCATTAGCATTCTGTAGCAGTACATGTTTCTCTTGCAGTATATTAAGAATAGAACTGAAGCATTCTCTATACAGAGTTGTCGTTCCCGCTACGCTTCCACAAACACCTCTGTCAACGCTTGGTATACAAAACTCTTGGAAAATTTGTAAAAGATGAAAAATTGTATTAATTATCGTTTTACATTATATTTCTTATCGGTAAATAGGATTTATATTAATCTATTACCCCTTAAAAGGATTTTTTTAATTAAATTTTTAATATTTACTCCGCAAAATAGTTCCCTAAATACTTTAAAAATAAATCGTTTTGAGCGATGATAGATTTAAAGAAAATAATAAATTATCATCTTTATCAATAAATACAAAAGTTAATCACGGTTTTAAGTTCAAATTTAACCGTTTAAAACTTGTACACGAATCTTGTACAACGAGCGTTGACAAAGGTGTTGGTAGCGTTGCGGCAGACAACTCTGGATAGAGAATAGAACAGAAGTTGTTTTCATTGAAGTTTCTTTTCAGTTTTGTAAAATTATTAAGCTTATCAATTATAAATACAAGAACAAAATAAACTTGTTTCAATCCTTCTATATACACTGTAGTTATTGCAGTTATGTTGTTTTAACAAATTGCTCTGAACAGTTTTATGCTCCTATTTTGAGAGATAAACTTTGAGTAGAACTGAAAGGTCTCTTCTCACCCTAGCTGGGATCTTTGGGTTCATTTCATGGATCTCTATAGACTACATCAGACTCAAGCATGAAACAAATGACAGTAGTGACTGTTATATGAATACAGTGTGTTATGCATGTGATTATATAAAATGAATTACTTGGAAACCAAAATATCAAAAATCAGGAACATTGAAACCAGGTAGATATTTTAACCAATAAGGCTACTACATGTCTTTATTACATTTTCAACAGTGAAATGCTGTGATTTATTTATTGAATAAAAGTGATATTCTCTCACAGTGTGAAAGGATACCAAAATGATATTCTCTCACAGTGTGAAAGGATATCAAAGAAAGTAAAAAATAATTTCTGGCCTGTCATAAGATAGAGATACTCGTAGTAACTAAGGATCTTGATAGAGCTAAAACTGCAAATTTCTTCCCAAATATGTTGCTAAAATCCATGTTATGTAATGTTTTCAATCACACAACTGCTAAGCTATGACGTCTCAACCGCTCGACTATGACGTCAAGTCTATGACACTGTGTTAGGAAAAGACAGAGGCAAAGGGAAAATCAAAGAAAATGTAATAAACAGAAAATTCAATGTTTTGTAGATGAACATGGAATTTATTTCACTCGTGAGACAGGATTTTTTTTGATATTTTCACTCGTGCTTCGCACTCGTGAAAATAAAAAAAAAAATCCTGTTCCACTCGTGAAATAAATTCCTTATTCATCTACAAAACATTGAATATCCTCTATATACCCTGACAGATATGATTAAAATTATGAAATACGTAGCTATTTTTTATTTCCTGGGAAATACCAGTAATTCCCGTGTTTTGCTAGTATTTCCCACTGTTCTGGGAAATATGAGTATTTCCCGGTTTTTGCCAGTCCTGGTTAACTATAGTGAGAACTTTGACACCTTGATTTACTATAGTGATAGCTAGGAACACTTTGATCTACAATGGTGATCACTATAACACCACGAGTTGTTACTGATAAATCAGGCGCGTAGCTGCCTATACGCAAATACGCAAGTGCGTACACATCATTTTCAGAAAAAAAAAGAAAGAAAGAGAGAATTAATCGGAGAAAAAAAATCTCAGTACCATTCAACAAATATTCGTGTTTCAAATTATTCTGTGTCATACTGTGTCGATTTAAATTTTATATTATTATGGCTGTATAATAAAATTTGAAATCTTTTATTTAATAACTGCCAAATCCAAATAAATCATTCATTATTTTGTCATTGTTCTATCATAGATTGATATTTTTTTTTTAAAGATCTTTGAAAACTTAAATTTCAGCCACATCGTTGAATGCTATGATCTACTAGTGTGATTTACGATATTTTTTTGTTCATAGTTGAAATTTTGTATACGTGTTTTTAACATTGAAAATTATATGATACCAGTTAATATATATCGGTTAAATTTTTAGCCTCAATTATATGTACAATAAGTTTCCATGGAATATTAATTTTCCTTAAAACAATAAATATTACTATGTCTTTTATTTGCTAAACAAAAACTGAAAATGAATGAAATATTTGGTAAAACTCCGGAGCTTCTGGGCCCTCACCAGCAGGCACGTAGTATCAGCCCCCCCCCCCCCTTCCCATTCACAACTTATTCCCAAAACCTAACCTTTTACTATTGAAAATGTACATTGAAAGGGTGGACCTCCACTCTTTATTGTACCATTGATAAATCATGGTAATTTATTGGTCCCCTACCGGTGAAACCGGAGGGGACTATAGGTTTCCTCTGAGTCTGTCCGTCCGTCTGTCTGTCCGTCTGTCAGTCTGTCCCACTTGGTTTTCCGCACTTTTTTCCTGAACGCTTGCAGATATTGAGCTGATTTTTGGTATGTGAGTGTATCTTGATGAGTTACGGATCAAGTTTGCATTTCGTTCCGCTTCATTGATTTTTGACGGAATTACGGCCTTTCGCAGCTCTGTTAAGGCTGCATAAAGGGGGCGGGGCCTAATTTATACGGGAAAAGTTTACTGTGACATCACACAAATATAGCAATTCCTCACAATAATAGAAAATGAAATAATTTGCGAATCTAAACTGCATAAGAGTAATGAACTACATCAAAACTTACCAATGCATTCATTTTTGTTGCTAGTTAAATTCCACACAACAAGATATAAACAAGTCACTGATCGCAATGCACTTGTCGACATGACGTCATCATGGTAAAGTTTGACGCATTTTATGTGCAGTGAGAGGCGGATCAAGTAATTTTTTCACAGTGAAAAATGCATTTTATTATTAAACAGAATATTATTTGAAAATCTTAGGTAGACCATTAATACAAATCTGAAACGTTTGTTTAGTGCCATTATTTAAAAACTATCGAGAGAATGTATTGAATTAAATCTACCGTGTTTTTGTCTACAGGGTGTGCATGTTTCACGCCGAGGTGCCTCATTAAATCGCATTTTCGCAAGGGCATACACTTAATAAATCTTGACCATTTTTTGAATACACATAATGGACATATTCCTTAACTTGAAAAGTGCTGCTGCTTTCCTGAAATCGATAGCATAACTTAATAAATACATAAAATACTTGGTAAAGGTCACACATATTTCGACATTAGCAAGATGACTTGAAATTTAAACTAATAAAATGCGAATTCTATTTAAAGCAGCAGCACTTTCCATAAACTACGAGTTATGTAGAAACAATTTATTACTTTAATTTTTAATTTTAACTAGGGTATGCCCTTGCGATATTGAAATTTGTTTGTGACCTACATACAATACACATTACATGTGTTTATCACGTGACTATCAAATAACGTGACCAAACCAAATTCAGTACAGAGCGGGGTATACAATGTTATTTCAAAGAATGTTAAAGTCATAAGATAATACAGTACCTTTACAAAATTAAAATTCATTTTAAAAAGGTATGTACTTATGCACGTGTATATTCTGTTGATTTCTTCGAAGTACGCCTTAACAGTGCTGCGTTTCAATTTTTAGGGGTTTTCCGCAATTTTCTTCTAAACGCTTTCAGATATTGAGCTGATTTTTGGTATGTGACTTTACCTTGATTAGTTATAGATCAAGTCTGCATCTCGCCCCGCTTCATTGATTTTTGAAGGAATTATGGCATTTTCAATTCTTAACGGGAACCAGATTACACTTGCCGGTAGGGGACTAGTATTGCTAATGCAATACTTTCAGAATGCTTGTTAATAAAAAATTTGGTTTGTGAAAGTTGGACACCCCCCCCCCCCCTCCACAAACACACACCCACACACAAGAAATAGGACTTTTTAACAATCTTCCTTTTTCGTCCTTGCTTGCCAAAATTTTTAAAGTTGTAATTTTTTCCTGGCTGGCAAAAACTTTATAACATGCCTGACCAGAGCCCTTGAACACTGTTGGGGGGGGGGGGGTCAAGACCCCCCACCCAATCCCCTGCCGTTCTCTGCGTACACATCATTTCAATTCTGGCTACGCGCCTGTAAATTCCATTCTGCTGAACTGAAAGTCATTCTCTCTTCAGAGAGTTTCAAATGATCATCGCATTCTCGACTCTGTATAATGATACTGAAGTTTCTCAAATCTCCAAGAGAGAAAGGAGAGAGAGAAGAAAGAGACAAGACAGAGTAGTTTGTATATAATTTTGAATTCGTTCTGAAAACGATTGACAATTGTCTTCTAAATCGATTATACAGGTTGTGACTTTGTCTGCATACTGATCTGACACTCACCATTCTGTTGATTTAGTGCTGTATGTTATATATATATATATATATATATATATATATATATATATATATATATATATATATATATATATATATATATATATATATATATATATATATATATCATAATGTAAAATTAAGTTTTACCATTACTACCACACGGGTTTTTCCGTTTCATACTAAAATTCTTAAACAAATTTAGTCTGTCTGATTTATATAAATACCTTAATTAGTTGAATGATAGAAACTGGTTTGTCTGCTATTTGTATTACCAAATCGCGGACGAGAGCAAGATTTTACAAATGGATATCGACTGATTGTACATGTTGTAAGCCAATGAAAAAAGCGGTAACAAGGAAGATAGCTCTATTTCATATTTAGTAAAATAATATAATAATCTAAATATTTAAATGTGGTCTTTCGAGCATAGTGTTTAAGCCTTTATTTTCCGTATCTGGTACGTTGAATCCCCGAGATGTGCAGTTACACATGCAGTAACACACACACCCTCACACAAACGAAACAGGAAATATATATTTGTCTCCTTAAAGAAAAACTGCCCAAAAAACTGCATTTTTTTTTTAAATATTTTTTTACAGCAGCTGTAAGATGATTAATTCTTCTATTATAATTGATTTACTTTTCTAACTTATTTTCAAATACTATAATAATGTACCATATTACTAGTATTTTGGAGGTATAATGAGAGAGGCCACCTACCTTCTGTTCTGCCGCCCAATTTATCGGAACGTACGTTGTTACCCAGACTTTAGAGCGAGCAATGATGAAGTCAGGGAAATCGGACATTTTCTATTCTGTCACTACAGAATTGCCAGTGTTATATACACTTATGTATTTAATCCTACTAAGCATCTGCTAACTCCAAGTATGATAATATTATAGTAACGTCAACATAAATATTTGGCCTTCGGTCTGGATATTAAGAGCAGAAACAACAAACTGCAGCTTGCTATCTCCTGGAGATGTCCCAGGAATTATATTGGGTCTTTATCATAAGTACTTTGTCGATAGCGACCGACTCAAGAACTTTATGACGAAAGAAACAATTTAATGTTTCTTTAATGATTTTTTCATGGCTTTTTGACATACATTTGAGGAAATAATGTAAGCGCATGCTCATCAGCATCTGCAGTGTCACTATTACCTCTACCAGCGAAAGTTTGCACACTCTTTGTTAGGTTAAAATCCCCGACACAATAACGGCAATTAATGCAATTTTCCTGTAAACAACTCCTGAATAAGAAACCCATTAATTAAATTGCCTCCCCGGTCACAGTGTGTGCATTGTCCACGGTATATATTCAATAAACCGGCGTCATCTATTTTTCATAAAGTTTAAAAGTTCATTAGTATCGCATTTATCCGACTGGAGTGAATATTCAGCTTTCATATTATGTATTAAATCAATCTCTCTAACTTGCTTATGAAGCCAGACCGTAATAAATTGTCATGTAATCGAGTAAAATCGTTAAATCGAATTTTGAAGTGCTTTTTAAATCTGCCCGATTCAGTAAAATGAGTTTTAAAATATAGTTGTCATTTTTACACTTACTGTGAATCTGGGTTCCTAGGCTACGAAGAATTGAAATTGTGTATCAATGCAACTTGAGAAAGTTTTTCTTTTATAAAACTTTTTTGTGAACAATTATTTACAAAGTCGCATTGTCGTTGTATATGAATTTAATCTACAACGTAGGCTTTGTTTGTTTATGAAAATACAGACTGCTAATATTTAGGGCCAACTTACGGTGACAAGCAATTTTATTCATCTTACCGATTTTTTCAGTAGAGGGGAACATATATATTGGTGAAAATGCATTATCTTTTGCAGAAATGAGGAATATTTTAGTTATAACATTTTAACTCCTTTTCTTTGTCCCCCTGCCCATACCCAGAGATGGGAGGATATGGGGCATATTGTTTTTGGTGTGCCTGTCCGTCAGTTTCTTTGTCCAACGACCAACATTAACCTTGCTCATAACATTTGAGGTCTTCCTGGAAACTATATATTTGACACTAACATCTATACTTATAAATTAATAAATTTTGCAAATAAACTCCGAAACGGATGCATCAGAGTTTTTACTTACTCCTCTAAGAATACACTAGATACAATATGATGTCCGTAAACTATATTTAGATTTCATTGGCATTGTAAGTATCGTACTTTAAATTAAAAATCTACTTTTATTTTCTATAAAGAGCCATGAAATAGCAAAAACGTGAGTACGGTGGCGTTTCCGGTTGGCGGATCTAAGTTTCTGGCAATTTTCAATGAAACTGACAACAATCAATCGTTTATTTATTTCATAAAACGTCATCACTGAATTATTAAACTTGATTTAAATGACATAAAAGAAATAAGTTGTGATAACCGATTAAAAAGGGAAATGTGCAAATTATTTTTGTCATTCACCGATCTTAATATTGACAGAAGCTTCTAGAACATCACATAGCATCGAGCCCGATGTTGAAAAGAAAAACGAGACAATTATAGCTGTAGGAACATAAGAAAACATAAGAAAAGCTTATGTGTGAATAGTCATTGAAATAATGGTAAATCATTGATAACACTATAAGTTGTGAACAGATTTATATATCGAAAGACTATTACATATATGTAGTAGGTTTTCCTAATAAATTTATCGGTAAAATGTGTATATATATTATTCCTCACTGCTTACATGAGAAGAGAAAATAATGAATAAGATATTGCTCAAATACAATTAAAGCTCTAAAATTTTGTGCTTTAATCAATACATTTAAGTTTTTTTGGATTTTTGTTTTTAAATACAGTCTTTTGTATCAAATGCTCGGCTTATTCATAGGGCGTTAAAAGCTAATTTTTACACAGTCAGATTCTTGCGTCTTGGTTCGCTGCTTTTAATTTATCCTTGACGGTTCAATGAAATAAGAGCATACAATATATCCATAACATAGTATAACAGGTTTCACAATAAACATCAATTAATGAAATTGTTATTTTTTCAAGTTTTTACAAAAGGGGGGTGGGGGTGGGGGTGGAGACGCACATGCGGGATTTTGAACAAAGTATTTCTTCCTTCTATAACCCTGTAGGCTGTCAGTAGAAACTACAATATATTTTCTATCGGTAGTGGTATAAATTCAATTCCCCGCGCTTGCGCGGGATTTCATCTAGTAGTTTATAATCAAAGAATGTTTGTTGACCCTAATCCAGGGTGAACAAGGTTAACGTAATTAGAAATATTTTATTACTGCATGATTCAAAACCTTTGTGAAGGAAAACTGTTAGATGCTTGTACGAGTTTCCTAAAAAAAAAATGCGCAGATTTTTGTCATGACTTTTTTATTTAACGTCATATCATTACCAGATTGCTAGAAAATTTTCAGCTATAGTATTTTTTAGTTAAAAATATTCAAAAATATTTTGATATATTTAGAATTATTTGAAATTTAAAACTTCAAAAATGACCACATCGGAAAATGTTATATTTATTACATTTACTTTGAAATACCTTGTCAAATTGTAATAATTAATGTTAATAGTTACGATAACTTTGCAATGAAATCCCTATGACCATAAGAAGAACCTTATTGATTTTGAGGTCAAAAGGTCAAAGGTCAAGGTAATAAAATTAAATAAATTCATTCATTTTGTGTGTGTGTAAACTTTTGTTTCCAGACGATATCTCAAGAAGCCTTTGAGCTTTTGCAATGAAATTTTATGCCACAACTCCCTATATTGCCTAAAAGAGACCCCTTTTGATTTTATGGTCAAAAGGTCAAAGGTGAATGTCAAAAATCATACATTACAAAATAACATTTTGCAGATGATAACTTTAGTTTTCTTCGAGCTTTCTTCAATAAAATTTAACATAACAACTCCCTATGATGTAAAGAAGACCCCTGTCGATTTTGAGGTCAAAAGGTCAGAGGTCAATGTCATTAATCCATACATTCTGTTTGTGTGTAACACTTTCGTTTCCTGACGATATCTCAAGAAACCTTTGAGCTTTTGCAATGAAATTTTATATCACAACTCCCTGTGGCCTTAAGAAGACCAGTATAGATTTTGAGTCAAAGGTAATAAATTCAGGCAATGCCAATGAGCTTTCTTTGATAAAATTTAATATAACAACCCCCCTATGTCCGAAAGAAGAACCCTTTCGATTTTGAGGTCAGAAGGTCAAAGGGTCAAGGTAATAAATTCATACATTCTGTTTGTGTAACATCTTTTTTCCAAGCTTTATCTTAAAAAGACTTCGATATTTTGCAATGAAATTGATATCACAACTTTCCATGGCCTTAAAAAACCAAGGTCCAACGGCCAAGGTCAGAAACATATTTTGCACATACAGTTTTCAGATAATAATTCTAGTTTTTCTGTCAGATTTTGCAATGAAACTTTTGGTAATGAATTTCTTTGACTTTAAAAAGACTCCTATTGACTTTAAGGCCAAGAGCTGAAAGGTCAAGGTTGATCTTTTTTTTTCTTTTTTAGTCTGCAAAATTTTTCCGGTTCCACCTTTCCCTTCCTGAATTAGCTTGTTATTTGCAATTCATCTTGGCTGTAAAAATTCACTTTGAATTCAATAGAATCATTAAACGATTGCTAGTACATGTACCTGATTATGACATTTTCTTCTTAATTTTCAAGAATCTTCCGACAATGACCTAATTTCTTCTGGAAGTATCACAACTCCATGGTTTTTTTAAGATATCAGCTCTGAGTGACATTAACATCATGAAATATAGCTTAGTGCTACCTTCAAGTGGCACCAGAATTTTAAATAAATAAATAAATAAATAAATATATATATATATATATATATATATATATATATATATATATATATATATATATATATATATATATATATATATATATATATATATATATATATATATATATATATATATATATATATGTATATATATATATATATATATATATATATATATATATATATATATATATATATATATAAACTTTTCTCTTAAGAGAAGTGGTCAGGCACAGCTTACCTCGACATGGCTGTCCACTTCTCTACAGAGAATTAAAAAAAAAATATACGAGATAAACTTACTATTCTGCACAATAGATCAAGTCTTACAAAAAAGAAATAGATTAAAATGATTAACTGATACAGACCATGTATTGCAAGAGAGATAACTCTACGTAATTGAGAAGTGGAATGAATTGATATACCCCGGTAAGACACTTATCAGAGATCAGTATGATTGAATCAATAAAATTTCCCTGAAACGTAATAAATTCTTGATGCTCTTCTAATTTTTCTTTATCAAGTTTTTTCTCTGCGCTTGAATTATTTAGTCATACTCTACGTAGCATTTCAGTTTTTTATGTTATACAATTTTAAAAATGTTTTTACTTTCATGCAATTATAATTATGAAAAATATGTTAGTAAATGAAAATTTTATAAACATATTAAATTATGAAACAATTAAAAGTGTTCGGGTTAATTTATTTCATAATTTTGCTGAACTAATTATATTTTCCCGCCAAAATGCCAATGAGCGATTGGTGAAAAACTTAGTTGTCACTTACATGTATCTCCCGTGCTGCTGAACCAGCAGATTATGTTTTGGATTCATTTTTTGGGACTTTGGAATTTTTCAGTTATGCAGCACAGTTCTACATGTATGAGAAATTATAAAGATGTAAAAGCAGACAGCCTAAATTCCGTTATTTGGTAAGTCGTTCGTTTAATGTAAATCAAAAAATAAATGTATAATTGTTGATAAATTTAATTTTATTGCTAAACATTCTTAATTAGACTCATCGTCGGAGATCCACGGTCGGTCTCGCTTCTCTTACAGAAGCGAGACCGACCGTGGGTTTCCGACGATGTACACTTAGCAGGGTATTGTCAAAAACATAACGTCTTGACAGTTTCTCAAAAATACTCCGCATCCTCATTTCACACACAGTCTGTGGCTAGGGGTAAAAACTCCTTAAAAAATACAGCTCACATGACGGATGGAAGACGGTGCCGATGGTGATAAATCTTACATCAGCGAAGATGATGATAATCTGCTTCCTTCAACATCATGACGTTAAATAAAAAAAGTTATGACAAAAGTCTACGCATTTTTAATGACCCTCGTACATTGGTCTTCGGAAAGAAGGAGTGGGGTCTGTCAGCTAACATCCGCAACTGTACTCGGCACTGCTGGTACCGGACATCCATGACTGTACCTGCTCACTAATATCAAAAACGGAATGTCAGAGCAAGATTTTCCGGATTGTTCAACATATTACTCTACATGTTGTTAATTAAGTATGGATTGTTTTTTAATGAAAAATACGAAATTTTGTATATCTATGACTGTATACCTGTGCCTGATATACACCATCTGCGACTGTACCTGTGCCGTACATACACACTACCACTGACTCAACCCGCGCTTGATTAATAACATCCACGACAAAAAATTCTGTGGATTATTTCTCCGATTTAAATTTAGACTGAATTCAATCAAAGCGCAATTAACGCTAATCTTTATATTACCATGACAGTGATACCGAGACAAACGATGTCAGCAGTGATTAGGGAAGGATCCAAAACTTTTACAGATTTGAATTTAAAGCTTTATGTTCAGAGTACAATATGAGCCAGGTCTTTAATTTTTTTTTTGGGGGGGGGGGGGTGCATGATTTCAATATCCTACGTGCTCAATAATAATGATGAATTTAAAATGAAACATGCTAGTATAATTATAGAAAATATACGAGTAAACAATAAAAAAAAAATAAAAAAAGGAAATTAAAATAAATATTGGAATTAATTTGTAGTCCTTAATTTTATGTTAGAAAGTATAAGTACGTCATAATATTATTAATTTCACCCATTTCATTGATCACGCAAGTGGTGTCAATGAAAAGCACAGGTTTTTCCCCATAAATATACATTTGTATGTCTTACGATATATACGGGTGGAATGGGCTGATTCACGCGTTTTCAATGTGTTATATATAAACATTTCAAGTGCACGCCAGGAAGTAGCCTCCTATGCCCTGAAAAAGAATAGTTCCTAACAAAAAACCTTTATTTTCTTACAAAGTACATAAAATTTACTAGGCACAGGTATCAAAGTTGTAAAAATAGGCTGGAAGAACCCCCCCCCCCCCAAAAAAAAAAATTCTCAAAAGAAATAAAAATTAATTTTATATGCATGGAACAATTAACATCTTGACTGGTCGATAACCGTGGCGTGATACCTGAAATATGCAGGGTATGGTATTAAAATAATTGCTCATATTAAAGGAAATTAATGTTATAATTATCGATAACATCCGAAGAAAATATTTGTATAAGTAAATATTCTTATTAGATCCGCCTCTCTAAGATTCTGCAATCAATTGTCTGGAATCAATCTATAGGGAATATCGATGAATAGCGTTAATAGCACCCTTATTGTGTTTAGCTCAAAGAAAATCGTAAGGAATTTCTTGGGATGCAACATCCACAACTGTACCTGTCCTGACAACTCTAGAAATTTTACACCATGAGTGTACCGGTGTCTGATTGACAACATCCACCACTGTACCTGTCCAGTACACACACTTTATTCTACATCCATGACTGTGCCTGTGCTTATAAACAACATCCATGACTGTACCTGTCAGTACACACACTTTATTCTACATCCATGACTGTACTTGTGCCTTATAAACAACATCCACAACTGTACCTGTGCATATATACATACTTTATTCTACATCCATGACTGTACCTGTGCCTTATAAACAACATCCACGACTGTACCTGTACCTTATAAACAACATCCATGACTGTACCTGTGCCTTATAAACAACATCCATGACTGTACCTGTGCAGTACAAACACTTTATTCTACATCCATGACTGTACCTGTGCCTTATAAACAACATTCCTGACTGTACCTGTGCATTATAAACAACATCCACGACTGTACCTGTGCCTTATAAACAACATCCATGACTGTACCTGTCCAGTACACACACTTTATTCTACATCCCTGACTGTACATGTGCCTTATAAACAACATCCACGACTGTACCTGTGCAGTATACACATCTTACTCTACATCCATGACTGTACTTGTGCCTTATAAACAACATCCATGACTGTACCTGTGCCTTATAAACAACATCCACGACTGTACCTGTGCAGTATACACATCTACTCTACATCCATGACTGTACCTGTGCATTATAAACAACATCCATGACCGTACCTGTCCAGTACACACACTTTATTCTACATCCATGACTGTACCTGTGCCTTATAAACAACATCCACGACTGTACCTGTGCCCTATAAACAACATCCATGACTGTACCTGTCCAGTACACACACTTTATTCTACATCCATGACTGTACCTGTGCTTATAAACAACATCCATGACTGTACCTGTCCAGTACACACACTTTATTCTACATCCATGACTGTACCTGTGTCTTATAAACAACATCCACGACTGTACCTGTCCATTACACACACTTTATTCTACATCCATGACTGTTCCTGTGCCTTATAAACAACATCCACGACTGTACCTGTGCAGTATACACATCTTACTCTACATCCATGACTGTACCTGTCCATTATAAACAACATCCATGACTGTACCTGTCCAGTACACACACTTTATTCTACATCCATGACTGTACCTGTGCCTTATAAACAACATCCACGACTGTACCTGTACCTTATAAACAACATCCACGACTGTACCTGTGCCTTATAAACAACATCCATGACTGTACCTGTCCAGTACACACACTTTATTCTACATCCATGACTGTACTTGTGCCTTATAAACAACATCCAAGACTGTACCTGTCCAGTACACACACATTATTCTACATACCTGACTGTACATGTGCCTTATAAACAACATCCACGACTGTACCTGTGCAGTATACACATCTTACTCTATATCCATGACTGTACTTGTGCCTTATAAACAACATCCATGACTGTACCTGTGCCTTATAAACAACATCCACGACTGTACCTGTGCAGTATACACATCTAACTCTACATCCATGACTGTACCTGTCCATTATAAACAACATCCATGACCGTACCTGTCCAGTACACACACTTTATTCTACATCCATGACTGTACCTGTGCCTTATAAACAACATCCACGACTGTACCTGTGCCCTATAAACAACATCCATGACTGTACCTGTCCAGTACACACACTTTATTCTACATCCATGACTGTACCTGTGCTTATAAACAACATCCATGACTGTACCTGTGCATATATACATACTTTATTCTACATCCATGACTGTACCTGTGTCTTATAAACAACATCCACGACTGTACCTGTCCAGTACACACACTTTATTCTACATCCATGACTGTACCTGTGCCTTATAAACAACATCCACGACTGTACCTGTCCAGTACACACACTTTATTCTACATCCATGACTGTACCTGTGCCTTATAAACAACATCCACGACTGTACCTGTCCAGTACACACATCTTTCTATACATCCATGACTGTACCTGTGTCTTATAAACAACATCCACGACTGTACCTGTCCAGTACACACACTTTATTCTACATCCCTGACTGTACCTGTGCCTTATAAACAACATCCACAACTTTACCTGCGTATGACACACACTACATCTATGACTGTACCTATGCCTTATAATCAAGATTTACACACAATAAACTTCTCAGGGTTTAAGAGATACGTATTGTATACTGTATTTGGACCATCCTACCATAAAAAAAAACAACAATATTTACAATTTTATTTCACTCACAAATTTTTATCTTTAAGTTGTACTTGACTCTTAAAATTTGACCATGAAAATCAATTAGAATCAAGTTCGAGACACAATTAATCATCAGTGTACAGGTGGAAAACTCAAAGCTATAAGTCAACATATAGCCAATTACTATTATTAATTTTAATTAATTTTAATAAACATTTGTCGTATACGTTTGACGTATAATCAGTTGTAAACTATGATAATAATACCCCGCAACTTTGGGGTTGGCACAGAAGAAGGTGTAAAAATATTTTCATAGTTGAAAACATTTTAGGATGGAATAGTGCATTTTATCGTGTTAACAAAGAAAGACCTATCGAAAATAATTATTGCAGTACATATAATACTACATGTATCTACACTTCACAATTCAATGTTTAAATGGCATTCAAAAGAAATTAAAAAACAAGAAGTCTGTGAGCCAATGATCACTAGTAATACCCCCGCTTTGACGTGAATGTACACAAGATCAGTTATGGACAGACACAAGAATGAACAAGAAGTTGACATCAGATTCGTACAAAAATGAATCCCACAATATGGCATGCCTAAACAAAGAGTGTGCTAAAATTTCAAGCATCTGCGATGAGTAGTTGCTGAGAAAACTGTGACGAAAATTTTGTTACGGACAGGCAGACAGAGAGACACACAGACAGACGGACAGACAGACAGACACACAAGGGTAAAACAGTATACCCCCCTCTCCGGGGGTATAATAACCCAATGATGAAACATGACACAAACAGGAGGGGAAAATGAGGAAAAAGTTTGACTTTTTTCATGTGCTTAAGAGCCCTCTATACACTGCACACTAAAGAGTTCTAATTTTGTGGTACATTTATGCAAATAGAGTAATCTGCCCTTTCAACAAAAAACAAGCATTTTGAGAGTATTGCATTAGCAATACTAGTTCCCTACCGGCAAGTGTAATCTGGTTCCCGTTAAAAATTGAAAATGCAATAATTCCGTCAAAAATCAATGAAGCGGAACGAAATGCAAACTTCATCTATAACTCATCAAGGTAAAGTCACATACCAAAAACCAGCTCAATATCTGCAAACGTTTAGAAAAAATATGGAAAACCCTGAAAAAATGAAAAGGTTGTAATTCCGTCAAAAAGCACTGAAGCGGAACGAAATGCAAACTTGATCTGTAACTCATCAAGATACACTCACATGCCAAAAATCAGCTCATCAATATCTGCAAGCGTTTAGAAAAAAAGTGCGGAAAACCAAGTGGGACAGACAGACAGACAGACAGACCGACAGACGGACGGACAGACTCAGAGGAAACCTATAGTCCCCTCCGGCTTCACCGGTAGGGGACTAATAAAATAAATTGAAACCGGAGGGGACGATAGGTTTCCTCTAAGTCTGTCCGTCCGTCTGTCTGTCAAACTGTCCGCCTAGCTGTCCCTCTGTCACTCTGTCCCACTTGGTTTTCCGCACTTTTTTCTAAACGCTTGCAAATATTAAGCTGATTTTGGTATGTTAGTGTGTATTGATGAGTTACAGATCAAGTTTTTAATTTCGTTCTGCTTCATTGATTTTTGAGGGAATTACAATCTTTTTAATTTTTAAGGGTTTTCCACACTTTTTTTCCAAACGTTTGCAGATATTGAGTTGATTTTTGGTATGTGAGTGTATCTTGATGAGTCACAGATCAAGTTTGCATTATGTTCCGCTTCAATGATTTTTTGACAGAATTACAGCATTTTCAATTTTTAATGGGAACTAGATTACACTTGCCGGTAGTGGACTAGTATTGTCAATGCAGAAAGCATGTCTCAATAGCTTTAGTACGCATGCTTGAATAAACCATATGATAGCAAGAATGATAGTAAAATTCTGCCACCTATCGCAGAGTTAATTTAGAAAGTTGACATATTGGAATGATTTTTTCATATTTATATACCGAATATTTATGTGAATTTTATCAAAAAACATAACTTACTTAGGAAAACAAAGAGAGATAAGTCTATAATTTTGGTAAAACTTCATCTCTATAGAAATCAACGGAAAATATTTTTATACCCCCCCCCCTTCACTGAAACGACAATTCCTTTTAAAGTATTATGAATTGTTATTTCACAAATTCAAATTTATACCAATTGTATCTTGTTTCAGGGGAGTGGGTTGTTGGGTGGGGGTGGGGGAGGTATGAGGGTGTAGAACATATGTTTACAGACTAAAAGCAGCAAAAATAGTCATTTTATTGCCAATGAATCTAATCCATGCACAGGTACAGTCGTGGATGTTGTTTATAATGCACAGGTACAGTCATGGATGTAGAATAAAGTGTGTGTACTGGACAGGTACAGTCATGGATGTTGTTTATAATGCACAGGTACAGTCATGGATGTTGTTTATAAGGTACAGGTACAGTCAGGGATTTTGTTTATAATGCACAGGTACAGTCGTGGATGTTGTTTATAAGGCACAGGTAGTCATGGATGTAGAGTAAGATGTGTATACTGCACAGGTACAGTCGTGGATGTTGTTTATAAGGAACATGTACAGTCATGGTTGTAGAATAAAGTGTGTGTACTGGACAGGTACAGTCAGGGATGTTGTTTATAAGACACAGGTACAGTCAGGGATGTAGAATAAAGTGTGTGTACTGGACAGGTACAGTCATGGATGTTGTTTATAATGCACAGGTACAGTCATGGATGTAGAATAAAGTGTGTGTACTGGACAGGTACAGTCGTGAATGTTGTTTTTAAGACACAGGTACAGTCATGGATGTAGAATAAAGTATGTATATATGCACAGGTACAGTCGTGGATGTTGTTTATAAGGCACATGTACAGTCATGGTTTTAGAATAAAGTGTGTGTACTGGACAGGTACTGTCAGGGATGTTGTTTATAAGACACAGGTACAGTCAGGGATGTAGAATAAAGTGTGTGTACTGGACAGGTACAGTCATGGATGTTGTTTATAATGCACAGGTAAAGTCATGGATGTAGAATAAAGTGTGTGTACTGGACAGGTATAGTCATGGATGTTGTTTATAATGCACAGGTACAGTCATGGATGTTGTTTATAAGGTACAGGTACAGTCAGGGATTTTGTTTATAAGGCACAGGTACAGTCGTGGATGTTGTTTATAAGGCACAGGTAGTCATGGATGTAGAGTAAGATGTGTATACTGCACAGGTACAGTCGTGGATGTTGTTTATAAGGCACATGTACAGTCATGGTTGTAGAATAAAGTGTGTGTACTGGACAGGTACAGTCAGGGATGTTGTTTATAAGACACAGGTACAGTCAGGGATGTAGAATAAAGTGTGTGTACTGGACAGGTACAGTCATGGATGTTGTTTATAAGCACAGGTACAGTCATGGATGTAGAATAAAGTGTGTGTACTGGACAGGTACAGTCGTGAATGTTGTTTTTAAGACACAGGTACAGTCATGGATGTAGAATAAAGTATGTATATATGCACAGGTACAGTCGTGGATGTTGTTTATAAGGCACAGGTACAGTCATGGATGTAGAATAAAGTGTGTGTACTGGACAGGTACAGTCGTGGATGTTGTTTATAAGGCACAGGTACAGTCATGGATGTAGAGTAAGATGTGTATACTGCACAGGTACAGTCGTGGATGTTGTTTATAAGGCACAAGTACAGTCATGGATGTAGAATAAAGTGTGTGTACTGGACAGGTACAGTCGTGGATGTTGTTTATAAGACACAGGTACAGTCATGGATGTAGAATAAAGTGTGTGTACTGGACAGGTACAGTCATGGATGTTGTTTATAAGCACATGTACAGTCATGGATGTAAAATAAAGTGTGTGTACTGGACAGGTACAGTCATGGATGTTGTTTATAGGGCACAGGTACAGTCGTGGATGTTGTTTATAAGGCACAGGTACAGTCATGGATGTAGAATAAAGTGTGTGTACTGGACAGGTTCAGTCATGGATGTTGTTTATAAGGCACAGGTACAGTCATGGATGTTGTTTATAAGGTACAGGTACAGTCGTGGATGTTGTTTATAAGGCACAGGTACAGTCAGGGATGTTGTTTATAAGGCACAGGTACATTCATGGATGTAGAATAAAGTGTGTGTATTGGACAGGTACAGTCATGGATGTTGTTTATAAGGCACAGGTACAGTCATGGATGTTGTTTATATGCACAGGTACAGTCAGGGATGTTGTTTATAAGGCACAGGTACAGTCAGGGATGTTGTTTATAAGGCACGGGTACAGTCATGGATGTTGTTTATAAGCACTGGTACAGTCATGGATGTAGAATAAAGTGTGTGTACTGGACAGGTACAGTCGTGGATGTTGTCAATCAGGCACCAGTACAGTCACGGTGTAAAATTTCTAGAGTTGTCTGGACAGTACAGCAGAATCTTAGAGAGGTGGATCTAATAAAAATATTTACTTATACAAATATTTTCTTCGGATGTTATCGATAATAATAGCATTAATTTCCTTAAATATAAGCAATTGTTTTAATACCATACCCAAAATATTCCAGGTATCACACCATGGTTATCGACCAGTCAAGATGTTAATTGTTTCATTCATATAAAATTAATTTTTATTTCTTTTGAGAATTTTTTTTTTTTTGGGGGGGGGGGGGGGGGGTCTTCCAGCCTATTTTTACAACTTTGATACCTGTGCCTACTAAATTTTATGTACTTTGTAAATAAATATTTTTTTTTTGTCAGGAACTATTCTTTTTCAGGGCATAGGAGGCTACTTCCTGGGGTGCACTTGAGATGTTTATATATAACACATCGAAAACGGGTGGGTCAGCCCATTCCACCCGTATATATCGTAAGACATATATTTATGGGAAAAAACCTGTGCTTTTCATTGACACCTCTTGCGTGTTCAATGAAATGGGTGAAATTAATAATATTTTGACGTACTTATACTTTTTAACATAAAATTAAGGATTACAAATTAATTCCAATATTTATTTTAATTTCCTTTTTTATTTTACTTTGTTTATTGTTTACTCGTATATTTTCTATAATTATACTAGCATGTTTCATTTTAAATTCATCATTATTATTGAGCACGTAGGATATTGAAATCATGCCCCCAGCCCCCCCCCCCCCCCCCCCCCCAAAAAAAAATTAAAGACCTGGCTCATAAACATAAAGCTTTAAATTTAAATCTGTAAAAGTTTTGGATCCTTCCCTAATCACTGCTGACATCGTTTGTCTCGGTATCACTGTCATGGTAATATAAAGATTAGCGTTAATTGCGCTTTGATTGAATTCAGTCTAAATTTAAATCGGAGAAAATCCACAGAATTTTTTGTTGTGGATGTTATTAATCAAGCGCGGGTTAAGTTAATCAAGCGCGGGTTGAGTCAGTGGTAGTGTGTATGTACGGCACAGGTACAGTCGCAGATGTTGTATATCAGGCACAGGTATACAGTCATAGATATACAAAATGTACGCTGTAGTAAATGTTACTTTTTCGAGATAATAGCGATCTATGCAATGGATTTAGGCATAGTCAAGCTTACACATATATTTTCCGCGATATATTCACTGAGCTAGTTATCGTTACCGTTTTGGCGATTACAGCCTTCCATAAAGTAGATTAATTATTAACACATTTCGTATGTTTCATTAAAAAAACAATCCATACTTGATTAACAACATATAGTTTAATACGTTGAACAATCCGGAAAATCTTGCTCTGACATTCCGTTTTTGATATTAGTGAGCAGGTACAGTCATGGATGTCCGGTACCAGCATTGCCGAGTACAGTTGCGGATGATAGCTGACAGCCACTGTTGGAAAGAAGGGGGTTAGGGTGAGTTCAGTGCGATGGCAACCTCTCCCTTCGAAAGAAAACTCAAAAACAAAAAACAAACATCATATCTGAAACAATATAAATTCATATTCTTTATGTTTGCCTACTGTTAGATTCTTTTTGATACAAATACTTTGAAAAAAGTACTTCCATAATGCATCAAAAGCAAAGCAACTGTTTCCCTTTTTTAATTAAAAAAGATAATAAATTCTGACTTAGGGGGTTGGGGGATGAGCACCCCTCCCCCACATAAAGTATAATCTTCGGCTCCGGATATATATACTCGTCACTCAATCATGACAGATATAATAAACATTGATATCAATCTTTAAACAAAGATCGTCAGTAAAAAGCGCACCTGGGCACACGACAATATCTATATTCATTGTAGATGGTGATATCACACTCACACACATGCTCACACACAATCGCTATGCAAGCTTTTTCTGAAGCTGAAAATCATATTGGTTGATGAAACAAGTTGTGTACTGAGTACGGTAGTTCACGTCGACAGTCTCTTGAAATATGGTGAGGATACTTATCAGTACATTTTTATACATTACCGTACTAGGGATAACATATTACGATATAAATTAAGGTTCAACATCCCTCTGATAATTCATATAACATTCTGCAATAACGATAATGATTTTTTAAAACAAAAATCTAATTCATAATTAAAATGTACACAATTTCAACATACCTTGAGAGGCAAAATCTAACGGAAATTACTTTTTTTTTAATCTAGATAATTTTATAAAAGAATAATAGAAATTTATTCCAGTGAGAGTTATCTTTCTCTTCAGAGAGTCAGTGAACCTTAATATGAAACTAATTACATTCTTGTGCTCATTAATTTTCTGTCCTACCTTAATCGTGATTCTCATTCCTATGATAGTGTGAGATTTTGGGCCCAGTGAGAGAAATGTCGCCTCCTTCTTATCCAGAAGGGAGGCCTCTCTCTTCAGCCCTACCCCCGGGGTAACACGGCGTACCCCCGTGGACAGCTCACGAAAACGGTCCCTCCTTCCCATCATCCTAACCGTATCTAAACGTATTCCCAACAAAATCTGAAATCATGCTTTCGTCTTTTCTTGATTTAAACAATCTTGAGTAACTTTTTATCTATTCAATAAAACTTTCTTCGGAGTTTTTAAATGTATATTGAACAAGGTGTCAGAAGTTACAGTGAGTAAGCCGTGAATATTGTCGAAATAGAGAGAAATAGGCATCTGATTACAAATTTATTAGGGTAAAATCAAAACAACACAGGCGCTCGGTGGCCTACGGGGATCCATTAAAAACCTGTACCTATTTATACGACTGTGAAGATTACATCAAGGAAATTTTAAATTTTGGTCTCTTGTATAAAAGTGACAAGTTAAACCGCCGTACCACACCCAATACTAGGCGATTTACAAGCAGGCTTTGTCATTAGTATCGCTCTCACACAGAAATGTTTTCCATCTGCATTCATAACACAAGAATACAATTACAATAATTAAATAGCAAAAATCAGGTAATGGAAAGAATTTGTACTTTTAATTGGATTACACGCCCTATTCTTAATATATTTGATTCCCGTTTTTCTTCCCTCTCCATCTCCAGTTATTAATGCAAAACATTACATGGAAAGTTCTCCCTCGAATTAAGCAGAAGCTAGTGCGTTTGTTTTTGGTGGTTGGGGGGGGGGGTATTTAAACATTCCTACAGCACTTTTATGTTTAGGATATCGAAGTTTTAAATGTGTACAGAATACAAAAGCCAAAAAATAACGCAAACCTTATGCTAGCTTATATGACCATAGCTTAATTAATTTCAATAGCGTACTATACAATCTAAATTTGTATTAAATACATGAGGAACAGGGATATCTCTGCATTACAAATCATGTATATGATAGGCGACTGTGTCAAGTTTTAACATGCTTGAAAATATTTTGCAATATGCATTGTTATAGTACCTTTCGAAATTAGTTCCTTTATAAATCTATACTAAAGAAAAGTCTAACATTTCTAATGTTTTACTGAGCGGTCATAAAAAAATCGATGTTTGACCGCAGAGTGAGATATTGGACCTGTGGACGAGATATTGGACCACTTACGTCACACTGTGGGCGGGACCAGCTAAATCTTATTTGCATTCGTTAGTATGATACATGTATAAACAAGAGGCCCATGGGCCACATCGCTCACCTGAGCACATTAGCTAGACACAAATCAGTTCAGTATTGAAAAGATTACTGGGGGTTGGGGGGGGGGGGGGGGGGAGTTGAATTTTAAACTACCTGATGATGCTTCCATGTCAATATAACAAATGGCTTTGTTGTACTTGAGAAGATTTTAAAAAAAATTTTCCCATATATTCCTTTGTAAAATTTTGATCCCCCATTGTGGCTCCTCCCTATCCCAGAGGTCATCATTTGAACAAACTTGAGTCTACACTACCCGAGGATGCTTCCATATCAATATGACTAAACATAGCTTTTCTGTTCTTGAGAAGAAATATTTTCTATGTGTTCTTATGTAAAACTTTCGATCCCCATTTGGCCCCACCCTACCCCTGGGGGTTATCATTTGAAAAAAAAATTGAATTTACACTACCTGAGGATGCTTCCATATCAAAATGACTAAACATGATTTTCATTTCTTGAGAAGAAGATATTTTCCAATATGTTTCTATGTAAAAAAATTTTGATCCCCCATTGTGGCCCATCCCTATCCCCGGGGGTCATCATTTTAACGAACTTGAATCTACACTACCTGAGGATGCTTCCATATAAATATGACTAATCATGGCTTTGCAGTTCTTCATCAGAAGATACCTTCCTATATATGTCTATTTCAGAAATTGATCCTCCATAGTGGCCCCGCCCTACCCCAGGGGGTCATGATTTGAACAAACTTAAATCTACACTACCTGAGGATACTTCCACATAAATATGATCAATCAGGGCTTTGCTGTTCCTGAGAAAAAGATTTTTAAAGATTTTTCCTATATATTTCTATGTAAAACTTTGATCCTCCATTGTGGACCCGCCCTATCCCCTGGGGTCATGATTTGAACAAACTTGAATCTACACTACCTGAGGATACTTCCATATAAATATGACTCATCATGGCTTTGCTGTTCTTGAGAAGAAGATTTTTAAAGGTTTTCCCTATCTATTTCTATGTTAAACTTAGATCCTCCATTGTTGCCCTGTCCTACCCCCGAGGGTCATGATTTGAACAAACTTGAATCTACACTACCTGAGGATGCTTCCATATAAATATGACCAATTAGGGCTTTGCTGTTCTTGAGAAGAAGATTTTTAAAGGTTTTTCCTATTTATTTCTATGGAAAACTTTGATCCTCCATTGTGGCCCCGCCTACCCACTGGGGTCATGATTTAAACAAACTTGAATCTACACTACCTGAGAATGCTTCCATATAAATATTACTTATCATGGCTTTGCTGTTCTTGAAAAGAAGATTTTTAAAGGTTTTTTCCTATTTATTTCTATGGAAAACTTTGATCCTCCATTGTGGCCCCGCCTACCCACTGGGGTCATGATTTAAACAAACTTGAATCTACACTACCTGAGAATGCTTCCATATAAATATTACTTATCATGGCTTTACTGTTCTTGAAAAGAAGATTTTTAAAGGTTTTTCCTATATATTTCTATGTTAAACTTTGATCCTCCATTGTGGCCCCGCCCTACCCCCGGGGGTCATGATTTGGACAAATTTGAATCTACACTACCTGAGGATGCTTCCACATGAGTTTCAATTTCCCTGGCTTTGTGGTTCTTGAGAAGAAGATTTTTAAAGGTTTTTCCTATATATTTCTATGTAAAACTTTGATCCTCCATTGTGGCCCCGCCCTACCCCCGGGGGTCATGATTTGAACAAATTTGAATCTACACTACCTGAGGATGCTTCCACATGAGTTTCAATTTCCCTGGCTT
The DNA here is from genome assembly GCF_033153115.1 of Saccostrea echinata. Lineage (NCBI taxonomy): Eukaryota > Metazoa > Mollusca > Bivalvia > Ostreida > Ostreidae > Saccostrea > Saccostrea echinata. Next base: position 37,810,649 of record NW_026889750.1, read on the forward strand.
TGTGGTTCTTGAGAAGAAGATTTTTAAAAGATGCTATTAATTTTTCACTAATTCTTTATTATCTCCCCTTGAAAGAGGGCGTGGCCCTTCATTTGAACAAACTTGAATCCTCTTCACCCAAGGATACTCTGTGCCAAGTTTGGTTGAAATTGGCCCAGTAGTTCCGGAGAAGAAGTTGAAATTGTGAAAAAATTATGCCAACGACAACGACGACAACGCCAACGATGACAGACAACGGACAAATTTTGATCAGAAAAGCTCACTTGAGCCTTTGGCTCAGGTGAGCTAAAAATTAATTAATAAATGAATAAAAGGTATAACAAAACATTTATCGACTGGGTTCGAGGACAAAATGCGTTTTGTCGAACCAACGGCCTCAGGCAAACAGTTTGGTTCTTGGGTCTGACAAAACGCATGTTGCCCTCGAACCCAGTCAATAAATGTATAATATTACATTAATTTTGTCAAATACTAGTAGTCATACTGCTGTCTATTGCTGCAAAACTAAGTCAAACTTTGGCAACAAAATCAATTCATATTACATCACAAGCAATATTCAAAGTTGCAATATTAAATTAATTTTGTCAAATAATCATACTGATATCTATGCTGCGAAACTTAGTCAAACTTTGACCACAAAATCATTTCATATTACGTCACAAATATTCAAAATTGAACAAAATACTTCTATGTGCTGCTACCTCGCCTATATCATGTAAGACAAAATTCTATTCGAAAGCCAAAAGCGGACCTTCTCTCTATACACATACACACATTCATGCATGCGCGGATCTAGAGGGGGTTGGAGGTCCGGACCTTGGACCCCCCTAAGAAATACGGACCCTTCTTAAAATGGAAAGGAAGGTCATGTATACATCTGAAGAAGATTTACTAAGTAAAGCCACCCCCAACGTTTCATAAATTGGCAGGTACACCAAGGATTATCATAACATATTCTTTTCATGTTCCAATTGAATGTTGTTTAAAAGTTTTATGCTGTATATGTCGTGACATTGACTTGGACGATTTGGTGCTCTACCAACTGAGCTATTCTGGACAGACCGGACCAGGATTCGAACCCGGGGCCCCCTGAATCTCCAGTCAGGTGCTCTACCAACTGAGCTATCTGGCCACCGGCGATCGAACCCGCCAGACAGCCACACTTGCTTTACAGTGAAGATGGGTTTGTCAAAACTTTGTATACCACTATCTTTTATATATCTTTCGACTTATACAAATATTACATAAGAAAGATATGATTTTGAGAATATTTATTTATTCATTTAATACAAAACAAATCAACTCATCCTTCCTGATCAAAAGTCTCATTTGTAACTCCTCATAAGAGTAACTACAAAACAGCAGATGTTCTCAGTTCCATGCAGTGATTCAACATGTAAATAATAGAATTGTGACAATGTACTATAAACATCAGCTTTTGTGTTTTTTCTTAATTTTCTTCTTTTTACCAGATCCTTCTAGCATTGCAATAGTGTCTTCTGTTTTTCTTTTCTTTTCCAGCAATGATCTTAAAACATAAAATAAAGATTAATTATTATAAGATGATTATTAAATAAAATATTTTGAACTTTACCAGTAAAACCCCTTTCATCTGAGACAAAATACTTGACATGCCCCTTTACACATGGTAAATAATTCAGAGTTACCCCTTGATGCTGATCATCTTTGAGCCAGATCCTAGTGCTTGCTTCCACTCCTGTTCTGACCCCTTTATTTTATACTGGGACAGGTCCAGATCCTTCAGAATGGCCAGTTCCTTCCTCTGGGCAGCCTCCACCTCCTCAGCTGCTGCAGTCTGTAAAATAACGTGTTTATCTGACATATAATCATAAGGTACATGTACAAGTATGCAGAGTTGTCTGGTGGCAAAAAATAAGTCTGTTTGTATACTTAAGTCATATTCTTTAGGATATCCATATTTTTCTCAAAAATAAATAATCCTGGGACAATATTGAATGTTTGTAGCAAGTGTATTTATCTCAGATCAATTTATTACTACATTACCCTCCAATGTACTTGCTGAGTAGGAAACCTATACATGTATAACTGTTTATTTGTTGCCTGGCAATGAACTGTTTGTTGTTATTACTCACCAGTTCCTCCTCCATGGATTGCTCTGTGGGCTGCAGTGTAATTTCTTTCCTCTCTATCATATCCTTCTCTACGTCTTCTTCCTTTACTTCATTTAGACTCTGATGTATGTACAACAATATTCAACAAAATGCATATACTTAAAATCAGAGACTGAACTATAGTCAAATCTTCCTAAAAAAACAAATCTTTGAAGCCAACATTGAGTGGTTCACTTACATTGACAACTTTGCGAATGATCCTGTTGAAGAGACCCAGTAGTTGACTGGATGGAAGATCAAGCTCTTTCTCCAAATCCTCTACAGTTTTGTGCTGCAATCCCAGACCAAGTAATAAAGCCTAAAAAAGAAACACTGATATTATTGATGACCATCTAATTAAGACAGATATCAATCATGTTGATATTGAGAAAGGTATATCAGTCACATGTAGACAAAATCAACATGAAAACTACCCACATCCTTTTATCAAGAATTCAGATCATGAACAGGGCTTTTTATAATCAATTTTGTCCACCACTGTTTGTTTGTATGTAATGCCTTACACTCTGTACGATGCTGAGTTGAACATTGATCTGATTAAGGAAGTAGAGACGACTGATGGCGGGCAGCAGATCTACGATCAGATGATAGTCCACCATGTTCTGGGCATACAGTTCTAAACGCTTCACGTCATACTTAGTAAAGTACAACTCTAGTTCTCGTACCAACAGATCTACAACAAAACCAAACAAAACGATGAGTTTTTTTACCATAAATGTCACCAATGTCTGTATTATGGGTAATACAAGATAATATGAGTAAAACATACTTGATTTTGCAGATTTGAACTGTTTCTGCTCCAGAATACTTAAAGCCATGGATGGTGTGAAATTTTTGAACTGGTATGATAGTAGGGACACAAATCGTCTTCTGAAATCTGCAGTAAATGTCAAAATATATATTTACCAAGGCAAACATATACAAATAATTCTACAGCAATTCACATCTAACATTCATACATTAATTTCTGCTTAAAAGTAATGCATATTAAAATCTGCAGTATATTCAAACTAGCTAACTTGATGACTGTTCTGTCAAATGTAATACATTTATTATGCATTACTGTACATAGTTAATGTGTTCAAATTTTTGAAAGTAAATATGGTCTATTTGGTTTGTCAAGAATTATATGTACCATATAGCTCTATACATGTTGCTTCATATCACTATACCAAAATAGTTTTTTTTTATGTTTGATTACATGAGTATATTACCTTCTTTCATAAGAAAAAACTCTTTTAAACTTTTCAGCTATCATGAATATTTTTAACACTTAAATAGAAATTTTTCTCGTAAGTAATGCATATTTAACAGTTGTTAAACCATTCTGAATGAAGGAAATGTCAGAGTAAAAAATGTAAATATAAATGTATGCTATAATGGACATACAGCCTCAACTCCTGATAATCACAAATCAGTCCATACATATTACAAAGATTTTTTGTGTATATCTGAAGAAGGCAGAGCAAAATGACTCCAGACAACAGGTGTAAACATACATGTATATGTATACCAGATTTTTTTTTATATATTAAGTATGAAACCATAGAATCCAATAATTAAACATGAGTACATATACGTCAACTTTAATAAAGATTTTCAGCGCACCTTTCCAGAAGGCATAGAACCATGACACCCAATAATTTAAAACGAGCATTGTGTATACCTTACAGATTTTCACTGTACCTTTCCAGAAGGCTTGGAGCCATGACACCCAATAATTATACACCAGTATTGTAAATACCTTACAGATTTTTAGTGTACCTTTCCAGAAGGCTTGGAGCCATGACATCCAATAATTATACACAAGTATTGTGAATACCTTACAGATTTTTAGTGTACCTTTCCAGAAGGCTTAGCTTGGAGCCATGACTCCTAATAATGTGTATACCTTACAGATTTTTTAAGTACCTTTCCAGAAGGCTTGGAGCTATGACACCCAATAATGTGAACACCTAACAGATTTTTTATGTACCTTTCCAGAAGGCTTGGAGCCATGATTCCTGTCTCCTTTCTTCCTCCCCCTCCTCTTCAGTCAACAGGTGTAACATGATACATGAGTGTTCACCTGTCAGGTCATTCTATCAAGAAATAAATATGTATATTATTTCTAGTAAAGTTTTTTCCTTTATATCATACACCACAATATGGGTCATCATAGAGTCTTAGCCAGTGTAAAAATTCTAGTAGAATAGAAAAAGCAGAGATTGGTTTATACTTACAGGTGTCTGTCTCAAGTACACAGGTACAAAGCCATTCTTCTTCCAGAATCTAAACAAAACATCAAATTACATGAACTCCCAAAAGAAGATTAAAAGCCCATGCAAATATATGTCATTTTTAATGACAAAATTTAATTCTTCTTCATTACCTTGCACCTAAGCTTCTGTACATACAATAATTTGAAACAAAAAATATACAACTATATACATGTACAATATTAAACTTTAAATAAATGAGTCCTGGCAAGATATTTTTATGTCCATTACTTACTTGAGTAAACCTGAGGTCAAACCGTAAGAGACACCTAAGTAATCCAATTTTTCTGGTTTTCTTTCACTCAACTTCATCAACAAAGGAGGTAAGTTTTTCCTGGGAGTCACTCTTTCCTCAAGTAAATTCACCTCCTGTTTCATGATAATATGCCATAATATTATGGATTGTCTCAATTCTAGAACTTGTAGCTTTTGCTAAATCTAAATGGACTTTTAAATTCATATCAGGTGATCCTTTCTTATTCGTACTAATAATGATAATTTTGCAGCCTAAGCCTGTGATGCAGCTGTTTTACAGCTGTTTGTACCTGGTCATCAATGACATTAGTCTGAGGCTCTGTATCTACAGACTCCGACAAACTGACTACTTCCCCTTTATAGTACTGCTTTAACAAAGACAAAGCTCTGCTGCCATAACCCATCTGTAAATAACAATGGTTACAAAATAAAAGCTTTGAAACTAATATCTGGCATTGTTAAAAAAAAGATTTATGTTAACTGTAGAATTATCTATTTTCGTTAGGTCATTTTAGTCAGGTTTGAGGAAAATATCGGTTTGTGGGGATTTGATTTTGTGGTTGCATGAAGAAACATATAGTTTGCAATTTAAACATTTCACAGAGGATATGAACTTATGGGGCTCCTCATATTGCAAACACAACTAGTAAATTAAATCCCATGAAGATTACAGTGATTTCACAGTATGAGGCATATTTTGCTAGTGATAAAAGAACTTGGCTAAATGTGATTTGGAACATTTTTCAGTTAAAACATTGCGATTTTCATGATATCTTGATTCTCAACAAACAGTATATTTTTACTCACTGACTGGTAGTCTGGATGTGTAGCTATCCTTACAACCCGTGCCCCTGACAGCCCAGGGAAATCATGATCTTGAAACTTAAAATTAGAAGTCAGATTGATTACTTCAATATACTGAGACATTAAGGATGAACATGAATTAAAAATCATTTCTGTAATTAACTGTTGTGATAAGAACCTTGTAAAAGAGTGAAGAATTTTATCTGTAAAACTTGATATTTGGCTATAGCAGACAAACCTGTTGCGAGATGGTCCAAGGTATCAAATCACCAGAAGCTCTTTTCCCCCTTGACAAACTGTTCATGATAGAAGCTTTAGAAATCTCTCCTTCCAAACACACCTGAAAACAGAAGCAAAGCTCAAAGACACTTTCACCACAATTGAGTTCTAAAAGTCTCACACATTTGTCAGATTTTCCACTACACTACACATCACAATCTTTATATAGTTTTTTTTTAGAAGAATAAATGGCCAATAACCTGGAGCACACATAGGACCTCTGGTAGAGATGTCTGATTTGGGTCAACTGGACCAAGCAGTGCAAAGATATGGTGAGCAGGTGCATCCGACAGTAACTGGAGATCATTAGGAGTGTTCTGAAAGACCAGGTAGATCAATAAACAACTTTTTAACTGTGTATCCTCATTACAGTAAAAATATTATCTATGCAATCAATGGATAAATAATGTTAGCCCAAAGAGAATTACTTTTAATTAAGTCATGAACATTTCTGTAACTTTCATGAGGCACTCTAGAATGACATGCATGTGTTTATCTGTAGATTTAGGTTGTTGACTGACCTTGTAGTGTGATGACACATACAGAGCCATTATTCTGTGAAGGAAGGCTTCAGAAGCCTTGTGATAGGAGAACAGAGTGTCCCTGTTAATGTAGTACAGATCACAAGATTCAGGGAGAGGGCAGCCTGAGGAAATTCTGGTGACATTTGCAGCATCCAGACAAAGCAAGTCATACAGCCACTGTTCTACTGGATCACCATTGGCGTACCTTATAGATTCATTGAGGACCACCTCATGAAGAACACGACCTTTAATGTCAGAGAATACAGAAAATTAAATATAAATTAAGTGACTTACATAATTCTTAATTTCTTTTTGATGGTATTTGATAGTTTGCTGGTTTGTCCTTCCAATATTTGCTTTGTTAACAGAATTAAATGTAAATGATGTACATGCATTTCTTTAAAGATAATAAAACTAGATATCTCCACTACCTGAGGCAGATGACACACCATCAGCTTTCTTGGTCATGTTGAGTGTCTTCTGGACTTCAGATGAACTTCCGCCATACGTACTGGACTGCTGCCTCAGCTGCTGGACAAGCTTGAGTGACAGGGAGCGACCTGTGCCTTCATATCTACACAAAATGTTTCACGAAAACAATCACATAAAGAATAATGATGAATTCTGACTGTAGCAAGGTATCTGAACTGACAATATATTGCTATTACAGTATTTACTTCAGCATAAAAATAACATTACAATTTGTGGGACTATTTTGTAATTGTCTTCAGTGAATGAAAGAGTTGGTTGAGCAATTGTATTCAGGTACTTAAGATTTAAATGCAGTAGAAAAGCAAAAACTATATATCTACTAAGTAATATATTGTTTTAGTTTACCCATTGATAGTTGAGGACATGAACACCAGGTATGGTCCCAGAAGATTTTTTACCAAGGGAAGGGGTATGGCTGCTGCCTCATCTATGCACACTAACTCGGCCTGTCCTAGTTTGTGGGCATCAGTTGGGTGGATGTACTGTTAGGTATGAACAGATTTCTCTTATAAACATACAAGAAATACAGTTTAAGTTAAGGGAAACTAAAGATTACAAGAGTGATACCTGTATGGTTTGCCTGTGTTCTCTAAAAATGTTAACTCTAACAATAGCTTTGTTGAAGTCTGGGTTTGTGGACTGAATTATTTCATAATCCATATGTTCCTGGAGAAAACAATTCAAAATGATGAGACAAATGTACATGTAAATTTTACATATCAGTAATGAAACTTGTGACATTGCATGTCATTTTATTTCATACTAAAGAACATGCCATTGTTTAAAACCAGGCAATGGACAATGCAATATAATAGTAAAAATTCAATATGAAAATTTTTCAATTCAGATTTATAAAGTGCACCAATTTACACATAAATACACATTTCTTATAATTCTCCCAGTTAAATTTCATCTTGTTTCTCTCACAATTTTCAAGGGAAATAACTCTCAATGTACAAGACTTATTACTTTTTGTTACCATTTTTGGTACATTTCTTTTTTGCATAACACTTGAATTCTTAGTAAACTAAGAATTTCAAATCAGGGGAAGGTATCACATTTTTATAATTGCTAGCAATACCTTCTTCACCTGTACAATATTTTCTTGTTCTTTTTTACTCAGAATACATGATTAACACAAAATAATACCTGGTACTCAAGAGCATCAAACCCCTTGAAGACAAACTCAAACAAAGTTTTTAAATTTTCTGGACTAGGTGCAGTGACAAAAATATTGGAGTACCTGAAAATCATTTAGAAAAATACATAGCAAAATTACATGTAGTAATTAAGCAAAAATACATGTAGTAATCAAAAGTGTTAATTTAGATACCTAAAAAATATGTGAAAAGTACAGTTCTTTGTCATGTTGGACCAATTTTCTAACTTGATCATAAATTTTGCAAAGTACACATTTGTTTTGTGAAAAAGAATAAATGACCATACCCAAATCCTACAGCAGTTGCTAGGGCCAGCCCCAGAGCTGCTGATTTGCCACGCCCCCTAGCTGCAGTCATAATCACAGTACTTCTAAGTGTCTTCTCAGATATTGCTTCAATGAACTTCAGAAGTGCTTTACCCTATCAAAGTAATACAGGAGTGTGATAACACTGGTACTACATGTATGTTGGTTTACTGTAATATATGGGATTCTGGCAATAATGTTGTACATGTATATTGTGTGATTTTTTTTCTAATACCAGTTTTTATAATATATGAACAAAGTCAACTCCAAATAGTATATAGAGAGTAAAATACATGTAATGTTTTGTTCATGATGAAATAAGATAAATTCTAAACTCAAGTTTATACCTCTTTGTAACATATGATACTGATATCGATTAGTGCGTTAAGTATGTCTTAACTAGAGAATATTTAAGGAATGCTTTTGAGTTTTGTGCGAGTTACATGTATGATGTGTACAGTGTTAATCATACAGACTTGTCATGTAGGTATAAAGCATTCAAATTAATTTTGTAGTTGGTTAAGCTGAAAAACACAGCAATTGTTAAAATCTACTGCAATATGTATTTATAATATTGATGGAAATATTCATCTCTACATTGTAATGTACTGGTACATGTACATATATACATTATAAACATTATAAAAGGAAATCACTTGCCAAAAAAATGACAAATTGGCTACAAGTACTGTAGAGGGGTTTACATTTGCTTGTGTATAATTTAGATTACTTCCTCTTTGACACCCAATTGCAAGTGTTTAAATTTCCACAAAAATTTATATGAATTGTCCTCTTTGTATTTAAATACGCTAAATAAATTGAACCTTTCACATGCAAATCATTCACTGTTTCTTAAATCTGCAATTTTATCAAAAGTCCAGACATAGAGAATATATTAAAACCAATACTGTAAATCTGGAAATTTTTAAGTCCATTTAATTTTGCGAATCTGGATCAAAAGTCTGTTGGTTAATTTTTACGTTTAAAATTTTTGCAAATCGTCATTTGAACTAAAATATAAAAAGCTCTTAAAAATTTCTTAAATGTTTTTAACTTACGCATGTACATACAATAAATTACAAATAAACGTACAATATTAAACTATGCCAACGTTCAATAATCGGATAAAAATATTAGAAAAGATAAATCATCCAAAGTGTTGAAAGTTTTTATAACATTTTCATAAATCACACATGTACATAAAATATATATAATGATGTAATCTTTAAATAATCTGTAGATAAAAACAATTTTTGTTGTTAATTTATTTTTAAGAAAAATATTTTTGCGAATGCTATGCATGCGCAAATTTGCTAAAAATTTATCTACAGCAAAAATTTCCAGATTTACGGTAGATATTTTCCCCTTATACAGTATGTAAACCTCTACATGTATGTCTACTGACCTGATCCAGAGTTCTACAGCAGTTGACAATGGCTCCTACAGGCTGAGTGTCCTGTAATGATTCCTTTAGATCCTTCAATTCCACCTCTCTGGCTGGGACATCTTCCTGTTGACATCAAACAAAGAATTGATTCCATGATTTACACAAAATAAATGCTAGTATGATTTTGGCTTCTTTAAACTCTTTTAAGATAAATAATCCCCAAATACTGCAGTTGGGACGTCTAATAAATTTATTTCTCTGTGAACAAATATAATACTGTTTGCTGTGAAGTTTATTAACTAATTTAAAACCATTCTTCTCCCCCTTGAGCTGTTGAATTCTAAAATGTTTCCTGACTTTGCAATACTCACAATAGACTTGGCAGGAACAGGTTGGATGTTGAGCATGTGAGATGATATAGGTAAAATATTAAACTGGTCATCTATTACAATACAATTCTTGCAGGAGGCCAGGGACAGTAAAAATCTGAAATTTAAAACAAAAATTTACTTTTGCACCCAATTATACAAATGTGGTCCAGAAATTTATTTTTGTAAAATTTTAAACAAGCTGTATTCAACTGTATTTATCTCCCCAATGATTTGAGACAAAGAATAGGCCTTCAGATCATTTTAATCTGACTGACATACGGGGGTATAAAAGATAAAGGTGTGAAACTTCTCAGATAGGGTACCCAAGTTCGTCAATGAAATACTAATTAACTAAATGACATAAAATTCTACTTTCTTTTCATATATATACTTACATACAATCTACATCACTACCAAAGTTCATTCTGAAATTCCATATACCTCCGAAGATATGCCAAATTAATTCCAAAATTGACCTAACTTTTCCTTGAAACTAGCTTGGGCCCCTGTTCATTTACATGTAAACAGAAAGGTATTTGAACTGCAGCAAATAATTGCATAGTATGTGCATAATTTATCAACATTTCTAAGAGAATTCTTTCCCCAGTTGGTAAGTTCAAGTCTCTTATAATTCTTTTAAACTAAAAATAGCAAAAATCACTGCTTTAACATTCGTTACATCCATTTGCTTACTTTTTTAAAGAGGGCTTCGCCTGGCGGAAATTATTAGATACTATTATGAGTTCAAAAATTGTTAAAAATGTTGCTGCATGGTTACATGGTAAGACCTAATGATCAAATTGGATAAAATTTTGCAGAGACTGTGTGTTAATTTACAAGCAGGATCCAAGTAATTCTGAGAATTATTTGTCCAGTTTTACCTTCTTTGTAAATAGTGTAATGATCAGGGGCCCAAGCTAGTTTCAAGTAAAGAAAACTAAGTCAATTTTAAAATTGATTTCAGTATATCTTAGGAAGTATATGGAATTTCAGAATGAACACTGGTAGTAATGTAAATTGTTTATATGTAAATAGATATGAAAAGAAAGTAGAATTTTGAATCATTTGGTTAACATATAAGTATTTCATTGGCGAAATTAGGTACTCTCTCTGAGAAGTTCCATATTTTATCTTTTGTATATCCTAGTATGTCAGTTCAATGAAACTAATCTGAGGCCTGCGGGACAAAGTAAAGGATGGTATACTCACTAACTTTGTAATTGCATTTCTGTGTTTATGAGTGTGTGTTTGTTTAGTCTTACTGACTCAGGCTCTTAGTAGAATTAATGTTGTTCCTTATCAAAATACATTCTAAAGTACCTTTCATTAAATCTTCCAACAATATCTTGATGAGCCTCTGTCCTGAATCTTGAATGTACATCCTTCAACAAAATATCTTATTAGAACTTTAGGATATATATGTATTGTATTACAGAGATCAAGTAAACAATTTTGTTCATGCAGAAACAAAATATATATACAGTACATGTATACTTATTTTTCAGTAAAATTATATTTTTCTGTATGACATGCAAGTCTTCATTTTATTTTAAACACTACCGTAGTTTACTTTCCCTTTTTATTGTGTTGATAAATCTACCATTTAGAATATGACCTACCATTGTCATAGTATACAGCTGTTTGAGAGAGGTCATTGTTTTGATGAGGAGGACAACTAACCCCCCTCCCTCCACTGTCTCAATGGTCCTTGCTAGCAAGTTTGGGGTCAAGGCTTCAAAGTCCTGCAAAACAAAAATATAATCAATATTTAACAGAGGACAAGGATCAATGTATTTGCGTATAATTTATTATTGACTAAACAACAATTCAAAATTTGAATACAAATGTGTTCAAAACCATTTCTACCTCATGTTACCTCTTCAAAATAAAGTGAAACACTGTATACTTGTATTAGTATAACCATTTAATCAAATGCAGCATATAAATTTTTCTCTGTTTGTATAGCTTTTTTAGCTAAATCCAGATTACAAAACCCTGATTGAGCTCACTGGATCTTAGTGAACAAAGAAAGATTTTGTGATGTACTGCTTTGTTTTTTGTTTGTTTGATCTTTGTATATATATAAACTTATGATGCGAAGTTAATATAAACGAGTTATCCTCTAAAACAAATCAACAAATCCAAACTTTTCTGTTAGTGTCATACACTGCAGGTTCATGCATATAGACCTGGATTTTCATTCTTGGTCAGTTTTTGACAATATTAAACAAGATTACCTTTCTTTCTCACATTAATTAGCAAATATATATTTTATGATTCTCTAACCTGTAATATACACATGCCAAATGTTTGTCCCAGTATTTTATGAGTTTCTGCATAATAACAGTATCTTATTGAAGTGGCTGCTACAAACAGCTCAAATGGATCATCTTCATTCATATCTAACTTTCCTCGCTTTATCTTCTTCTGTAGTTGCTTCATTCGCTTCTTACGATGACTACAAAACAAAATCACTCAGGACTAAGCCAATAAAAAATACAAAACATATACATTACATGTACAAACAAATCTTTGATATATGAATTAAGTTGAATCAACATGAAGTTTTAAATTTTTGGCTTAATATGATAGGCCTTAAAATTGTGTGGAATATCATTCACTACCCAATACAAAACTATTAATGACTTCTTAAATCAAATCAATGGTTTCTGAAAGGGCATTTATTAGCTCCAAAACTATCCCTCTGACTATTGCTGATCATGTACAAATGTACACCATTATTCGATCAATCATCATATTTAATATTTAACAGTAAACAACTTTGTTTTTCTTCAGACTACATGCACTGACCTGGAAAGGTGGCAATGGTCTGGGTTCCCCCCCCCCCCCCCCCCACGTATTTTCAGAATTATTAAAATATTTACATTTATACAGTAAAAACCAAAACATGGCCATGGAACCCCCCCCCCCTTCCCTCTAGGAATCTCAGATTTCTTTACGTTGGTATGGAGAATCATGTATAAAAAGAAAGCAGCTTGTCTTTAATAAGAACACAAACTGTTCGTGTGTTTTTCTTTTATACTACCCAATGATTTTACAATTACTAAATACATGTGCCTTTTTATTTCCTCATTTCCCTGATATTCTTTTATCATAATTGCATTTTTAAAACTTAATCCAACATATCTCAATTTTACTTTTGCATAATTCTCCATTATGAATTCTTACCTACTAAATCCTAGTTCCTTTTTGTAACACCATAAAACTGATGGCCTGGCTTTGACACTTGCCTTGGATAACATATGATGTAAGATAACAACCTACAATATGGGGGGGAAGGTTATTTATTACATTTCAAATTTTACTGAAATTTAGTCAATGAATGAGAATGGTATTGTAATGGGAGAGGAGAAAAATGCGATGGACCAGAGCTGGATTTGAACCTGGGCCCCCCCAAAGACACCAAACCAGACTCTTCCCTGGCAGGTCCTTTCTTTCACCTGTCACTTCCAGGGCATGGCACAGCACCAAATGTAATGGAAGAGGATTCAACCAGGATTCAAACCTGGACCCCCTGAATATCTAGTCAGGTGCTCTACCAGCTGAGCTATCTGGCCACCAGTGGTCGAATCCGTCTGACCACCATGTTCCTCCCTCATTAAAGGTCTTCGGTCACCCCAAAGACACCAACCCAGGCTCTTCCCTGGCAGGTCTTTCACCTGGAAAGGCACCTAATGTAACGGGAGAGGAGAAAAATGCAACAGTCCAGACCGGAATTCAAATCCGGGCCCCCTGAATCTTTAGTCAGGTGCTCTACCAGCTGAGCTATCTGGCCACCAGAGATTGAATCCATCTGACCACCACAGTATTTTCATTTTATGAAAATACATTGTAAATCCTGGAACTTTGTACATGTCATATAACAGTACCACAACCAAAAATCTTAAATCCAAATACATCATCAAATTAACAAATCTGTGAATTTTTCTTAAGACACGAAAATCATTCTTCATGTTCTTATTAACGAAAAAAAATAAAATAAAATAAAATTAAATAAAAATCAACAAACCTGATCTTTGCCATGGTCCCCCACCACTACAACTAGCGAACGATGCTTTTTGGCCACACCATTCTCCACCAGAATTCGGAGTCTGTTGTCGATCTTTTTCCTTACCATTATCCCCCCTTCAAATTAACTACAACATGCAATTCCCAAAATATTCATTCTTTACCAAGCACATTTACATAAAATAGTAAAATTCCATCAATTCCATGTTCAGTGTATCCAATCTTTTTTTTTTTTAAAATCTCTGTCAAAGAAAATGTCCATAAATTTTACATATTTTGTTGAAACCTGTGTTTTAGTAATAGTATTCCTAACATTTCTCAAATTTCAATGTTAGATCTAATGGACAGGTCCAACACAATCTCTTGATTTAGCTATATAGCTTTATTTAGCAATATAGATTTATTAAGCTATAGTGGTGTTCCAATCATTGATTATAAACGAAAATCAGTCGATTGCTGGCATAATCCAAGCGCTCGATTACTAAATTTTTATTCCGATTAATTGGTTATTTATTTTTATTTACAAGCATAATAGTTTTTAAGCTGAATATTCCAGCCGCAACTTGTCTATTAACTTATTTGTGTATTGTAATGGCGCAGACGAACAGACATTGTATCCATACCCCGGTAACAATGCTCATTTCCGGGTATGGACATACTTTGGATTCTACAAAATGAACGAAGAACCAGCTGGACTAGCTAGAATATTCTATTGTTAATATGATATTGTCCCAAGGACTAGGGCTTGTCCCGAGACACAGTTAGGTTATTCTAACTACAGCCGAACCACCACAGAAAGTAGTTATTCACCCTTTCTTACCATTTAATAAACTTGATTGACAGACTTTGTAAACCATCGCTGGAAACCCACAGGTGATCTCGTCTTTACTCATCACCCGTGGGCAAACTCGCTGAAATATCGCTGTAAAATATGCTAATTTGTTGATTATAGACAACCAATCAAAAAGTTGGAACTCTTCAATTTTGAAAATACATTTATTAGTTTGCTATTTATGGTAAACATTTTGACCATGTTGACGCTCGTTAATACGTGCGAAGTTTGTTTTAAAACGATTAAAGTCAATTCGTACAGGTCACTGACATTATATACCAGTCAGAAATTGTAAGGGAGTACCTTTTTCAAACTGCAAAATGCACCGGTGAGTGGATTTATTAGCAATCGGTGTGTTAACTAGGGCCTGTTAACTATGGAATAGTTTTGGCATTGCCGAACATACATACATAACCTGAACTTTAATTCGTTGATTTGCCATCACGATTCTGTTAAGCGGCCAATCAAATGACCCACGCATATTAATTACATACGACGATTTTTTGGCAAGTTTGCCCACGGGTGATGAGTAAAGACGAGATCACCCGTGGGTATCTGAGGATGTTTGTAAATATCCGATTATAATTGATAATTAGTTATTTACAGTAGTCCAATCATCGATTATGAAATTCTTACCGATTCCCATCACTATTAAGCTATTCTGAATAGCTTGATTTAGCGATTTTATCACACTTTTTTCTTACATGCGTTATTTTTAAGCATGTACAAAAGGCGCATTTTGGTGCAGTGATAATATTCAACCTTGAACTCTTCTGAAAAAATGCATATAATTAGCTAAATCAAGCTATTTTGAATAGCTTCATAAAGCTATATAGCTATTTCAAGCTATATAGCTAAATCAAGAGATTGTGCTGGTCCTGATGGAGGAGAGGTTTGAACTCCGTTCAATGAACGTTAAAAAAACCTGCATCAACATCTCAAAAAATGAGAAAAAATGATCTATTAAATACTTTTTACCTGCTAAATAACAAATAATCCTTAATTGTTATCTCATAATCAACAAAAAATTTAAGAGACTTCTGTCAATGTTACTGTTAAAAAGTCTGTTTTGGTTCAACATGTGCTTACATGCACTTCCGGTCTACAATAACATGGAAAACCCATCTCGGATTTCTATCCGTAATACTTCTTTCTAAAAGACAGGCCTTATTTATTGTCATATTTTAGAAAATTGTATTCGAAACCACGAGTTCTTTGTAAAAAATGAAGATCTACATTCAAAAGCACAATGCCCTTTAAACAGAATAAAGAAATGTCTTTGATGACGTATGTTCCGTCGTCTGCTACAGCTACAGCCCTATAGGTCTCAAACGTTACATTTCGGAAACACGGTAACACTACATTCTAACTTTTTAATTTTTCATTTCTTCGGTATTTTGAAAGTAATTTATTATGCTTCTTAGGAACACAGCCTTGAAGCTCATACTTGCATTTCCAATGTGATGTCCGTGATAAATCTGGATCATTCTTATGGTACATGTAGATCTAGTCCGAAATATCTGACGTTTTCCAGGCTTTTTTCACGATTTTGATATTTTACGACGTAAAATATCAAATCGTTAAAAAAAAACAGGAAAAAGTCAGATATTTCGGACTAATGTAGATCTAGATCTAGGCTATATATCTTAGCGAGACGCTTAAAAGCCTTTTAAAAACTTCACCAAAAAAACTATACATACATTATTTATTATGCCAGAGGCTGAAGCGAAATTTTCTGATCAAAACTTGTCCGTGTTCTGTCGACATAAACTTTTCCCTGACTTCTTGATCCACTGGGAGTATGACAAAAAGTGTCGTTCCAATGAAAGGCACGCCCCCTCCAAAGGGAGATAAACAAAAAAGAAAAGGCCAAGGCAGGGTGGAGTCATTTAAAAACATTCTTCTCAAGAACTGGGCTAGAAACTTCAAAAGAGAGAGCTTTCAAGCTTCCACAGATACACGTAAGGGTAAGATGGGGCCACAATAGGAAATTGAAGTTTTACTGGGGAGTTAATTAAGTGGGGCAACATTAAGGGAAAGAAATTTAAAAATCCTCTTCTAAAAGAACAACAGTGCAACCGACAATAACTCATATTATCTATCTTATATATATATATATATATATATATATATATATATATATATATATATATATATATATATATATATATATATATATATATATATATATATATAAAACTCACAAAACAACAAGGGGTAAAGTATATATATATATATATATATATATATATATATATATATATATATATATATATATATATATATATATATATATATATATAAATGGACCGGGGGAGGCGTCCGCACCCCCCAGCCCCCACCCCCCCTCGAATTTACGGAGTTATTAAATGTACATTAGCAAAGTAACTGAAAAAAAATGACCTTGGACCCCCCCCCTCCCCTTTAGAAAACGCGGACTCATATTGGTTGGTAGGAGAGACATGCATCCTCCTCACAATGTCAAGGTTATGTGCTATCTACATGATTCTCGAGGTGGCGCAGTGGTGAAAGCGTTTGCTTTAGAGTCGAGATGTAAGCATCGTTGCAAACCACGGCCAAAATGTACGATCCTCTCCCATTCTGGTAGGAGAGAGCTATATGCCGACTCCAGACCGTGGCTTGAGAGAATGCGGTAATAAGATGTTGATCTTACGTCGCGGGTTCGAATCTCATTGGAGACCGCTCCTTTGGATGAGATCGTTAAATTAAATTGAGGTCCCGTGTTGCAGTAGGTGCTGGGACGAAAAAAGATCCCTCACTGCTCAATGGCTTTGAGTGCCGAGTTTGCAGCCCTCCACCGGCAAGTGGTGGCGTCTCCATATGAGTGAAAAATTCTGGAGAGGGACGTTAAACAATTGCAACAAACAAACATGATTGTATGGCCCGCCTAATTCTTATAAAAGTCCCCCTCTTCAGGTCTTGAATCAATTTGTTATTGGAAATAAAAGTTTTAAAAGAAAGAAGAGAGAGAAAAAAGAATGTTTTGATTTCGTATTAAAATATATATCTATGGTCCGCCTAATTCTCATGAAAGAGCTAATCATACGTTTATCTTCTTAGCGTATTTTTAGCTAGGTTTGTGACATTAATAGGAAATAATTCAAGATATAAAGCCAGTTTAAGCAACATTTGTATGTTTTATCCATAAAATACTCTTGGGGCTATAAATATTATTACAACATCATGCTGCCAACACTTTATGCATTTGTGTGTTCTATGTTTTAACGTTAAATTTTACTGCAGTCAGGAGTGCAACAAAACCATTTTATAATTATCTATGAACTTCATCTATCTTTTCTAATAAATAGCAGAATTAAATGTTTGATACTATTTGTAGTACAAATCATTATGTCTATCAAAAAAT
Source organism: Saccostrea echinata (assembly GCF_033153115.1). Taxonomy (NCBI): domain Eukaryota; kingdom Metazoa; phylum Mollusca; class Bivalvia; order Ostreida; family Ostreidae; genus Saccostrea; species Saccostrea echinata. The sequence goes on from NW_026889750.1 coordinate 37,828,883, forward strand.
TACAGTCATTGTTTGAAATGTTACAGTCAATTTACAGAATAGTTTTCATCAATAAACATTAATTTTATGTTTCAAATATATATTACATAAGTACATTAGCAAAAAATCATGAAGTGTAGAAAATTATGATAATAAAAAAATACTTGCCGTAAATGATGAAAAATATCAAAACGTCTTACGACATAATGATTTACAAACCTTTGAGTAATTGTGTGTTATAATTTTGAAAACAATGTTTAATAAAATACATATCAGATGTCAGGTGTACAACACAATAATGTAAAATAGGATCACTTCAAAATCAGTAGTATTTTTTGTATATCAAAATTCCTAATTCATTTCTGCAATAGATTTTTTATTCAAATTTTAATATGAGGTAAAGTGACTTTTGGTGAGTTAAAAATCAATAAAAAAAAAAAATCATATGGTCATCGATGTAGATTTTTAATGGGGAGCGTCTCAAAAGTTGGCGATGGAAATCGATAATTACTATAGGAAGTAATGGGAAATTGCCAGTGTAGGGTATAAGAGTGATCATTGAAAAAATTCTGCAATAGAATTTTTATTCATATTAAAGGACAATGTTAACTAGACAATTTACCAGCAAATTACGCCAAAAAATAAATGGGTCATTGGCTTAGATTTTTCAGAGGGGCATGTTAAACGCAGGTGTAGGGCGCATTTTGGGTGAAATTTTCAATGAAAATACTTTGGCCAAATAAATCATTTATTTATAAAATTAACAAATGAATATTAATCGAAATATTTACAATATTGAAACATTTGAATATCTTTAAAAGAATTAAAAATGTATATTTTTTATCTTTTGCAATACATAATTAAGTCAATTTGATTCAAGGCATATGCGCGGTACAAAAAAGTAATTGGGGGGGGGGATTTTATTGTTTCATATTTCCTTCATATTGAAACTTTTTAACCCAGAATTGAAAGAAAAATTAATGTAAAATAACGATCAAAGAGCCATTTTTTTTCACACATAAGAGAAAGGAAACTCAAAACTCAATCAAGGTTTAGATCTAATCATTTATACCCCTCACGACATTTTGAAGCATAAAAAAACTGTGATTTCTTTTGATTATATACTTTAGAAAGTCTCGTAGTTTCAATTAAAGTTTTACTAATAAAAATTCTGAAAAAAAAAATTTATGCAATTGTCTATTCTATTTCCACTTCAGGAATTCTAACCAGAATGCATGTAGAGTATGATGATATTAGTGAAAATATGTTATGGGTAGTTGAATTAAACAAAATTCAATTTGGTGGTCATTAATTTTAAATTCACCATTTATTGACTGTAAAATATAGTTTACAGGCCCTAAACTTTAGGTAATTACGTTAATCTATATTTTACATCTCTAGTTTAAAACGTTTAAACACTGAAAACAACCATTAGCAATTACAAAACATATAGTTTATCTGATAAATACGGTTTCACGATTTGTAAACTATATATGGTTTACAGCTATAAACTATAGACAATGAATGTTAATTAAAGTTTACGGTTGTATAGTATAGTTTACATGTATTTAAGGCACCGAATTCACAAAATTGTGACAAACATAGTTTTACATTTAAAAAACTGAGTTTAATTTACGATCAAAACAATTGTCCGTAAATCGTAGATAGAATAATCCAAGTTACAGATTTTGCTATGCAACGATTATTTTCATTGTTTCGTTGTTAAAAATATATTTCTTGATGACATTTACACTTGTAAAGTAATTTTTCTATCATTTTAGAGCAAATCCACTTAAGGACATATGTGACGTACCTTACCTACTGATAATTTTTCAAGATATTCTTAATTCAAGATTATAGTGCAATCAGATGTTCGTAGACAAAAAGTCAGCATACATTACTAGGGTGTTTTGAAAAGATACCAATTGATGAAAATTCTGGTATAATTTAAAGAAAAATACACAAAAATTACTAAACATATATTCCAGATGTTTTGTTTATCCACACTTGCTTTAGAAGACGTATACAACAGCATACTAGTATATAGACAATAAAATGTAGCACACAGTTCCTTTAAGTATTGGAACTTTTCAACTCCAGGGAAAAAAGTTCAAACTACATTGCGTATGTTCTTGAAAATAAAAAGAAAAATGAAAAGACAGTTATTGATCTTTTTTATTTAAAAGAGAAAGATGGGGGAAAATGCATGTTGACGGTTTATAATCAATTTTTTCTTCATCACAAATGAAATAAATCACTGACATTTATCCCTGTCGTCTTTCCAATTTTATGCATTGATCAGACAAAGATGATTGAGCATTGCTGGTATCAAAAAATTGTTGAAAACTTGACATTTTAAGATTATCAAGAAGAGAAATTATTCCAGTAATTCTGTTTATATGAAGCAAGATTTTTCTTTTTTATATAGAACTTCCGGCAAAAAACGGCAACGGCTTGGTTTCGAGAGATTTTGAATAGAAAACTATCGTTAACGTTAACAGGTTTTTAGATTCATAAAGTATATTTAACAACTCTTTTTGAAACATAGTTTTTTCAGATAAATGTAGTTTCACGTGTTGTGATACTATGTTTGACAACTCTTATCTATGGTTAACGAGTGTAAATTATAGTTTACAAACGAGAATCTACATGTGTACATGTATTTATCAGCAAAATCTATTGCTAACGTTCATTTACAAACAGATAAACTTAGATAAGTGTCCTTTACAATCAAGTACAAAATTTTTGCATAAGAAATATCAAATTTTTTGTAAAGGACATAAGCATTCGTAAACTATAGTTTACGACCGTTTAATATAGTTTTACAGACGAAAACTATAGTCAATTATTCGTTAACTATAGTTTAAACCATAGTTAACGAATACTGTTCGTAAACTATGTTTATTAAATTTGTGAATTTGGCGTGACATAGATATCGTTCCTCCACACAAACGAGGAACAAATATGACAAAACTTCAAAACTTTGACATTGTGAAGATGAGTCGTACATATGAAGCTTAAGAAGTGAAGGAAAGTGGCTCCACTTAACACCCCCACCACCCCCCTCTCCCAACAAAAAATAGGTTTTTCACGTTTGGGAAAGGAAACTACATTGTACTTTTTATGTAATTTATATTTTTTCTTACTTCTCAACAAATTTCAAATTTGAATTTTTTTTTTACATGGGTGGAACCCCCCAATAAAATCTTGTATCGGCGCTTGTTTATTTCACGTTTCAACTTTTTATCAAGATTTTTTTACTTTTCAGTTAAAGATCTTTATTCATCATACAGGAAACAAGATTATGAATGTTCCAAGGAATTCGCGAACTCTACTTGGAAAACAGCCAGGTTTGATCATCCCCTGCATAGTTTGTACCATCTTCGCTAGCCAGTGGTTTGCAAGGGATGAAAAGAGGAAATGCTCGTCATCCTTGGCTAGCGAAGATGACTTTATTGAAGTACGTGTTAATTGTACAAAATCATGTTGCAAGCAGTATAGCATCACGTACTTATTTTCAAAGGGGCTTCGGTTTCAGGATGGTATATTTTGTGTATTGTGTGTTTTCTATGTCTAATTATACTGATTTAATAAAAATCGAAAATCGCTGAAATTCGTTCTAAAAAAAATCGTATTTCTTGTACATTAAGAAATGTATACGAAATACGATTTTGAATTTCAGCCATTTTGGATTTTTAATTATAATAGGTATATTAAGAAAGACATAGTAAAACACACTATACACATCCTGAAACCGAGCCCCTATGTATGTAATGCATACACTTATCGCAGCCAATTCCGCAGAAGTAAACCTTTTTTGCAAAGCATTACTCACAATTACAAAAATGTGCATCTGCATATGTAATATCAACGATATAAAAGATAATCGACATGATATTGTAGTATAGTCTGTGAAACGAAAAAGAGATCGAAATGAAAGTACAACGCGGTACCCTTTTCATCATTGTCCATTGTCGCCAAACTCGATCACATTATCAATTCTAGCAGATATAAAATCAAAAAGCACAGAAGAACACGTAAAAGATCATCAGGTTTGAAATAAAGGGTATATTGATTATCAAAGTTAATCCGAAAGAGAATTTGCTTTTAATTGAAAAATATAACGATTTTGAATTAAAAGTGATTTATTTCATGATTTAATGGTCATGTGACCCGGGACTGACATGCATCCTAATCCAAATGTTTTTCCTGACAATTCGGAAACAATTCAATATTCCTTTTAATTTGCAATTGTTCAAGGAAGCACACTGTATATGCATGTATAGATTGTATATTATGTAGTTAAATCATATATACATGGTCAATTGACAATTTATTACCGACCATGAAAACTTGTGGTAAAATTAATTAAGCAACACACACACAAAAGTCTTTACAAACCATGTTTCAAAGATAGTTCTTTTTCTTTCACTGTAAAAGAAATCAATGTAAAAATTTTAACATAAAACATGATTGTTTCCTTTTTTTTAGCCAGAATCTTACTAGTGGACATCAATGGTTTTCTCCATGATTCAGCGATTATAGACGGTGTTGCTGAGGCTATGGACAATTTCTTCTCTGTAGCCTGTAACATTGGAGGCCCGTCCCGAATGCCTTTGTTTGGAATAGTAACATTTTCAGCTTATCCAGAGGTAATAAACCAACGAGAACCTCTTAATTAAAAAAAAGTACATTAGATTATAATTTTTGAATTCCACTTTTTGGAAAATAAGTGATTGTACATGTAATTGAAAATATATGTATTACATAAAAAGACACCATTTTATGAAAAATAAGTAAATAAATGAATAAATAAATTAATAAAAAGAAAACAATGATAAACCTTCTTTGGCATCTAAGCTACGTTGTAGCTATTCGGCGGAAATCATCAATTAAACTCAAAACTATGGCATGTCAAACGTTGCAATATTCGATCTTTTCCATTCGTATTGTATAATTTCCCATTTGTATTGTATAATTTTCATTTATATTCTATAATATTCCATTTGTATTGTATAATTTTACGTTTGGATTGTAGGCCATTTATTTGCATTCTATATTTTCCATTTGTATTGTAAAAAAATAATTTACGTCGTATGATTGTATTCTATATTTTCCATTTGCATTGTATAATTTCTTATCTGTATTGAAAAATTTCTTATTTGTATTCGATATTTTTTTTTCATTTGTATTGTATCGGAGGATTGTTTATTTACATCTACATGTATTTTGTTACGAATGATTTCATTGGTCAAGTTTTATTTTTTTTATTTATATATATTTATTTTTTTGTAGTATAGTAATTTTTAGGGTGAACTGGGTTCCTTTACTTGCGTGGATGCTAAGGAACGGTCATTTGTCTCTCAAGGAGGGGGGGGGGGTTACTGGCAAAATTTTTTCGAATTACATTATTTATTTTCATGCTCTTGCAGGAAAGAATATTCATGTCCAAGATGATCATAGACAAGGAGAAGAAGAAGAAAATCTTACCAAACCCGAAACCCATTTCGGAGGGTGGGGGCAACTTTTCTAAGGAAAGGACACATTATTTATTTGCCATCTGCAAGTGCCCCCTTTTCATCTAAATGGCCGTCCTCTAACGTGCACGCAAATACATAATTATAGGAGCCTAGTTTGCTTTGAGCACCAGAAACATCTCGTTCGTTTTCAACACGATACAGGCTAAATCTTGACCAATGAAATCCTTCGTAACGAAATAAATAAACAATCCTCGGATACAATGCAAATGAAAAATTATAGAATACAAATAAGAAATTTCACAATACAAATAAGAAATTATACAATGCAAATGATTTTTTTACAATACAAATGGGAAATATAGAATACAAATAAAAAATTATACAATACAAACGGAAAATTATAGAATACAAATTGAAAATTATAGAATACAGATAAAAATTATACAATACAAATGAAAAATTATACAATACAAATTGAAAATTATACAATACAAATGGAAAATTATTAAATACAAATAAAAAATATACAATACAAATGGAAAATTATACAATACAAATGGAAAATTATACAATGCAAATGGAAAAGATCGAATATTGCAACGTTTGACATGCCATACAAAACATTTCGTGAAACCTATTTTTCATTTCTTTATGAAATTGTCATGATCATGATTAAATGATCTTAAGAAATTTTCACAAAAAGTTTTAATAATCATGACTTTATTAAAAAGAAATAAATTTTGAAAGAAGGGTTACAATCAACTTCATAATGTTGGAGTATTGATGTAAAACATATAATTTCTACATGTACAGTTCTTTAGTTTTCAAATGTTTATCTTGAAAAAGGGAACTTGCGTTCATGTAATAGATCTATAAATTTTCATTTCTCCCAATAAAATCAAATATCAGATAAGAGGCTTCCGCAGTTATTATTTTTCATGCATATTTTGACAATAAATTGGCTTGAGAAATGGTTATTGTTCTCACCCAAGATTACAGCATTTATTCATATTAGATGTCTATTTACGTCTTCACTGGTACGCCTAATTTCCATGGTTCATGACGAAGTACTTCGCATTAACATGATATAATGCGGCTTATATCTGACAAGGTTCGTGCGAATCCAAATGTGTTTTGCCTCTTTTATAGATTTTGTTACCATTGTCGCATGTAAAGAGTAATTATGCAAGAATACAAAGCGCGGTAAAGGACTTACAATCCTCTTTGAATGGCAGAAATATGGCGTCTGAGACGGAAGGCACTGTCACAAGAGCAATTGAAGAGGCTTGCAAGCAGTTTAAAAGACAAATGTTGCAGAATAGTATTCAGGTAGCACATGCAATCGCACAACTCCCATAAATTCTTTCTTTAATTAGCTTTCTAGTTAAGTATATATTTTATGTGTTAGTACTCAAGATTGGTGAAAATCAGTTCCGTACATAAATCGGACACTCTCCCTAATTCTTAAATCATTGCGAAAGAGATAACATTTCTCATTCAAAGAGTACAAAAAAATTATCATTTAATGATTCATGTTAATCACTTATTTACAAAGGACAAGATAGGTTAAGACTCCTTTTGAGCCCCTGGTTTGGGGTGTCTCCAAGAACGATGCACTAGTTCATCATTAAAAATCTGTGGTCATATCTGATACACAATGAGTGATGATTTTAAGTTATGGGATACAGAAAAGTGATAGAGAGGTCACAAAATATGCCATTTTCCGAATTTTCTCACATTTGAGCAAATTTTCATCAATTTTAAATCAAATTTTGTTTCAGGGGACAGAACACTAGCTTGCCTATCTATCAAATTTTAAATATTCATGCACAAGTGTCAGATGCATCTTGTGTATAAAAATCTCAGATTTAGTCAACGTGTGCTCTGTGTTTCCGGCAGTGAAAGGCATCTCAAATTTGACGAAATTTCACTAGAACTGAGGATATACGTTTAAAATGTCTTGCTTTGACATCCTCTTGTGGCCTCTGTGTTTGCTTTGAATTAAATTTAGTGCTGATTAAGAAAAAAAAGAAAAGAACAATTTAAAGCAATTTGAGCTGCATTTATAAGCATTTTATTTTGCTGTTAAAACGTGCTGTTTTGACAAATCTGTAAGTAATTGAAACATTTATGATCAATTAGACTAAAAGTATTACATTTTTCTAGGGATGGCAATCGAATACAGAAATGCCAATCGGTTAACCGCAAGACGTTCCGACCGATTAATCGGTTAATCGTATCAAAAGTATCATTGTAAGCTCGGCTCACATAAACAAGGCTAGGAAGATGTTACATGTAGAAATATTGTGTTTTTATTTCATCAGAATACTATTTATATTTTATCTTAATTTTAATAGGCAAAAACAAAATGGAAAAAAAGAATGAATAAGAAACTGATAAAACACGTCTGAAGTCTCAGGTACATGGAAAAAAATTCAGAAGAGATATCACGCAACTCAATCTGCATCGTCAGAATACTCAAACTAAGTCTGAACTACATGTACCACTTAATTTACAATGTTTGTTTAATAATATACATGTAGTTTGATAGGTAACTGCAAAGGATGGAAAAGGTAAGATACACAGTATAATCAATTCACAGTGCTCAACGATCATTTAATTAAAATCATTAAAGAAACATGGGACAAGGTGGTAACGACTTGGTGTTTAAACAACAATTAACATCTCGAAAACTGACCAATTATCTCCGTGATGTCAATCCGAAAAGCCTTAATTATCTCCAAATCAGTTTAAATAGATAGGTGGAAATGCAAACATTTCAGATATTTTTATTTGTGTTTTTCAAAATAAAATTTTTAGTAAATTGTGTTCAAATTTGCACAAACACTATTTTTTCCCGACTAACCGATTACAGAATTTCTAACCGATTACCATCGTTCCGACCGAGTAACCGGTTAACCGATTAAAAATTGCCATCCCTACATTTTTCAGAAAAGATTTCTCTAATGTATAGTATTAGTATTATACAAGAAATCAATATTCTACAGGACGACAATAATGTAATTTTGCTTTAATCAAAGCTCATAAATAGTTTTTTCATCGCAAATATAAAGAACAGAAGTTTATAAACTTTCTTTTATAAATGTGTCATTGAAATAGTTAATTACAATATTGCAACAAAAATTTCCGACAGCAAAGTTGCAGCTTATATTGCTTTAAAGTTCTGAACTGCAAACTATCACAATTTTTACTGTGTTTTGATTTTTTTTTTTATCAATTATGGGGCCATATTCGGCTGTAACCATACCTTGTCCACTTCAAATTAAATCACATAGCATGATTAATTAAGGACCGTGGAAAAATTAGGACATGGGCTTACTACCTTGTACGCAAAACATAAGTTCGTACAACCCGGGTAAAGTGACTACAAAATCTTTATTATCTGAGTAATTATCAAAGCTATATCTATACCAGAATTCTACAGTCCCCCCCCCCCCCCCAAAAAAAAAAAAAACCATTTTCCATAATGGGTAAGTCCCATTAAAACCAGTAGATGACACACCCGTGTCGAACTTTTTTTTTTATAAACAGAGGTCAGAAAATTCAAACAAAGTTGGAAGCACAGTAACACTTCCGTTATCAGCATCAGCATCATCTGGCATTTTAAAAAAATCAATGTGAAGGAAAATATTGGGGATTGAAATACTAGAACGATTCGTTTCCATGTAGGCTATTTTCGGAAAATCTATCGGAACATAATACGGTCTTTTTTTTTAAAAAAAATATTTTTGAAAAGACCGATCCACTGACTGTAATATCTAAATTCTAGGATTTTTTTCTCGTAAACTTAACACTGACGTTGTATCAATGAAAATTTCTGTCAAGCCTAGTTATTTCCCACGATATCCTGAAATCCGTAATATATAAAGTGTTTTGTCAAAAAAAGAAGATGTAAATGTGTTACAATTTGTAAATTCGTCTTTTCTGTAAAAAAACGTCCCAACAGAAACCCAGAATGAAGGCAATAGAGGGTTTGGTATATTTACCCAGATTGATGCCATGTTTAATAAGCATTCAACTTATATATATATTCGATGGTTTGGGAAAAAAGATTAAATAGTGACCAGTATCTTGATAAATGATTCGTTTATTACAATGTTGTTACAAGAAAGTCTTTGATGTAGGGAATAATCACGTGTATAAACAATGCAACAATGCCTCATTACCCTTATAATAAAGGTCGGTGTAATAACTAAGGAAGACTAATTTGTCCTGATCAAATAGATGACGCTCTTTAGAGAGTCTGGAGTGCGATGCTACTGGTCAAGAGGGTGGGTAATTAGGCACAATATTGATTTGTAATTACCCTATTTAGATATCGATCACTTTTGGAAGTAGCAGGTTGTCGAGTTGTGTTAAAAGTGGTCTGGAAAATGCTCTAGATATGAATAAAGTAAAAGTTTAATCCATAATAAGTTGCACTGTTTTATTTTTTCGCAATACTTCAAATCAATTCATATAGAAGACGTGGGATGAGAATCATTTGGAAAAAAGCAACAACATAAAACTTCGGAATGTATTTAAGGTCTCGTTAATTATAAAATATGCAAAATCTGCTCTTAATCATCCATATGCATTTTACAAAAATTAGAATAATTAATGATATAAGAAGAAAACATTACCATCATGTATTTAAACATGATTTATCAATAATTATTTTGAATTGTCTTAATTTAGCAATCACTTTAATTTATCTATTTATACTTTACGTCCCCGCATGTAGATTCGAGGAGTTCTCCAACAGGTCGAGATCATTCTTTTGACAACAAGACCACCTAGAAAGTCGCAACAGGAGATAGAAGACGCTTTGGAGAATAGTGATCTCACTAACTTAAAGGCAAGCACAGTAACAAAATCATACTAAACAATACATTGTTAACCCCGGGGGACATTATAGAAATGAGGTGGTATTTCTGTTGAAGCTTGCATGAAAGTATGTAAGTCTTCTTTCAAAGATTGTGATGATTAAGAAATAATGAAAAATCATTGGAGAATTGAAAATCCTTCCTAAGCATATTTTAGAAATAACCAAATTTATGGGCAAGCCTTTTTTTCTGGTTTTGGTCAATGTTCAGCAGGTAATATTTTTTCATATCTTGACTTTTAAAAAAAAAGCCACTTCATGGCTGCACATTTATGATCATAAATAAGAATCTTACAAGATTCGATCAACAACATGTCTACAAATTTCCAAAACAATGTTTATATATGTAAAAGTATCTTCTGACTCAAAGTGAAGATTCGGTTTTGTTCAAATCATGGCTAGGGACACAGCATGTTGCCAATAGGTTCAATTCCATAAAAGATTGGAATGGAGAATAGCTAAGTTTTCGACAGCCGTTCTTATCAAAAGGCAACAGAACTTGTGCACCAATAAAATGTCTGTTGTCGTTAACAATAAGATGTCTGCCTGTAAGCAAAATTTAAATCGCCATTTTTGCCGAATTATTTGAAAAAGACGCGACTCATTACTACAGTTGTGAATTGCATTATAAATTATTATTTTGGGGTTCAAAGTTATTTTTTTTATGAGCAAGGCGTACTGCTGTTATCATAAAATAGGATAGTCGGTCAGAATCGTATGTCAATAAAATGACTACTTCTTCGTAAGTTTTGTTTTCCAAGAAACATCTTTGCTTTTCGGAGAAAATTTAAATGGAAAATGTATTGGACACCTTATGAAATATATGGAGATAACGAACAGCATTCAAGCTCAAAAGTCCATTAAACATTACAAAATAGGTGCAGAGCAAACACGGACCTCTAAAACATCAGAGGTGGGATCAGGTGCCATGGAGGAGTGAGCATCCACTGCCGACCGGTCACACCCGCCGTGTGCTCCTTGTCATGATCAGGAAATAACGGAAAAATCCGTCGAAAATTCAGTGTGTAAATAATGGCCTACCAATTATTATGAAAAATGTCAGTCAGCATTTGACTCAATGATAAATGGTATTTGCTGACAAGGTCATTGTATCGACCATAGAACTTACGAAATGGTGACTTTAAACGAGACTGCTGATATTCTTGTTTCATCAACTTGTTTGTCAATAATTTACCTCGTTTTAGAAACTGTACATACGTAGAGCATGCTCTTGCGTACGAATCAACTGAGAGATATAAGCCCCGTATGCAGATGATGAAGCTATATTGCTGCATAAGTAAGAGAAGTTGACGATTGAAAAGTTAAAGTCATCACGTTTATCATAAAGCTTGGTTGTTAGATTACCATTAACGTCTTTTTTCAAGAAAAATATCCAAATATGAAACAGATGTGTCAGACTCTGTAGTATCTTTTATCTCAGTCTCACCGGGATATATCGTATCGACAAAAGAATGGAAATAACCATTGTTAATTGACAATACGTCGTCGATATATCTAAAGTCGAGTTGAAGGCCACAGCAAGTGTTTTCTTCTTTTCACGTATAAGATTTTGAACAAATTCTGCTTCATATGAATACAAAAAAGGTTTGCTAATAACGGGGCGCAATTGGTACCCATGGGAATTCCAATAGATTGTTGGAAGACCTTGTCTCCAAAAACCACATAGATATTGTCAATCAGAAACGTATTTGTTAACTTTGTTAAAAATTGATAGTCTCGACATGACCTTCCGGAGTTTTATGCTGCCTTAAGACGTTTTCTTTTTTGCTAGTGAAATATTTTATGTTCATCTATCATTCTTTATATATATATATATATATATATATATATATATATATATATATATATATATATATATATATATATATATATATATATATATATATATATATATATATAAGGTAATAACTGTACACTCCACCATTTATTATCTTGCTTTTACCTATGTTAAAATTCAAACCTTTATCAGTTTTTAGAATTGATACTATCCTCATTTGGTAATTGATTTAAAATAACTGAGGTCTTCTTTTCAAATAAGTGTTATGCTCAATTTGAGTAAGTAATATAATCAATTTGATTTAGCTTCCCAAACTCAGCATGGAGGACGTATTTTTTTCCTTTTCAATTAACGTTAGATATCGTGATTAGACAATTTATTGAAACCTATTTTACTTTGGTTTATGTCACCAATTTGCATACTAGTATTCGATATTTTTTGAAGCTGCTTCAATCAACATTTTGTTGGCTGATATTGAACGGAAAAAAATATTTTAAAGTATCTTGTAAATGAAACACGGAAACGTTTTGCAAAGAATCTGTAAAAATTGTTAATACTTGTATAGAGGGTGCAGTTGGTGATCGTTGATTCGTGGTCTCCAGATCTCGAGGATAGTCAAAGCAGCACAATTTCCTGTAACAGCCCAGCTAGCGGACTAGTGGATGTTCTTCATGTAGATGGAGGTTGTATCATCGCATATATATTATGTAAAGATGTTTTTCCTTGGGTTTACAAAGTGTGCTGCTTAAATATACTTAAGATCGCCCTAGAAAAAAAATCCATCTCCTTCTCTATCATTCAATACAATTGAAATACGGTATTAAAATCAAGTCTTATTTTTACTTTGTAGATAGCCAAAGCCTGCACAACTTTTTCAAAGATTGGCTTTTAGATTTCAACACAGACAGCGAACATTTACACTTAATTTTACCCGGAGAATCATTAAGTGGTTTGTGATTACTATTCTTTCAAAACTATGAATTTTCTTTCTGTTAGTTACCTTCGTATATTTTCACTCCTAATACTCGACTTATTTATGTGTAATCTTCGCTATCTCAAATGAGATGGTAACATGTTGGAGACATTGGCATATCAGTCCACAATACGAAGAATAAAAAATATTTAAAGTACCAGTAATTAAATACTCAAATACACAAATGGAGAAAGTTTATATAGAAATACCTACCTCCTAATTCATTTATAATGATCAGAATATACTATAATATGTTCGAATCAATTAAATACTCAAAAATAAAACATTATATTTTAAACATTTACCATAACTGAATTTTTTTCCACCAAGTTATTATGGAATATGACTAGAGTATTGGGTCTTTTTCTTCAATTAATCATTTTAATGCAGGCTAGTTTTTAGGGTGATGTGTTAATTATGTAACTATTAATTTGAAGAATAATTTTGATATTGTCATATGAGCATTTACAGTTGATGATCTGTGATTAAAAGACTAAATGGGATTTTGAGCAAGATTACCAAAAATGGCGTTTAATAAATATAAAACTGAGACCTGAAGAGTAATTAAAGCCCGTGGAAGCAATGAGCGATTAATCATTCTCTTTCATTGCAAAGTTGATGATATTCATATAATCACGACCACGCGTTTGTTTCTTGTGCCATTCAAAACACGAGGCCTTGCATCCGCGCTTCGGTCTATGTTACATCGTTTCATTTACGTAGCACAAACACTGTTAGTTGCTATCTCCGTCGATTTATTATTGGTGTTTGAGTTCTGGACAGCCACATCCATCACTCCAAGTGTTCCAATACCTGGCTGGTTTCAAATTCCAGTAAGGGTTAATAACGTCCATTTTTTAAACTTTGATAAAAAGACCAGTCACCATTTGATTAGATTTTTTCCTCTCAGCATTTTAGAAACATAATTCAAGAGTATTGTATATCCACTGTATCTTTTTTTTTCTTCAGAAGATTTCATGCAGTGTATGCAATGAAGTCAACAATTTCTGCCCATATATATATATATATATAATTTTATTTTCCAATTTTGGGCCCAGAAGGCATACAAGCTTTTTACAATGAAAAGATAGAAAGTTAAGTTCTGAATGAAAGGTTACATATACACAGATATATACATGAATATATATATATATATATCTATATCTATATCTTCCTGATTTTAGAGAGTGAAAATATCACCATTAGATGTGATCTACAGGAAAGAATACTGAATCCTGCTCAACTGCCATACTATGAACAATTCGTAAGGCTTTTTTCACAGCATTTGTTAGATTTAATAAACATTTATATTTTGTACTAACATATGGTATGATGAATGCTATTTATCAAAGTCAAGCATTTTCTCAACACATCTGTTAATTTTTATAGACAGTGCACTCGGAATCTACCAGCATGAAAACATTCCCAACCCCAAGCAAAGCCACTGGTATGTGCATTCCAATACATAGAATAGTCACCACTGATGTGATACCGATACAGAATATATGTGAATCCTTAGTCTTCGGAGTGGTAGGTCATAATTTTCACTGATATCAAGTCATAAAATTGGCTAAAGTGTTAAAAGTTCAATTTTCAAACAAAATTGAAAATAATGTCAAAAATTTTGTTAGCCTTTGATACTTCAAGCAACTAGCTGCTGGAAGCTGGAATGGGAAGAGTTGGAGAAAAATCAACAGCACTTTAAAGCCCTGTGCTACATTCTTATGGAAAAGGTATCCTGTTAATCGTATCCATTATTAATTTATGATGTGTCATCCTATCATTATCTCTTAGGGGGCCATAGTACTATTGGATATCAGTATAAGTACATGTCTCATACGCATACTTGAACATATTCATTTTGAATTACATTCAAAACATTAAAAAAATGTACTTTATTGTAATTTATTTATTTATTGTACACTTTATTTATTTGTACAATAGAGTATGATACTTGATGGTTCAGATTTTTTTTTTTGTATTTTGTTTGCATATTGGGATCAATTTCATTGTTCTAATTCATTAAAAATAAAGGGTGTAAATTTTAAAAAGAAGAAGTAGACCCCCCTTGATTTTATGGAGAGAAATATAGACAAAAATATTGCACATGTAGAAGGTGTGCTCTTTTTAAAGGCTCCATTCTGTTTCCAACAATAAGACTAAATTGATACAGTGAAGAATTGAAAGTATGATGATTTTTTTTTATTTAAAAGGGTTCGGTAAAAAAAAAAATTATGAAGAGATTTCATTACAACTAGATAAGAAAAATGGCATAATTTATAAATGTCAGTTTTTTTGTTTTTTTTTTTTTTTGGTTTTGTTTTGCTTTGTTTTTTCAGTTTTTGTTTGTTTGTTTGTTTGTTTTGTTCTGTTTTGTTTTTGTTAACTTTTTTTATTATTGTAAAAGAATACTCCGGTAGGACAAACTATAGCCATTGACTTAAATATAAAGCTGGTATAACTGCGATATTTTACAACAGATATCTTTACGCTTCACAAAAATTTTAACTGCTGTGAAGGAGAAACTTCAGACGTACTGTGCTACAGCATATTCGAGAAGTGCTGTAAATCAAATATGGATTCTCAAAAAGTCCAAAGAACTTTTAGAAGATTTAAAATTTAGAATTAAAATTACAAAACTTCAAAAGTCAGTAACATCAAAACATATGACTTCAACACTTTATACAACCATTCCTCATGGTAAATTAAAAACTAGGCTTTTTCAATAAAAATGGAACTCGAAAATTTCCTTATCTTGTATTGGTCATCTGCAAAATTACCGGTACTTTAAAAAAATCACTCTGATTCTAAACATAAATACTCGGAGGTTGATATTACAAGGATGCTGGAGTTTCTCATTAATAACATCTATATAGCCTTTAGAGACCAGATCTTCCAACAATCTGTTTGAATTCCAGTTGGCACTAATTGTGCTCTTTTTTTTTTTTTAGCTAATCTGTTTTTATATTCCACTGAAGCAGAATTCATTAAAAAATTCTACATGAGAAGAAAAAGACACTTGCTGTGGCCTTCAACTTAACATTCAGATATATCGACGACGTTTTATCATTTAACACTAGTTGCTTCCATTCATATGTCGACTTTCCTTATTTATATTGTAATATTCCACTATCACCTGCATATGGTGTTAAGGTCTCCCAACTTGCTCAATACTCAAGAGTATGTTCTGAATACGATGACTTTTTTAAAACCGAGACAGACTCCTGATAAATAAGTCGATATTATAGGGATTTCAACAATCTCGTTTAAACTCATCATTTCTTAAATTCTGTGGTTTTTATAATGATCTTGTTAGCAAATACAACCTATCTCTGGATCGTATTTTGACGGAAATATCTTATGCCAATTGTTAGGTTATTGCTTTTATACTTAATTTGAGTACAGATTATTCCGTCTACCTGGTCAATATATGGGCTCCGGCGGCTGTTACCGGTAGATAGGAGATGTTTAATCCTCTTAGGCACCTGAACCCACCTCTGGAAGTTCCAGGAGTCCATACTTTATGCCCTCTTCACAGATTTGTATTGTTTATAGGTTTTTGAGATCGATCATTCTTCGTTATCCTCACCGATTTCATTAGTCACTCTGGCTTCTATTCCCTGTATTAAAACATCACCAAAAATATATTTTTTCATCCCGCTTATTAGCTTAGAAATATTAAAAAAATAATTTGTGTTATTAATGTCCATTTTGGAGATGTCCATTTTGTAGATTGATTGAGTGATTGTTTGTTGTTTAACATCCCATTCAAAAATTATTCACTCATATAGAGACGTCACTGTTTGCCGCTGAATGACTTCAAATTTAGATTTAGACCTATACTTGGAACTCGGGGCAATTGAGCAATGAGGGTTCTTTGTTGTGTCAACGTCCATGACACGGGAACTCGGTTTTCAAGGTCTCAGCCGAAAGACCCATGACTTTCACTTCAAATGCCATGGGTTGTTGTTAGAAAATAACATTTAAATTAATAAAAACGAAATCAACGAGCATCTAATTAGAATACCACCGGAGTACTTTACATATTTGATATTAAGTATCCTTAGATAGTGAATATAAAGCAAAGTTTTCCCCACTTTATCTTGCATGCACTTTTGTATATTAGCATTTAATAATTTGTTCTTTGATTAGAAACGACGAAGATATTGCTAAGGTAAACTTCCATAACAAGGAACTTTTGATAATACTCGGATTTAATGATAAAGGAATTATCCTTATCAATCATAAACCTTTAAAACATTAAAATTTTCTATATAGATAACAAATGAATTTTTAGGAAATGGCTCTGGTCGGACAAGTTAAGTCACCAGACCCTTGTATAAGTGAACACAGGAAAATGAATAAAAATCCACAGACCCTGGAAGAGAAACCTTGTGGTTGGTACGTGTTTCTACCAGCTCCAAATGGAACTCTACTGGTGAAGGGCATCGCAGCTAAAGAGCTACTCCTCCCATACAAAGTAACCTCAACTATGGATGACATTTCAGATGATGCTTTAGAGGACATGCGAGCAAGTTTTGAAAAGGTTTCAACTGCGGTTGAGTTTGTGAAAAAATAATCGTATTTTTATGATAACCTGTAAGATTTGTTGCATAAAATTTGTTATTGCCTCTGCAATATGTATTACATATTTATTCTGTCATAGATCTGTTGTATATAGAAACTTTCTTTGGGGTCTTAAAAGCCCGAATTTACTTCTTTATTGAAAATGAATTTTTTTTCTGTCAACATTTAATAAGAGTGTATTAATCCATTTATTATTATAATAAAATTAATAATTTATATCTGGCAACATAATTTCAGCTACCAGTTCTGGAAGATTTCAACCCTCTTAATCGACCCTCTGGACTGTACGAGTGTTTAAAGACGAAATATGGTCGACAGGAAGATAAACACACGAAGCACAAGTCCAGACTTGACGATGATGTAAGATCAATACTTCTAGAAATAAGTGGAAATAACTATAATCATACATGCCTCTTTATGATAAAAATGAAAGTGAAGAAAAGTTATGATTTAGAAGCTATTTATTATTGTTTCTTTTGAAATCAACACTGTTCATCAGATGTCGTAAATGGAGTTTCTGATTTCGGTGAACAGTATTACCATGGTGATTTAAATAGAATTTTCTGTGAAATTCTTTCAAAATACTGGTCTTCGGTATTTTTAGTCCAATTTCTATAAATTTTTATACACACTAGGGTAAATCAGTAAACATAATTCTATATGTCGGTTTTGTTATCGCTGATTGATGTTGCCATGTTTACTAAAAATATAACTTCTGAGAAAATTCTCTTTTAACACTATTTCTACAGTTTTGGTTTGTTTTCCATCAAACTTAGAACACAAGTACACAACACAAAGCTACATAATAACTCATATCGCATGTTTAACTCTTTACACAAGGTATATCGGTCATAGGTTTCTCATTTTGTATTCCAACGCCTTGTGATATCACATTAACTAATCCACGTTTGTGCACTTGTAAACATAGAAGATCGAGATACAGTTCCAAAATAATGATTAAACTAGAGGTACTGTTAGCACTGAGCTCACAAAATGATAACAACCCCCCCCCCCCCCCACACACACACACACTCCCGTATGAGTCTTGTGGGAAAAACTCAAATATCTGTCAAATCAGAACGTACATAAAATAGGAGGTGGACAATGGCAATATGCAAGAAAGATTTCTTGAAGTCTCATTGCATTTTATTCAGTGATGTAGAAAAATTCTAGATAAGAGAGGTAGCCCCAATATTATAGAAAGAATGGCAGTGTCCAGGTTTTTGCTATAGGAAACCCCAAACATCTGGCCGATCGAAACGAAAAATAGGAGGTGCATAATGACATAATAAAGATTGGTGCATAATAAAGGTGCATAATAAAGATTCTGTGAAAGTTTCATAAAAAATTATTCGGTGGTAGCATAGAAGGAGTTGTGGGTAAGATATAGGTACCCCTCATGTTATAGAAAGAATGGCAGTTTCCATGTTTTGCTATGGTAAACCCCAAGTATCTTAGAGATCGAAACAAAAAATTGAAGGTGTACATTTGTACTATGGGAAAGATTCTGTGAAGGAGTTGCAGATAAGAGATGGGTACCCCCTGTTATAGAAAGAATTGCAGTCTCCATATTTTTCTATGGGTAACTCTATTTATCTGCCCAATCGAAAAAAATGAATTAGGAGGTGCACAATGACAAATGAATATATTTTAAAATTTATGTGAAAGTTTTATTAAATTTTATTCAATGGTAACGAGTCTTCCATGATATCCTCAAATTTATTGGTCACCGATAACTTAAAATTCAGCTTTTTTCTGTATTGACTAAATGTGTTTAAAGTCTTAGATTATCATACGTGCAAGTCCAATTTTCTCGACTTAATTTAGGTAAATTTGCCTCTGCTTCATAAATTAATTAAAAATAAAAAACGAACAATTTTGATTGAAGATATATTGGGACTTAAAATGCGAATACTATTATAAAAATAATTATAACACATTTTCTAGTATGAGGCTAACTATCTATCATAATTTCTGCACACTTCTAAAATCACTCGAATTATCCTGTCACAACTTTATTTGCTGTCAATGCAATTGATGTGAGTTTTTTTTATTTAGGACAGAAAAACATGTTAGAGTTACGTGTTAAATTTATACCTTAAAAATCACTCGAAACAAACTATTATTAGGAACTTAATTTTGCACGCCACTCACAATAACCTTTAGTTAGTGATTTTGATGAAAAAGGGAAAATGGTTCCCTATCAATTGAGTCAAATTAACAACAAGATGTGTCTGTGAAACACTGCTGCCTCCGTATTGCAGCTCAAGCCCAAGGTTTAAGTTTTTCAAATGTAGGTCTAACTCCAAGGTCAAGAGTTAAAAAAGAGTCGGTACCCAAAGAAAGGTCTTCCCACAACACATGTGAAATATGAAAGCCCTAGCACCAACCATTCAGAAAATATGTTCAAGGTTAAAGTTTTTCAAAAGTAGGTCATACTCCAGAATTAAGGAGATAAAAAAAGATATTTGGTACCAAAGGAAAGGTCTTGTCACAAGAAATATATAATTGAAATATGATAAGCCGGACACCAACCATTTAAATGTTATGGCCAAGGTTTTTAATTTTTTTTCAAATTTAGGTCAAACTCAAAGGTCAATGGGTTAAAAAAACTTACTTGGTACTTCAAGAAAAATCTTTTCAAAGGATATTACATGTGATATATGAAAGAACTAGCACCAAACGTTCAAAAGTTCTGACCAAGGTTAAAGTTTTTCAAAATTAGGTTTAACTTCAAGGTCATGAGGCAAAAAATATTGGTACTCAAAGAAAGATTGGTTACATGAAATATACAAGTGAAAAAACAAAAGCACCACACTAACCATTCAAAAATATGGCCAAGGTTTAACTTTTTGAAAAGCAGAACAAACTTCAAGGTCAAAATAAAATGGTTGAAAATGTTGGTACCCAAAAAAGGTCTGGTCACATAGAGAACACATAAAATATAAAAGTACTAGTAACAACTGTTTAAAAGATATGACCAAGGTTAAAGTTTGGCAAAATTTTGAAAAAAAAATAGATCAAACCCCAAGGTTAAGAGGCAAAATGTATTGGTACCCGAAGGAAAGGTCTTGTCACAAGGAATACACAAGTGTAATATGAAAGCCCTGGCACCAACCATTCAGAAAATATGAACAAGATAAACGTTTTTCAAAAGCAGATCAAAATTCCAGAATCAAGGCCGTTAGATAAAAATTATTTGTACCAAAGGAAAGGTCTTGACACATGTAAAATATGACAGCACTAGCGCCGATTTCAAAAGTTATGGGCAAGGTTAATATTTTTTGCAGACATATATATTAACAGGCAGACAGACAGGCGGAAGGAGAGATCAAAAACATGCCTTGGAATCTTCGATTACAGGGGCATAAATTCATGCTGTAGAGTGGAGATCGTGGGGATTGAAGTCAATTTAATGGCAGTGATATTTTTAATATAATAATTTTGCCGTGTAGTTGATGATAATTTAGGTAGTCTAATGGTAGATATGAAGTCACAGGTGATAAAAAATAATCAGATTGCTTATTTTAAACACACCCTAGGTAAATATAGAGAATCTTGGCAAATCCGTGCGGGTTATGCTTGTGGAAATTTTTTTTTTACCAATTTCTGGGGAAAAGAAAACTAATACAGGTTTCAAATGACCTTTAAAATTGATACATCAAGGGATTGATAACATTTTTTTTTTAATCTTAAAGGCTCTTTTAACCCTTAAGTGATATAAGGATTTTAACAGAACTAATCCGTTTTAAAAGAAAAAAAATAAATAAATAATTCTCTTCTCCATTAACTACTTCTCCATCTGTTTTCATTATCATTTATGATCAAAAAACGTTAAATCCCACACGATACGAAATAGGATTACTGGATATTAATGTCATAAATATAATATATAGGTCGAGTCTGAAAAGGAGTCATCATTTACTTTGAATCAAAAGTATCTAGTATTTTGTGATTTTCCCCTCCCTTTTTGGTAGATAAGTATTTCTCCTTCCAAACAAACATGTCCTGGAGCTACTCTAAGAATAGATAACACAGGGCGAAGAACTTCAGGAGCAAAAGGAAACGCAAATAGGAAACTGTCACCTCTCCCCGTCAAAGTCGGTCATCTTAAATCACTTATTGAATTTCCACATGAACTTTGAAGGTAAAATTGAGAATTTATAGAAACAGTACATTTACCATCTACTGTAAGCAGATATAGAATATCTTATTATCTTGTACTTATTTAAAGTTTTGCTGAACAAAGAACATAAATGTATAAAGAAGCATTGAAACATTTCATATATATATATATACTTTTATATATGTATATATATCATGTATTGGAAGTTTTTCTGTGCCAACAAGGACTCCAACATCGTGCCCATATAATTACAAAATACTCAATATGCTGTTCCAAATATATTGTGTGCTTTCTGACTGTCTCAGCATTTGACTGTGAATATATCTATAAATTAAAAAAAATCAAAGCAAATATATTTATAATGTATAAAAATGAGCTAAAATTAACCCATCTAAGATAATTAGTTATTTGTTTTAAAATTATAGCACATAAAGAGTGTTCAAACAGCTAAAATGAAAATGTTTGGATCGACTGCTTCAAGGTATGGATATCTCTTGATTATGACATTTACCCTAAAAACCAAAACATAAACATTTTGTGAAATATTTGAACTTGTGCTGAAAAAGCCATGTTTCAATTTTTTAATGTCATGCATGAGTTTAATTTTGTAAATATATTAAAGAATCATTAATAGAATGTTTATTAAAAAGTCATCTTGCTTCATATGAATTAATACATTCTGTAGAAAGTAGCCATTTCTATTTGGACAATATTGATTTTCAGGAAGTGTTTAAGATATATTGACTTAGCGAATGATATATAAGCATCCTTGTTATGTATTAAATAGATATGGATTTCTTTAATATCAGCCAACCTTCATGTTTAAAAATATGCCAGACACTGGAGGTGGAAGCGCGTTTGATTTTTTTTTTATCATGAAATATTCAAGGATTGCCTAAACACTGAGGGACAATAGTCGTCTGAAGTCTGAAATGTATCATATTGAAAAGATATTATCATTTCACGTCACGCCACTTTAAATAATACATTACACTGGCTAAAACTACTTTTAAGCAAAAAAGTAACTTTAAATAAAAAGAGCACTTTAAGCATAAAGTCAGACAAAATTTATTCCATACGAATATGTGAAAAGTTTTACTGATGTGCTATGAACGCTTACTTTTAAATATAATTTGCATGTTAGAACCATTAAAACAACTTTTAACCAATTCTCCAGAATTGAGATTTTGTAGAAACTGAATCTGGTTTGTCGTAATAAGTCTGTAAAAAGGTTCGTCCATTTCTCATGAAATAAGGCATTTTTCCGAATCGAAACATCCCTCTTTTGGATGGACTGGACAGCTCATCAGAATTGTTGTCCAAGAGAGATTCCTCCATACCACCAGTAATAAATCTGTCCGCATTAAAACCGACCTTTTGTTCCTCGTCAATTAAATCGGGAATATAATCTTGTCTATGCAATACATCCCCCATTTTATTGATAAAAACATCGTCCATACTCGGCGAATGCTTCGCTTGAGATTTACCGATCCGGAAGAATGTACTATATGGTCTTTTTTGCGGAAGGAATTTCTCAGAAGTATCATAATAACTCGGTCTTCGAAAATCATATACTGGTATGGCAGATACGTTCATGATCAGCAGTACAATTCCTACACACCAGAATCGAAAACCTACCATCATTGTTTATCTGAAAGGAAATCAATACGCTAGCATTAAATTCCTCAATTATTTTCGAACATAAAGCAGTAAAAAACTTGATCAAAATTAATAGGAACTTCACTGACTGGGGAACCTCGAGATTACTAAATCGCAGAGGGATTTGAAAAAGCTGATTTGGTTAAAATTTGTCATATCCCACATGTCTGTTGCAGATGCTTTCATGAATGAGTTTGATTTACGGTTTTGGAAAGAGCAATTTCGTCAGAGAGTTCTCATGTGACCCGCGACCAAAAACTTGTACATTGATATTTATAGAAAAATGGATATTTTTTGTTATTCATTGTAACATAAAATTATTAATGTTATGAAGGTAAATTGGATTTGCATATAAAGATAGTTTTAAACTGATAAATTCTTAAGGTATGAAATACAAGCTGTTGCCAAAAGGCGAGCAACTGTCTTTTACTTATGCAACTCAGAGAGGATAACTTCAATGAATTTTACAAATATAAAAATGATTCAGAAATCTTATTTTTCTACATTATGATTTGCATTAGATGACTTACTTTGTAGAAGTTTGTCTTATCCAATATTATCACGTACAAATTTATATCAGACTTTTAAAGACAATATTCCCTCCTTCAGTTTACTTAACGTTTGTTGCGTCACTGAATTAACAATTTTTTTTTGATGTTTTAAAGACGCAAAACTTCACTTAACGTTTGTTGCGTCACTGAATTAACAATTTTTTTTTGATGTTTTAAAGACGCAAAACTTCGGGAGTAGGAACCTCTCGGCACTAGTGGTGATGCTGATTGCTAGATGATTATATTGTCTCGTGACAAATTTAATTGTTTAATATAAACATTAATATGACATTTATCTTGGAGAATGAAATATGATCTGAACGTAATCATATGATGTATACGCTGCTTCTATCCATCAAATTGGCCGCCGCTAATCCGTAAAATGAAAGTGTAGAGATGGTAAAACGGATTATAAGCTTTAGATGCCATTCTGATATGGTTTTTTGAAATAATATCCGAACTTGTAGAAAAATTTGGTTTTTTAAAAAATATAATTTATATAATATATATATATATATATATATATATATATATATATATATATATATATATATTCTGGTGCTATCAAATATCTAATGTTCATATATAACAGTCGGATCGGACAGTTTTATTTTCCTTAAAAGAGGGTAACAAAAAACATTTTATACTTATGTTTAATAATAATAAATATAAATGAATAAAACGTATTAATTTGATCAATCATCTGATCTTTCTTCCTATATATGGATCTGCGGTTCATGAACACAAGAGACACATGCAGTTTAATACTTATGAATAATGAACGTGTATCTAAAGGGGATTACACCTTAATATTGCAATATTTTTTTCATTATGCATTTAAAAATCTCACAGTATACAAATATGAATTAAATAAATTTTGTACCATATTATAGAACATACCTGAACTCCAGCCTATGAGTCTTCTAAAATAATTAGTTCTTGTTGTGTGTTTTGTGCCTGTTGTAATATGTTTTAGCTATAGTTTATGGGGAAATCCATGGCGCTGATTAGTTTCTTGTAGAGAACGACGAGTGACAACAGTTTATCTGTAAAGTTGAATTTTAAAGTCGTTTCATTTCAGAATATACTTTATGCGACAAGTCGATAGATCGAATGTTTCGTGTCAGGGAGTAGATTATCCTAATTGCCATTATTTTTAAAGCACCCCCTTCATTTTAGTCATTAAAAATTTACAATTTATAGAGTATCTAGGAAAGATCTGAAATTAGTTATTATGAATAACTTAATGAATAAAACCTGTCTGTACGAAATCAACGAATCTAAAATACTTCCAGCAATCAGAGAGTCATTTCCCATAATTTCGTTAAAGTTATCGAATATACTATCATAAAGAAGTTCTCTATATAAAGAAACGCATTAAGATAAAAAAAAATATTCGTATTGTCTTCTATGTCGACAACACATGATATTGAATCCTAAAAAGCGTACATGAACTTATTTTTCGTATGATTATAAAACACAGTTCGTTGGAAAATGGTATTATGTGATTCTGCATTGTGTATAGCTTGCCTTATTAAAAAATAAACTTTCAGAGCGATTGAACCTCTGAAATAATTCTGTTAAAGGGGCATTAATAGTATTTCTTTTGTACCGTGATGTTCAGTTCTGTGCTTTACAGTTATCAGCCTCTCTGATCAATTTAGTAGACAACTCTACAATCTGAGAAAACATTATTGCATGCGATTGTCCTATAGGTGTTCATAGGGAAAACGCTAATAGCCCTTAATTTATTGCATATGCACAAATCCAGCATCAGGGTTTGATCAATCACATTGCTAATCTATTTCCCTATTGCTTTCTCTACTGGTTCCGCCTCACTCCGGATGATGGATCGCTCAATGTGTATCAGAGTCCAATATTTGTTAAGAGAACAGGTAAACATGACTGCTATTTCGGTTACTTGTCATTTGTCTT
The DNA here is from genome assembly GCF_033153115.1 of Saccostrea echinata. NCBI lineage: Eukaryota > Metazoa > Mollusca > Bivalvia > Ostreida > Ostreidae > Saccostrea > Saccostrea echinata. Next base: position 37,854,856 of record NW_026889750.1, read on the forward strand.
CAGTGTTTACTGAAACCTTCACTGTGGATAATTACCCCCAATTGTTGTTCTTTGAAGAAAAGAACACAACGTAGAACAATTAATCTATTCATCGGAAGATTTTTTTCTGGAGTGTTGTATTTTCATAGCATCTGAAAAACGTTAATCGTTTGAATTAAAAATGTTATGAAAACCCACTGGAAATTTTATGATTAATCTGTATGAACCAAAATCTAATTTGTAGCCATAAGATTGCTTTCTCAAAGAGTTGGGAGGGAGGGGCTAAAGTAATCCTATGCATGTCTGGAAATGAGCATGAAGTAATTCTATGCATGTAATCCTACGCATCCTATGCATGTCTGGAAATGAGCATGAAGTAATCCTATGCATGTCTGGAAATGAGCATGAATAGTTAAAAGAGAAATGATAACTTCAATGGATGAAATATGAAGATAACGAACAGTATTCAATCTCGAGAGTCCAATGAAACGATACAGAGCAAACACGGACCTCAAAATTTAGGTGGGATCAGGTGCAATGGAGGAGTGAGCATCCCCTGCCGACCGGTCACACCCGCCGTGTGCTCCTTGTCGGGCAATAATGGAGAAATCCGTAGGCATTTCAGTGTATAAATAATGGCCTAACAATTAGTATGAAAAACGTCAGTCAGCATTTGACTCAATGATGTGCTCTTACCAAAATGCGACTTAAACGCTTAGGTGCTATATTGAACATATTTAATCAAGGTTTTATCAATTATATATCTATATGAAATGACTTAGTCCAAAAATTTGATGCTAGAGAATAAGAGGATATTTAAATCACAGTACAAGATAAATATAATAAAATGATGTATTTATTTTAAAAATAAATGAAATTGTCTATGCTGTTTTTTATAGATCCTTTAAGCTATAATCTAATTTAAGTATACAGCTAAAAACAGATAAATATATGTGTACCACTTCTATACATGCATTCCATTCAGTTATAATTATACAACGATACAATAGTGTGTGTGTTGTGTGTGTGCTATGAATTACCTCTTTGGCGATATAACTGATTTACAATATGTATATACATGTAATATCGTTGTACAGCTGCTTGGTAAAATGACAGCATTTCTCCAAAGATATAATTATACTCTTTCTGTCATTAATGTTTTTGGGTAAATGTTTAAACAAATGGTATTTTAAAAAAATTTAAGAAATAGAAAATTGCTAAATAATTATCTTTTTTCATAAACTTTAAATTTTAACAATCGCAGATGATAGATATTTATTCCTCGGTTTAAACATTGAAACTTGAAACATTTGACTATGTACTCGTATTAATATTATTTATTTTTATCTCTTTGAAAGATTTCGTAAAAAAACAATGCTTCATAATTTTGTATTTTTTTCTTTCACACATAGAGAGACATTTCTGCTCTGCTTTTTCCTCGACTGCAAGGCTACGCATGAAGTTTATTAAATCAAAGATTGAATGTGAAATAGTGCTTCACTTTGATTTCCCAAATTGCCCAAATTCATCATAATAATGTCCCTTTTAATATGTTGAATAAAAGATGTTGCTGTTTAATTTGTTGACTGGTTCATTTATTGAATACTTAGATTAAGCATTCAAAATGTCTCTTCTATGACATCTATTTTGTTTGTTAACATGTCAGTTTGGAAGAACTTTTGGGATGGTAAAAAAGAGTGAGGCGTAACTAAAAAGTCATCACTCACATTTTTCTTTTCATATATCAAAATAATTGCACTTGAACTTAAATTAAATTCGAAAGTTTTAAAATAAAGGTAGAAAGTAAAAGGGGAAGATAATGAACAGTGATCAATCTCATAAATCCAGTAAACAAAACAAATCGTGAACAGGGCAAAAACACGGACCCCTGGAAACACCAGAGGTGGGTTCCTAGAAGGAGTAAGCATCCTCTGTCGACCCTTCAAACCCGCCGTGAGCATTATGTATTGATCAGGTTTACGAAGTTGTCCGTAGACATATTAGTATGAAAGAATTGACCTAACAAATGGTATGAAACATGTCAGACGATAAACGACTCAATGATAGGCTGTATTTACAAACAAGGTCATTAAAATAACCATAAAATTTGCGAAAGGTTGACTTTAAACGGTCTTGTTGAAATCTATTTAACACCAACTTATTCTTATTTGTCAGTAGCTTGCCTTGGTTTAAAAGTTGACCGTATTAAGAGCATGCTCTTGTGTATCTAATTAGTAGGGTCACATCAATACCATATGCAGGTGATTGGAATATTGCTACGTATACATAGATAAGGGAAGTTGACGATGTAAAAGCTGAAGTTCATCCCGTTTGTCATACAGTTTAGTTATTAGTTGACCATTATCGTCTGCAGTAAAATATCCAAATATGAAACAGATGTGGCAGACTCTGAAGTGCGCCTTCTATGTTCAATGGGATATACCGAGTCGAAATCTGAATGATAGTCACTATTGCTAATTGATAAAAAGTCATCGATATATCTAATTGTTGAAGGCCACAGCAAGAATTTTCTTCTCATGAAGACGAATAAATTCTGCTTCATAGTATAAAGTTCGGTTGAGACTATTCTAATAAATCGGCTATTCTGACAAAATTAGGCTGACAACTTGGCTATTGGATAAAGCGTGACCAACTGTATTTAATGAATGAGATTTTAAATTTTGCATGTTTTTTTTAATCCACATTTGATTTACAATGTCCATTACTTCTTGAATATGTTGTAGCATAATACGTCTTGGATTTTGAAGCTAATAATTTGAACTGATATCATTTTGATTTGAAGGTCTTAAATTAAAATTCTTTATAATCCAGGATAAATCGTGCATTACCCAGCCCTTTCTCAAAAATGGGGGCGATTCTGTCAATTACTTAATTTTTAAAACGTTGTTAGATTATTTATAGAGACGTAACGTCAGGAATTGATACCAACGGTGAACCGGAAAATGTACTTTTAATCCGTTTTCAGCTAAAATTTCTAGTCCAGTTCGGACTATAAGTATGAAGTGTTTTATATGAAAATAAAAGGTTTTTTTCTCTCCAATGATAATATAATAGAAATAAACATAGATCCAAAGGTATTTATACATTTACAGGCCATAATATTCGGGAATAACGTCTTTTTCTGCATTGTCCCGTTGTATCAGAGAAGCACCTTCAACAGATACCTTTTCTCGAAAAAGTTCAAAAATCTCCTCACAGCTCTTCGAAATTTCACAGGATTGTTCTATAACATCACATTTAGATCTAACATAGTTGTCGAGAACCTATGTTCAGAGAAAGGACACAGAAAACCACTGTAACTAAGGTCTTTTAGGATGTCCCATTCAATAAAATTTTAGGTTACCGGAATTTCAATAGGTAAAATTGAAATAAATTGTTATTTAATAAACAAATTTGATTTGACACACACCGAGTACCTTTTAACAGTTACTTGTTTTTGAAAAATGAAGAAGTTTGTTTTTCAATCTTTTAAAGCGAGTAATCAAACATCTTCCGTGTCCTGCAAACATATCCCGATGCTTAAATAACGTCTTATAATTAATAGCTTATGAATTTATTCCGAATTCAAGTCCCAAATTGGTTGAAATTTATATATATATATATATAAGACGTGAAGATAACGAACAGTAATTGAACTCAAAAAAATTGCAAACAATACAAATCTGTATACAGGACATAAAGGCATAAAACTCGGAACCCCAGAAATTCCAGAGGTGGGTTCAGGTGCTTAGGAGGAGTATGCATCCCCTGTTGACCGGTCACACCCGGCTCTATGTAATGATCAGGTAGACAGACCATTCCATAATCAAATTAAGTATAAAAACAAAGATCTTACAATTGGTATGAACCACATTAGCCAAAATACGACCCATTGATGGGTTATATTTGCTAACAAGGTCATTACATGTATAACGACCATAGAATCTAAATGCTGACTCTAAACGAGGTTGTTGGAATTTCTGTAACATCAACTTACCTGTCAGAAGCCTGCTTTGCTTTCAAAATTAATCATAGTCGGAGCATGATCTTGAGTATCGAAAAATGTTGGGAGACGTAAACACCATATCTATCAGATTTTGGTTGAATAATTAAAATGAAATATAAAGAAAATGGTCTTTGTAACAAGCATAAAATTTGCAAAATGTTGACTTTAAAAAAGATTATTGATACCCATGTTATATCAACTTATTTATCAGTAGTCTGTCTCGATTTAAATTTCATTGTATGCAGAACATGCACAAACACTAAATGGAGGTGATACTGGCATATTTATATAGTAAGGGAAATTGACGATAGATAGGTTGAAGTCGTCACGTATATCGTAAAGTTTAGTTGTTAGTTTGTCATCGATGTCATTCTCTAGTAAAACACAATAGATACATGAAATTCCGTAAAATTTAGATTCATCTGTGTCAATATTGTTCTTTCTACTATGAGTCTGAATGAAGTAATAAAAGTATTATTAACTTTTAAAAAATCTTTTTGTATGTTATGAGGTGTTTTAAGTGTGCAATAGAAAAAAAGTGAATAATTATCCTTAATTGCAAACAAAGGAGAGTTCAGATAATCCCCATGAGGCAGATGTTATAAGCATCGATAACTGTTCCTATCAGACCAAATTCTTCAATAATTTAGATGACATATCAAACATTGACTTTTCCCACGATATTAACTCCTGATGAGATTGTCAATTCAACATTAATCCAATTAATCATCGTTTGATGCAAGTTTTAAGTCTTGATAAAGTAAACATGGGGTTAGTGCGCGTCCTAAAAGAACAAATATTTGATGAACGTATCATTGTTTTTAACATTTTTGTTCTAAGCCACTTCCCAGGAAAGAGAAAATACTATGAAATTCGAAATAAAAGTGTTCATTACTCATCTACATGCACTCAGCAATCTGAATGCTATCAATTTAATTTATGACCTACTGATATGTACATTTTACTTTTTGTAGAAATGCGGATAAAATGTTTTTTTTTTAAATTTTCAAAGCAATGTTATCACACAAGCACACACCTTTCCTAAAATTCGCCTCTCCTTTTTTTATCTGGATAGTCAGTGGTTAAATTGGAAGTTATCTTTTCTATATTATCTAGAGTCACAACCTGAAAGGGACTGTTTAACTCCCAAACGTTATACTAATGGTAGACCATTGTTGCCTAACGCCTTGCTCTTTCATTTTGATAGTCTTTACACGGAGAGCCACCAGTCCTTCTGGATCTGACAAGTTTGATGGTATCCAGATAACAGAACAAAATATTTTTTTCCTCTACAGATCGTATTCCTTATTGGCTTTTTCTTGATTGAGTCCACGTTTGGGAATAGAATACCGGTACATATTGATAATTGGTGATGATACTGACCGCTCATTGGAAGGATTCACTTTTACAAATAATGGAGCAGCTAGTGTGTTTTGTCTATATTGGACAGTTAGGTACATGTAATTCAAATCAAAATATATACTTGAACTTTTCTTTCTATTTTTTTTCAACATAGAAATTGAATTGATGGGATAAACTATGTTTATATTTTCAATACATTATTCTTACATGTATTAGCACTAAAGGTGTACATTGACAGGAGTCAGTCAGTGTTTTACCCCCTGCAATAAAATTCCTATTTCTATATTTCCAAGTACGTGCAGTTTGTTACAAATTAACAAAAGATATAAGAGCTATTATTTCAATTTTACAACCTATAAGTTCAATTATCTTTATTGAGAATAAAATTGGTATATTTTTTTGAAAAGGTTTACTGTGCTTGCTCCAATGCTTAGTACACTATACGATAAAGAATCCACAAAAGCGTAATAAAAAATATAGAACCTTTTTTTCAAAAAAATGCATAAATGCTTTTATTTGAGAACATTTACTTTTAAAGTAACAACTTCAAAAAAGCAAATTTTATCAAAAAATAACTGTTTGTACAAATATTGGTAAAATAAATCTCTATCACACACTGATGATCGCATCAATTAATGATGCAGCAAGAAATTCAGTAGGTTATTATTGCAAAATGCTACAGCGGATTGACTTCATCATCAAATTTTGTAATTTTTTACTAACGATGTGAAACTACATCGCTTATATAAAGAGAAGTATACCTACAAAAATGATGTTTAAATTTTGCCTTTTTTCAAGTATTTATAACTATTCTATCAATACTTCAATAATGTTAACAGAAGATATAATATATATGTAGAAATCAAGCCTTTTTGGAGAAAATTCCCTACATGTTTGACTTGTTGCATATCTACATAGCAGATCAAACAATCATTTGGCATTTTGAAAATTCTTGGACAAAAATAAATGTAAACTTTTTGTTAAGTTTGTTAATATAAATCATTTACTTAAGCTTTCTTTATTATTGTAGAAATCTCATGTTTCTCATTTTCTGTGCCAAAATGCAAGTAATTTGAGACGTTTTTTGTATCTTTTTTATAAAAAAGATCTGCATGTTTCTTTTATCATAAATCTTTTTTCGTTGTTACAAAATACTTTACAGAATGTGACCAGTAAATGCTAAAAGTTGCTCTCTTTCCAAGTCTTTGTCTCTCACACTCCTTTTTCCGATCCTCATAAAGGAGCTCTGTCGAATCCTTCCATTTCTATAAAATGGATCACTAACCAGAGACTGTAGAAAATGTTGACGGCCGATTCTCATGAAGGCTGAGGCAGGCACTTTGCCTATCCTTATGTAACCTCTCTTGTTTTCTTCTGGATAACCTGTATCGTACATTTGTTCATATGCTGAAACATCGTCACCAGAACTTCTCTTTGTAATCCTACCGTGGGTTCTTTTACCAATTCTAAAGAATCGCCCCGCTCTCTTTTCTTTGTTCTGTTGTTCAGGATTTTGGGTTGAGGACATCGAAAGGATTTGATTTTCTGAGTTCTTCTCTTCATCTTTTCCAGAGTGACTCTTTCCTATACGAAAAAAACTGCTTGCTCTTTTTGAATCCTCGGAACAACTTTTTCCAATTCGAAAAAATCCACTGGCTCTTTTGTCGCTATCTTGTCCCTGTATACTCTTTCCAATGCGGAAAAACCCACTTGCTTTCTTGTTCATATCTGTTGGACGATTTCTTCCGATCCGGAAAAATCCGCTTGCCTTCTTTTCGACGTCCATAGGAACGGCTTTTCCAATTCGAAAAAATCCTTTGCTTTTACCAATTCTGAAAAATCCTTGTGCTTTTTTGTCGTTAATTTTACTTCTACCAATCCTGAAAAAGCCAGAGGTTCGTTTTTCGTCGATATCGTTTGAACTTTTTCCAATTCGAAAAAAACCCTTGGCCCTTTTGTCCATGACCTCATTAGGTGTCCTACCAATTCTAAAAAATCCGCTTGCTTTTTTGTCTTTTGTATTCTGGTCAAGAGACATCCTACCAATTCGAAAAAATCCGCTTGCTTTTTTGTGCTTCGTGTCATGATCTAAAGATTTCCCTATTCTAAAGAAATTTCTTTTTTCTCCGACATTTCCCTTACTTTTACCTATTCTAAAGAATCCAGAGGCTCTCTTTTCCTCTTCGGTTGGAGTGCCGTCATCTTTCTGTGATTCTATTTCCACGGGAACATAGAATCGTGCTCCCGACCCACTCTTTGCATAAGGAATTATCCTAATATCTACAGGAATATATTCATCAACTTCCTCCACTTCACTTTTGTCATCCAATTTATAGTTTTCCTTCAGTTTGTCGTTACTCTTGTCCTTCGTTGATGCACTCTTACCTATACGGAAAAAGCCACTGCTTCTTTTATCTGAATCCTTTACCAAATATGATGGGTTTTCTCCATGAATTTTTGTGGCACTTTCTACAGTTTTGACTGGATGAAGAATATTATTTTGGTCAAGTTCAGCCTCTATGTTGTGAAGATAAAATAATCCTATAATAATAATTTGACCTGGCCGCAGCATATTTTTATTCTGAAAATGAATAAAAGCCAGACTTAGAAGGAGTAAGGCCTTGCAATGATTCTCAAGTATATTCAAGAATATAACTACAAAGGTTGTTTCATATATATATATATATATATATATATATATATATATATATATATATATATATATATATATATATATATATATATATATATATATATATATATATATATATATATATATATATTAGGGATGTCAATTTTGTCAATAATTCATAATCGAATATTCAATGAAAGTATTCGAGTATTCGATAAAATAAATAAAATCTGTTTAATCTTAAATATGCATCATCCTACTCTCGTGAAAGGTTTAGCGTAGGTATGCTTATATTGGAAGTAAAATTGTATGAAGACTTTTGTAGGTGTACAATAAGAAATTCCATTTGATATTTGTCAATTTTTGAAATAAATAATTGATTTAAATGTAGAAAAGTATAATTCTAACAAATGAAACGTGTATTTATAGTAGCTCCAACTGAGGAACCAGTCGTCTTACAAAAGGCAAGATAGTCGTAACGGTATACTGTTCAGATTTCAATATGTGTAATAAATTACAATTATCTGCCCGATAAGAGATATGATTATAATCTTTGATACAATGTAAACAAATATTTCCATAGACAATTTTCCTAGGTAATTAACTTATTTCCCGATAATTGATTTAAAATTCATGATTATGTACAACCCGAGATAATCAAGTAATTTACACATTTATTCTGAAATTAAGCCCTTTACAATATTAATTACAGATTAATTCTATCGGAAATTCATTCAATGATCAATTAATTTTATTTTGATAAGTATACTCTTCACGCCATTTAGACATTCTTAGATTTCATTTGTTGTCCTCGATTCTAGATCCGATCGTATCTAACTAATAAAAACTATGAAAGTACGTTTTGTATTATACATAAAGCATTACTGTACAATTCTTTAACACCTTACTCAAAACAAAATACATGTTCTTTAGTAGATTTATAAGCTTAGAAAGTAGTGAAAGAAATCAGACGATCGAAATTGATTGCTAGTAAATTAAACAGGGATGATTCCAGCACTGTTCTAATCAAAATTTATTAACCACAGTACTTCTTTTTATGAAATATGAAAAACACCGAATATTCGAATCTTAAATTCATATTCGAATATCAACTCATCGAATGAATATTCGAATGTTCGAATATTCGTTGCCATCCCTAATATATATATATATATATATATATATATATATATATATATGAAATGTAAGCATTATATTATGATTAAAAAGGTGAAGATAACGAACAGTGATCGATCTCAAAAATAACTATAAACAATACAAATCTGTGAACAGGGCATAAAGCCAGGGCCCCTGGAAATTCCATAGGTGGGATCATTTGCCTTAGAGGAGTAAGCATACCCTGTTAACCGGTCATTCCGTGAACCCCCATTGATCAGATGGAAGGAACATTCCGTAGTCATTTGTAATTCCGTAAAAAAAAAAATCAGAATAAAAACAATAGCCTTACAATACTAATTGTGGTCAGAGCTCTGAAAACACCAGAGATGGGATCAGGGAGGAATAAGCATCCCATTTCGACCGGTCAACCCCGCCGTGTGCCCTTTGTCATTATCTGGTAAAAGGATTAATCAATAGTCAATTCTATATGAAAATAATGGACTAAAAATTTGTTTGAAAAACGCCAGTCAACATTCGACCTAACGACAGATTGTATCTGCAAACAAGGTTATTGAATCGCCCATAGAACTTGCAAAATGTATACATCTTAAACGAGAATGTAAATAACCTTGTGACATCAACTTATTTGTCAGTAGTCTGCCTCGTTTTAGAAATTGCTGTACGAAGAACATGTTCTCGAGTATCTAATCAACTCGGAGATATGAACCCTTTACATGTATATAGGGAATAATGGTGTATTGCTACACAAATAAGGGAAGTTGACCAATTTGATTAAAATCAGATCTTTGTTACGCTCCGAAATTCTGATAGTCGCTGTACAAAGAGATCTTTGTACAGTGACTATCAGCATTTTGGAGCGTAACAAGGAATCAAATTGGGAAGTTAACGATAGAAAAAGTTGAAGTCATCACGTTAATCATAATGATAGTTGTATGTTTCAGGATGAAATGCCTTTTAGGGGTGCAAATTTGTATGTGTTTCGGGTGTGACAGGTCGACAGGGGTATTCACTCTTCCATGGCACCTGATCCCACCTCTGATGTTTTTAGAGGTCTGTGTTTGCTCTGTTCCATATTTCCAAAATTCCAATGGATTTTTAAGAGAGAGAGAGAGAGAGAGATTGAAACATATGGGACAAATATATAGGAAATCATGATTTAAGAAGGTTGCTGTCTTATGAGAAAAATATCAGTAAATCCCATCCAAAATAATCCATTTACAACTAATAAGAATTTCCATTTTATATATTTTTTAAACGAACGTTTGGATTTCATTTTCTATGAAAGTTTTATCATTTAAACAATTAGACTAAATACATTTTCTTTTTTTAGTGTATTTTTGTCAGGTGACAGAAAGGTTTGCGAAAAAATTACAGATCGTGAGATTATTATCAGTTAAGGCCGAAGCAACCAGATATTTGTCAAAAAAGTAAAGATATCGTTTTGATAAAAATTATTACATGCCGTATGAAGGATGACTGAGTGTGTAATGCTTTAGGTACTGTGCATCATGTAATCAGTTTTCAATTTGAGAGACAACTGCCAAGATTCCGTAACATCCACACATTACCCAGTACCGTTTATGGATTGGCGCTGTACAGACGGTAATCGAGCGTACAAGCCGTGCGGTTATTATGTGATACCCTTTCCGGCATATCATGTCGGCCCGGAAGAGTTCGTCTAATACCCGATCTTCCAATAATTGTAGACAGAGTGTGAATAATAACACGAAGTATGGAAAAAGATCTTACTATCACCTGGCCTTAGTGATATCGGAACACTCTCTCGGGTAGATTAAAGGGTTGGATTCCACAAATTCATCCGGGTTATTTTAATTGTTTATAAGGTGAAAAATACAGGTATTAAATGGATCAATGGAACATTAATCTGTGTTGATGATATCGCTGTTAAGCGAGGCTATAGAACGCAGAGGTATTGCAATACAAAAAAATACCATTGATGGTTTTACATATTAAATTGTGTTAATTTAATTACAATGAAGGAATGCTAAATATATCGTTTTTACTAGAATATAATTTGCGTAGTTTCATTTAGTGATATGGTTAATAACTATACATGACAAACAAATAATGACTAGAGATGTATAATTTCTTCTCATTGCATATTACTGAATTTTTAAAATATCAGCGACCAGGGGGAAAAAATTTGTTAATAGATACAATACGAAAGAACGAAACTTTTCGAAAAAAAAACGCAATACATGATCATTAGATTATATATATTTTTTCCCTCCGAAATATCTCGGATCTTTAAAAGGTGATGAATACTTTATCTGACCTTCAGTGGAGCAAATTTGTTGAAACATCAATTTTCTTTCTTTCTCTTAGATTATGATAAGTACCCAAAGATATTACAGTTAAAACTGAAGTGTTTTGTAACATCAATTTCCTTGAAACTTGCAGTGCATTTAATTGTAAAACATATTTTTTTCATCCTCTTTTTCTCTTCTGCGCTTTTTGTACATACTATTTAATAAACTTCTGCGAAATAAGGACATTTCCTATTCATTTTGCTATCAAAAAGTAGCAACCACTTTTGTAATTCATACTTCAAAGACAAAATTCTAACGATAACATTGCTTTAAGTGTAACTAGAATTTGGACAAAATGTTTTACCACTTAAAACTGGCACTCCAAAGAGATCGATTTTAATTATGTCACGATTACATGTCTGTTAAATACTCCAAAATGTCTGAATTCGTTCACATGTATGTCCTCGGTATTACACTACAGAGATCTTACAAATCTTTTTTTTTTCAGAAACGCATTCCTTTTTTTTTTAACTCATATTAAAGCAAGCTTGAGCTATTTCATGGTTGTTTTTAATCAGGATATTCATCAAACAAATTCATTATTTGATTTAACAATATACCATTTGTTTCAGCGTTGAAACAACAGCTATAATTGCAATCTTTCGGCATCGATTAGTTTTTCATAAGTACTTGATAAAATATCAAAGAGAAACAACCACATGAAAACTCGACATGAATTATTATAGAAAACTCATTCTAATAATTAGAAAAAAGTTACACACATAGTTTTTCTTAAGGTATGGTTATTTGACGTTGTCTTCTTATATTTAATGTTTTTAAATTAACTAAAGGGGAAGATAATAGCTTGCAGTCTAATTTGAACTTAATTTTTTAAAGAGTCATTGCTGTATTTCTTTTTTGTGTTTAAAAAATTTCATTTTATTATTAGTTTTATCTTTTATATATATATATATATATATATATATATATATATATATATATATATATATATATATATATATATATATATATATATATATATATATATATATATAAACTTTTTTGCTTCGTAAAATGAACAAAGAGATATCAACAAACACTATATAACTTTAAATCATTTAAATATACTCACGTATTGTAAAGCTGTCCTCAGATGTGTTCTTTTTGTTGGTCTCTCGTGTCTTCACCGTTTCTCGGATTCAAATGAAAATTTAAGGATATATGTTCCGGTGATAAATCGTGTTGATCACGGCCCTTTGACGTCGACAGGTATCAGCCTCGAATTAATGCGCCGTGATCGGATTTGGTCCAGCAACTGAACCACAAGCAAAACGCTATGGAGCATTGATGACATCGATTTATTCAATTAAAGGTGTTGCTCACATAGACACTAGGCTTCTTGGGTTTTAATCAAAATGTCATATTTTGTTAGTAATTATGGAAGGGGGAATTATGGTACTTACAAATACTGCTCCACCGATGAAGAATACATGTTTGTAAACTGTACTCACTCAATTCATGGCGTAGCATTTATCTTGACGCATTCTCATCAACTATTATATACGGTACAAAGGGAAAATTTAAGAAATCTGAAAATCTTATATCTGTATGTAAATTAATAAATGCGAGTGGAAGATTAAAGAGATATATGCTAAGTCTTTTAAACTGAGATTCTTTATAAAGAATTACCATTAAACGTTTAACGATCACCATGGTATTGTTGCTCATTTTCTAACTGAATGAAATATATTGCAATACCACGGATATAGTATTAATGAATGTAAGAAATTGTTCTTTTTCAGATTCAAAACCAAGCAATAGAAGAGAGATGATTTAAAAATGTATATCTCAAACACATTCCATTTAATTATATTACATCAAATGTCGTTTTGAACTGAATAATACCAAAAAAATAAGTTTGATTTCCATTTAGCATTTCTTTTATATTTCAGTATTGGAATATTTCTTCACTAAAACTACCGCAACGAATACAGAAAAATTCAAAATAAATTGTCCTAATAGGGAAAGGTGTAAACGATGAAACACCATTTGATTTCTCTTCTAAAGAAGGTGATTATAAATATCATTTTCATTCTTTGATCTTTTTTTCCTTAAACATATGCAATTGCTTTGATCAGTAGATTTAATGAACTAAAATATATTGCTTAAAATTTTCGTAGAAATGTAATATTCAGCTTATAATGTTAAACAAATAAAACATACTCTGAGAAAATCCCTTTGGAACAATGATGTGTACGATTGCAATTGAAATGTGTTTTCATGTATTTTCACGTAGGAAATTTTATCATGAAAGGGTTTTGACAGCTCAGAACAGCATCAAACAATTTGTAATGGTATCCTTATATCTCAAAAGAGGACAAAGTAATAATGCTTCTAAACATTTTTCCTAGATTAAAAGACATGCGATACTTTTAGAACGGATAACTTATGGTATCTTAAATATTAACGCAATGAATTAGATGATTGTCATCGCCACAGAGTCGTAAGAGAATGTGATTTCATCTGGTCATGGAATAGGTCATTTCTCTGAGAAATAAATATGTTTCTTAGCATGAAATCTTGCAGTAATTCTTTGTATCTGCCTGGCGATTAACACCTTATCATAAAAAAGTCCACTGACAAATCTCAGACGCAAAACTCCGGAAATGAACATGAATTTGATACAATGGGTTGGCTCGCCATGTCATTATGCCATAAAATTGGCTTTAATCACACACATATGCCCTCCAATGAAAATGTAATATCCGTCCAATGGAAAGTCCTACGGATTTTGGAACTCGTGAATTGTCGGTTTTAGAATATATATCATAACAAAATTAGTTTTAAATTCTTCCTAATGATGATATTTTATGCTTATAGTAGGGCATGATTAAAGTTACAATATAACCGATCTTTAGCCAAAATCTCACATTCAACATATATATATGCAAGCCGCCATTTTCAAAGGTCTGAATGCAAAATCAAAATTACAAAAATGAAAATGATTTGTAACTTTTGCTATTTACTGTGAAAACTTGACACGCAAGCTGGAGATAAATGAATCTACCATACATGCAAATTAAAGAGACATTATATTTTAATTTGTAAACAGTTTTCACAAAAGTTCATTATGAACCATCAGTCGATTCTTTCCTGCTTAACAAGAGATTTACATGTATGTGAAATGCTCATGGTTGAGTATCATTTGGTGTATTCTTGTATGATTATTTTTATTTCTTATGTACGTAAGATCTTCCTGAAAAAAAAAATCACAAAATATAACATGCTTTTTGAAATCATTATATCATATATCGTATCTCAACAATAAATACAATAAAATGCTTAAAAGATGACATTTGAGAAAACTGCACATCGGTCGTGTACAACCAATTCTTTGCAATGCAAATTTGGTCGATCATTTAGCAAATAAAATAGGTATGTCCACATCTCATTCACTGTACACGGCACTCCACCTCTCAAAATTATATTACTATAACATATCATTTACTACATTGTATTTCATTTTTTAAAACCCAAATGTACATTGTTATACACACCAGTTTTCTCTAGGAGGGATCAGTAAAGTGTTGGGGATCCAACACGTCATTAGTATACACTCGAAGTGACAGATTCTATTCTTCTTTTTAAAAATAAATTCACAAGAGGCATACATTTTAGCTTTAAAAAGAGTAATTGTGCATTTGTATTTTTTCGATTGAAAAGAACGAAAAGTGTAGATAACGAACAGTGATCGATCTCAAAAAATTCTACAAACAATACAAATAAGTAAATAGGGCATAAAATACGGACCCCGGAAATTCCAGAGGTGGGATCAGGTGCCTGGAAGGAGTAAACATCCCCTGTTGACCGGTCACATCCGCTGTGGGCCCTATGTATTGACCAGGTAGAGGGAACATTCCGTAGTCAAATTCAGTATTTAGAAAAAGGCCTAACAATTGGTATGAAACTCGTCAGCCAAAATACGACCCAGTGATACGTGTAGGTTATAGTATATATGCTAACAAGGTCATTATAACAACCGTGGAATTTAAGAAATGCTGACTTTAAACGACGTAGTTAAGATCCCTGTAACATCAAGTTATCTACCAGTAGCCTGTCTCAGTTTAAAAATTGATCCTACTCAGGGCATGCTCTTGAGTATTGAATAAGTTGGGAGACGTAAACACCATATGCAGGTGAAATCGGAATATTACTACATAAATAATGAAAGTTGACGAAGGAAAAGCTGAAGTCATCTCGTTTGTAATACAATTTAGCTGTTAGTTGGCCCTTATTGTCTTTAGTAAGTAAAACATCCAAACATGAAACAGATATGACAGAGTCTGTGGTGTCTTTTATTTCGAGTTCACCGGGATATATCGAGTCGACATATGAATGGAAGTGATAAAACTTCCTCGATATATCTGAATGTCGAGTTGAAGGCCACGGCAAGTGTTTTCTTCCTCTCATGTAGAAGTTTTTAATAAATTCTACATCATATGAATACCCGGTATAAAAACAAGTCGGCTAATAAAGGAGCACAATCGCAATTCCAACGGTTTGTTAGAAGATCTGGTCTTCGTACAACATAAATGTTGTCAATGAGGAACTCAAGCATCCTCTTAGTATAAACTTCAGAGTACTTTGTGTAGAATCAGAGTGATTTTTACAAAGTAATTTTCTTTGTAAATTTTCGTTCAAAGCATCTTAGTAAGGACTTTTATGAAATTTAGGAATCCAGTATAGGTAGGGTAGATCGAACTTGCCTTGGTTGACAGGAATGTTAAAAGTATTAAACACTGAATTGTGATTTTGAAGAATTACATCCTTAGAAAGTGCATTGTGAGTATAATTAAGCTGCATTTCAAGACGTAAAATTGACAAATCTACAATCGATCGTAGACAACCAATTCTCTGATGTGTATATTCCCCGAACGTCTACTCACTAAAGCAATTACATGTGTCTAATTATCACACTCAATTAAGAGGCCCTCTAAGGTGTACAAGAAAAGTGTACTGTGTTACCTTGATTTAACAAAGTATTCTAAATTAAGGTGGAATGCTTCACCAAATTTTATTTAAGGGATCTTTAAGACATCTATTTTGAAATATGGTTTCAGCATGTAAATATTGATATCAGCTCTTTATTATTATTTGTGATTTTTTTCTGTATTTTTTTCAGAGAAAATCTAAAGTTGATAAGTTTACTTCTTTTGTTAAAAAAATGCACCCAAGAAACCAAGAATTCCTGTGAAATTGCTACATATTTCTATTTTCTATCATTCTGGTTGGGATGAGTTTAATTTTGATCGAGATTGATTTTTTTTTGACAAGAACTTGACATTTTTAAAATATCTTAATTTTCGTAATTTCCTTTCAATTTCTTTTTAAAATACAATTGGTTGATATTTTTCTATAATTTACTTATTTCTTGGATATCTTATCTATAAATTTAAAAAAATATTAACAAATTTTATTTATAATATTCATAAAATATTTTCTTTTTTAAAATATTTCAAATGTCTATTTGACTTTTTTTGACATGTTTTATTAGATATTTATGGTGTGCATTTATTAACAGCATTTTTTTTTAAAAGTAGTAATGAAAGTATTTTTATTGGCTATGAATTATAATATTGCCACAAAGATATAAAAGACGGAAAAAAATACTAGTATGTTTAAATTTCCTTAAAATTTCATTTATAATATAGCAAAAACTCTGAATGTTGTTAAGTTATAACGTTTTCACATATATTATTTCACCTGATTTGGAGGTAATTAGTGAGGGCCCACCGGATTGGGATCGATGGGGTAATTGGTCAGTTTGTGATTGCTGTGTAAACTCCGTGTGGTTATACACTACCTCTCCTGCTGTGTTCCCTGAACGTCTACTCACCAAAACCAACATCCAATTATCATGCACACTCAATTAGGGATCCTCCAATGGGTACAGATAGAGTTTACCTGTATGTACCTGTATGGAAATGGGAAAAAAGCCCATCTATCATGTCATTTTTTATATACATGTATCATATTAAATGAGCTAAATATTTAAATATGTTGTTAATGAATTTTTATTTCTATCTAGTTTTTTAATGAAAGTTTCAAAGCATGTTAAGTCTAAATATCATAATTAAAAGTGTAAATGTAATTAAACAGAAAACTGGGAACCATATTTACCCTTCCGTTTTTACCAAACCGGAAGTGATGAAAGAGTTAGAGAGACTATACGAAAAATATCTTATGGTTCCAGCAGACAAGGCTGGTAACAATATCTTTTCTATGTAAGGCTCGTTTTTATAATTGTATTTTGGAAGAACTTAGTTTTAATTTTACGTCTGGAAATTCTACATATACTCACAGTTCACTTTCAAAAGAAAAAAATTGTTCAAAATCATATTTCAGTGTTTAATACTTTTAATACACCAGCCAACCAGGGTGAATTCGATCTACCCCACCTGTACTGGATTCCTAAACATCATAAAAATCCTTACAAAGATACATTGCTGGGTCCAGCAAATGTTCTACCAAGCCCTTTTCTTTACTCCTTACAATGTAAAGGAGAAACTTCAGACGTACTGTGCTACAGCTTATTCTAGAAGTGGTATTAATCTGATGTGGATCCTAAAAAAACTTGAAAGAACTTTTAAAAACTTTAAAATCACCAAAAGTCTATAACATCAAAACTTACTATTTTTTTTGATATCATAGACAACTGCTTCTTAAATAAAAACGGAACTCGGAAATTTTCACTCCTTGTGACGGTCATCAGCAAAATTACTTCGTTAAAAATCACTCTGATTGTACACACAAGAACTCTGAAGTTGATATTAAAAGGATGCTGGAGTTCCTCATTGACAACATTTATGTATTCTCCGGAGACGAAGTTTTCCAACAAAATGTTGGAATTTTGATGGGCACTAATTGTGCTCCTTTATTAGCTGACCTGTTTCTATATTCCTGTGAAGCAAATTTATTCAAAAACTTCTACACGAGAAGAGGAAAACACTAGCTGTGGCCTTCGATTCGACATTCATATATACTGATGAAGTTTTATCAATTAACAATAGTTGTTTTCATTCGTATGCCGACTCGATCTATCCTAGGGAACTTGAAATAAAAGACACCACTGAGTCTGCCACATCTGTTTCATATTTATATGTTTTACTGACTTTAGACGATAAAGGCCAATTAACAACTTGATTGTATGACAAACGAGATGACTTTAGCTTTTCCATCGTCAATTTTCCTTATTTATGTAGCAATATTCGACTATCACCTGCTTATGGTGTTTATGTCTCAAAAAATTATTCGCTTGCTCTTATACTACGATCAATTTTTAGCCAGGCTCATTGCCCAAAGAGCACTTACCGGTTTTTGTCAGCCTTTCAAGCAGGATGTTGACCCCACAGCCGCCAAATTAAATTTACGTGTAAAAATATAGCACTTTTTAGTATCATTATTTTTTTTTATCGTTTGTGTTCACAGTCTTCCAGTGTCTGAACTTCTTGTTATTTATCTGTTATTACAATATACATGTATGTTTCATGTAAAACAAGCTTTGTTCGCTACTCTGTAAATGAGCCAGGCTCACTGTACTTCTGAGTACTTTGGTTAAAGCGAGGCAGGCTACTCAATGATAAGTTGATGTTACAGGAATTTCAACATCCTCTTTTAAAGTCAGCATTTCGTAAATTTTAGGGTCGTTATAATGACCTTGCTAACGAATATAACCTATCACTGGGTCGTATTTTGGCTGACTTTTTCATACCAATTCTTAGGCCTTCGTTTTTGTACTGAATTGACTACGGATAGTTCCATCTACCTGATCAATACAAAGGGCTAACGGCGGGTGTGATGTCCGGTCAACTGGGGATGCTAACTCCTCCTAGGCACCTGATCCCAGCTCAGGAATTTCCAGGAGTCCGTGTTTTGTGTCCTCTATTTGTATTGTTTATGGATTTTTTTTTATAGATCGATCGCTGTTCGTTTTCTTTATCTTTTACATTCTTTTTATTTTTAAATCAAGATTTCAAAGCATAAACCTTTATAACAATAAATAATTTCATAGTTTTATAGTTACTACATAGTCAATCAAACTGTACTTCAGTACATAATTTTATCAGGATTTTTTTTCTATTTTTATAAATTTATAGAGGAATGCTACACCAAAATTGTATTTAATGGATCTTTAAATCACCTCTTTTGAAATATGGTTTCAACATGCAAAGATTGATACTAGCTCTTAGTTATTTCTTAGGAGACTAAACATCATATGCAGGCGATAAGGGAATATTACTTAATAATAAATAAATACATGTAACAAGTTGGTGATGGAAAAGCAGTTTTGGAAGTCATCCCATTTGTCATATAACTTAGTTGTTAGTTGGCCATAATCGTCTATGATCAGTAAAAATCCAAACGGATGATAAAGAAAGATTAAGAAAACATTTTAACCAATAGCCACTGTGGCGTAGTATATTGTGCGATTTTTATTGTTTTCTGAAAACACAATAGGTGAAATATGAAGATAAAGAACAGTAGTCAAGTTCAAAAATGCACTGAAACAATATAGATTTGGAGCTAAGCAAACAAGGGCACCTAAAAACATGAGAGGTGAGATTATGTGCCATTGACGAATAAGCATCCTCTGTCTACCCCTCTGTCCTGCTGTGTGCTTCTTGTCATGATCAAACGTAAAAATCCGTAAACAAATCAGTGTGAAAATAATGGCCTAACAACATTCGGCTTAACGCTAAATTGAATATTTAAACAAGGTCATTGTATCCACCATAGAATTCACCAAATGTTGTCTTTAAACGAAACTGTTGATATCCTTGTTTCATCACTTATTTGTTAATAGCTTGCCTCTCTTTAGAAATTGTTCGTACGTAGAACATGCTCTTGCATATCGAATCAACTGGGAGACATAAACTTCATTTAAGCATTGAATTCTTATTTTTGGATGTCTTCGGTCCTATAACACACCTGGCCGTGCCGAGAAATTGAATATCGCGCGGGGGGGGGGGGGGGGGGTCACTTTTCACCGGGGGTCTATCTCAAGTTGCACGTGTAGAAAACTAACCCCTGATGTTCTTTTTCTACAAAAAAAAATCATTTTCTACGGCAAGGGAGTTTTTTTTTCAACGTCGAAAAATGACACCGGTCATTTTTTTACGGGGATCATTTTTCTTCTTTTCACTGGGTTAGACCGTCAACATTCCGAATAAGACAACATTTAAAACAATTGAATTTACTAAAAGAAACTAAACGTTAACATCGTATTATAAGTAAGATTTCGGAATACACAAATCTGGATTAGATAATATTCACTGTAATTGTGACATTTTATTCGCAAGAATTTCTTTTTCACTTGCCAATTTCCTTTGCCAAAATGCAAACACGGAAATTTATCTCGCTAAAAAAAATCTAAATTTTAAATATAATAGAATTTTAATTGCCTAAAGGTTGCATCTGTACACAGCATTTACATCTAAAAAAATAAAAGACCGTTCTCTGTACATCTTTTTGCATATACTGGATACAACATAGCAAAAACTAAAATCGAACAAAGCATTCTAATCGCACATCATTCTATCTATTTTCTTAAAATATCATTACGTGTCAGTTACATCTCTCGTTCATTCTGTCTTTGTGCACTTACTAACATGTGTGCATTAAAATTGGTGTTGATTTAAATTAGGAAAAACTATTATAATTAAACTACACATCGGTCGTGTACAACAAATTCTTTTATTAATTTGCAACATAAATTTGGTCGATAATTTCTGCAAGCAAAACAGGTATGTCTCTACTATTGTTTTGTATTCGTCCATTGAACTGTCCTTTCATTTGATATACATGTACTTTATTTTGCCAAATAAAAATAGATCAGATTCTGCAATATGACTTACGGGTAGTTTTTTTTTTTTTTTTGACTGACATTTTTCATTTAATCTAGGTTGCAAAATTATGTTTGGCAAAACTAATATATTGTCAAGGACCTACATACTATATAGGTCCCTGATATTGTCTTTCCAGAAATTGGTATCAATACTCACGGGAGGGAAACTAGCTAACGTTAGACTTAAAGAGGCTGGGGGGTTGTGGCCATTTTTAGACTATCATTGATCTCATTTAGAAGAAGAGCTCCATATGAAGATATAGAAAATGATCAAATTTTTAAAACTAAAATTTTTGAAATTTTTCTTTGCCAAATGATAGTTGACAGCTTAAGATATCATATCTAAAAAATTAAGTTAAATCTGGTGGTTAATTTGTGGTTAATTTGTTGACCCCCTAGCCTCCTTAAAGTTTACCCATTTAGTAACTTTAGCCGAGACATAAAGTTAGCATTTTTATGTCTCTGGTGAGTAAAGAAAGACAAAGGTGAATGACTGGTCAACACAAGCTGCTTATAACATTAAAAATGTAATTAGTGATCAGCGATGGTTGACGTAATTGAATCCGGATATAATTCTTCCCATCTTATCACTTCGTTTTTAGTTTTTAATTTAGCACGTTCTACTTTCATTTTTCATAAAGTGATATAAAAGATACCCAGTCCGTAGAGGATAGGCCTACTTATCAGCATGGATAAACGGTATCCTGAGGTACTTTCTTTCATAAATTAAGCTACTTTTCTATTACAACATTATGAACATATTCCTGATTTATGAATCTCGAGTGAGAATCACGTTAGCAGCTGTTATTTTTTCAACAGGAACATCCACGAAATCTGATCCCAGCTCTTCTGCGGCAGTTTTATGATTTAGGTTGGGTAACTGGTACAGGAGGGGGGATCAGCATCAAAGATGGGTCAGTAGCACAGGCGCTTGTTTCTGTAATAAATTTTTGAAATCCATAGTTATCTCCACAAACAGCTTCAAAATCCCGCTTGCCGACTGGAATTCTTGTCTTACGTCATGAAGTGCTATGTGCTAATGTGCTTGTGGTCAGTAGATTTCATGGGATATTGGTCAAACAGCAAATACTCTTTGTATGATAAAGATACTGATCCCTGCCAGTTAGATAGAATGTTCTACATGTATAATGTTAAAATACAATTGATGTACAGACCCAGTTTAATGATAAAATTTGTTTCATATGTAGGCAGTGTAGCAAAATAGTCAGGGGGAAAATGATTGTAATCTACATATATACTGTGAACAATCCAGAGAGTTCCAAATGTCAATATGGCATGTAAATTTGAAGCAAAGAAAAAAATCTAAGAGAAAATGTGTTGATTATTTTCTCTATATGGATTATCTTTTAGGGTTGAAGGCACATATCCTCTTCTACCCAAACTCCGTCACCATGAGCAGAAAACATGCCAGGTTACTCTCTGAATTATTTTGCTTTGTTTCTTGTTTGCCACACTTATTAATGAACTTAAACATTGTTTTCAGACCTATTTTAAAAAAATCAGTTATAGAACTTATACAAAACTACTATAAATAGAACGCGTATCACGTCCTTGAACATTACGTCCAGTGTACCCTAACTCTATCTCCAGGGCCCTCTACAATATGTCAACATATTAATTAGAAATTTTTTTTCCAGTTAAGTTTTTTCTCCCTTCATCTTAAACTTGTAAACATAGATAATTAGTTTTGAAGATTTAAAATAGTATTAAATTGTATTTTAGATAAAGAATCAACGACAGAAAAAATAACGTCATGCTACATTATCTCCAACGTGTGGCGTATTAGAGCAGATTGAGATGAAAAATAAAATATTTTTAGTCGTATTCAATATGGTTTGTCATATTAATCCTTTGGCAAAAACCTTCATAAAAATGACTGACATGTAAAAATGAGCACATTGATGCACTTGTCGGAGGTATCGATGGAATAGCATACAGGAAAAAGTGCTTACTAATTTCACATAAAATATGATATATAAAATAGATCACATGTAATTGTTATTTATTTTTGATGCATTCTTGAATTTGACTGTAATAATTTCTCAGCATTTGATTGTACATTTTCAGCATGTAAAAAATGACGTTACAATGGCATTCATTTACAAACAGCGCCGAATTTCCCGAAAGTGACGGAGTTAGGGTAGTGATGGCTTTAGGGGGTTTTGCGATACATGTACAAGCTCAAAAAAGTTTTCATTTAATTTGATGGTTTTTATCAGTGCAATTCCTTTTGTATTCTTCAAAATTGTTTCTCAGTGATCTGGTTTGTTGTGCTACATTGCAGCTGTTG
This sequence comes from Saccostrea echinata, assembly GCF_033153115.1. Lineage (NCBI taxonomy): Eukaryota > Metazoa > Mollusca > Bivalvia > Ostreida > Ostreidae > Saccostrea > Saccostrea echinata. The sequence goes on from NW_026889750.1 coordinate 37,878,460, forward strand.
AGGAAAGGTTCCAACTGTGGTGAGGCCTTGTCCCCAGACAGAGTTAGATTCTCTTAATTACCTGCCAGTATAATTCAAAATTTAGATTAAAGTTAAATCCTTTTCCTAGCCTTAAGGCCATTGCTTATACCCAGTTTCTCTGGTGCAGTGCATTGCAGCCCCCCCCCCCCCCCAGTGTAAGCTGGTATCCATTGCAGCTGGGTGGACTATTAGCTATTAATGGCCATACACCTATGACCACTGAGCTATCTGCTTCACAAAAATTTAAATACAATAAATTAAAATACATATAATTATATACAGTAAAAGAGTTTCATGTGTCCTATGTGTTTTAGCAACAATTGTGAGTTAATGAATTGTGAAGACCTATACTTTAGTTCAGTAATGCAGGCCTCTAAAATTTAGACGGCAGCTGGCGCCTTATCAAAAAAAAAATAGTCGCCAATGCAAATTTTTAGTCGCCAGACATTTTTTTCTTTAAGGCGCCAACTTTAAAAATTAATAGCAATCAATATAGGTACCCATGGTGTGATTAAGAAAACATGATATGTCCATTGTTAAAAATAATTCCCTCTTCTTTTAAATCTTCGCTTTTTCATAAAAATTGTTAAATATTAAAATTTCCAGAATTCGACGATTGCCAAGTCGCCAATTTGGCAACTTATGAAAAATTTTTAGGCGCCAGTCAAAAATTTTAGGCACCATGGTGACTAAATTAGTTGCCAATTAGAGCCCTGTAATGAAGTGTTAATATTTTTTTTACTGTTGTAGAAAGGAAATTTACATAGCTCCTTCAGGTGTCCAGAAAGAGAGAACACAGGTATTTGGTGATTTATGAAAATGTTTTATGAAATCAATACATAACATTACTCTTTTCACAATATACTGTTACACTGAAATTGTTAAAATTCAATTTAGGATATATTAAAGCAAGACAATAAAATTGATTTTTTAGAAATTCAAATACCAGGTAATAGCTGCAGAGTCAATTTTGTTTTTGAATACATGCTTTCAATATTTTGATTTGCAGCCAGAAGACATGTTTGTACAAACAATTGATGATGAAGACATAAGTGCCCCTCCGCCCGCTAAAAAGTTAAAGAAGAGTCAGTGTACACCTTTGTTCATGTGCTCGTACAAAATGAGAGGTAAACATTGAAATATAATCATATAACCAGGGATCAAAATTAGCGGGAAATACTCGCAAAATGTGAGTTGATTTCTAGAAATGTGAGTAAAATTAGTAGACACTCGAAATTTTTAGCGAGTGGTGATTTTTGACCTCGATTGTCTCGTATCCGTATTTTTCCGGCAATTTGTCTTTTGCTTTTTTGAAACTTTAACACTGATTAAAGCAGCCTTTTTTTATCTCTCTTTTTCTATTACATTCATTTAGAAAATAAGAATCAAACAAAGGCTTTAAAGGTCACAGAAACAAGATGAAGCCTAAACAAAAATCAAGTTTGTTTCCTCTAACCCGACTTATTCAAATTGACTCCGGGTGATTTTTTTTTATTTGCCAAATCAGCTGATTCAATTTATACATTTTTTTTTAATTGTAGCTTTATTTGAGATATAAAATATGTCAACCTAGTCAACATTTACCTTTAATAAAAAGAGTAATCATTATTATAACATCAAGCTCTTTTCCCCACAACTTTTTGAATTTTGTTTTCTGCCGCTAGAAAGCCATGTTGGGTGTCTGCTGTAAATATCACACCAAGTCAATTCAGTCCAGGATGTTTGACCCCATTCATTGGCAAAAAAAAAATCCAGACCTACAGACTCTTGATTTTTTGGGAACAGGAAAAAATATAATTTTTTTTTTTAGGCCAAATTACCATTTTTTTTAAACATAAAATTATTTATGAACCACAACCAGATAATAATTCTGTACTGACCCACTATATATAGTGTTATGTAGTAATAAACTGTGACAGTGTTATTGAATATTAGTAAACTAGCAAATACTGTATGAAACAAGCCCCTGTGTTAAGCTTTAGCAGTAAACTAACAAACTGTATAAAAAGCACTTGTGTTGTTGTATTCATATTGTAGTAAACTAACAAACTGTATGAAAAAGCGCTCGAATGTGTTATTGTATTATAGTAAACTAACAAACTGTATGAAACAATTGCCTGATTTTTTTTTTTTATTAATAGTAGTAAACTAACAAACTGTATGAAACAAGTGTCTGTGTTATTTTATAGTAGTTAACAAGCATACTCAGGGATTAATGTAGAGCATATTTACTATCGATATTCGGTATTTTTCCCCAAGAGAAAATTTCCCCTGAATATCCTTTTTTCTCCTTTTGATGAGTTAAAAATGCCCCTTAAAATAAAAAGCTCAAATAATTTTTTTTCCTTCTTAAAAACTGGAAATTTAAACATGTTAAAGTAAAAATTTTCAACAGGTGTATATCTGAAATCCATCTATGGTTTTACTTTGCTATTTTATGCACTCTAAATGGTCATAAAAATGCTGAAATTCAATTTCAGGGCTCTGCCCTGCACCCTGGTGCAGCCCTCAGACCCCCGAATGCTTTTCACAATTTCTTCAGAAAGAGTAGTTTCCCCCAAAACCTAGATTAATCCCTGATACCATGAAACAAGCACCTGTGTTACTTTAAGGTAGTAATAGCATACTGTATGAAACAAGTGCCTGTGTCATTGTATAGTACATGTAGTAAACTAACATACTGTATGAAACAAACACGTGTGTTTTGTATATAGTAGTAAACTAGCATATCATATGAAACAAGTGCATGTCTTATTGTATATTAGTTGTATGTATGAAACAAGTGCCTGTATTATTGAATAATACTGTTACAGTAGTAAACTAGCATACTGTATGAAAAAAGTGGCCGTGTTATTGTATAGTAGTAAATTAGCATACTATATGAAACAAGTGCCTGCATTATTGTATAGTAGTGCATGTAAATTAGCATACTATATGAAACAAGTGCCTGCATTATTGTATAGTAGTGAATTAGCATACTATATGAAACAAGTGCCTGCATTATTGTAAAGGAGTAAACTAGCATACTATATGAAACAAGTGTCTGTATTATATTGTATAGTAGTAAACTACCATACTATATGAAACAAGTGCCTGTATTATATTGTATTGTAGTAAACTAGCATACTATGTGAAACAAGCTTAGCACCTGTGTTATTATATAGTAGTAAACTAATTAACATTCTGTATGAAACAAGTGCCTGTGTTATTGTATAGTGGTATACTACCATACTACATGAAACAAGCACCTGTGGTTAGCTATTACGTTTTTTTTTCTGAAAATGAACACTATTATAAGTTTGAGAATAAAGTATCAATACATATTTCATGGAAAATAATTATTTTTAGATGCAGGAGCAGTAATACACACACATTCAAAAGCAGCAGTCATGGCAACACTTTTGTACCCAGGCACAGAATTCAGAATCACCCACCAAGAAATGATAAAAGGCATCAAGAAGTGCAAATCAGGTTTAATCAAAATTTGATTTTAGCTTTTCTTATATTTTTTCATTTTTGTGAAGTGTTACAGTAGCAGTTTGATTGAAGAATTGACCCATTGAGCACATAATAAGATGCCGTTTAATAAAATGACAGTAAATTTTCTCATACAAGATTGGTACCAGGAATTGATTGCTTGTGAAAGATTAACTTATTTGAATATTCTTTTTTCACTTGTGACTTGTTTAGGTCAGTATTACACATATGATGAAGAATTGGTGGTTCCTATAATAGAAAATACACCTTTGGAAAAAGATTTAAAGGTATTACACTGTAATAATTTTCATTCAGTACACAGCAAAGCTTCCATAAGCTTTCTTGTTCAGAATAGAACTTTACATTGTATTTAAGAATGTTTACTTGTATGGTCTGAGGATGCATCATGACCCAGAATCAATGTCATATAAAAAAGTTTTGTCTTGATACAGGGATTGACAGTATGAGAAACTTCTCCTTAGACCTTACTTAAGGATACACCAAAGGCTTTTTTCAAGATTTTCAACAATTTTGAGATTTTTGGCCAAGAAAAAGAAGTTAATCACTGCTTTATAATGCATGTAAAATTCTTGGTAATTATGAAATGGTTTTCTAATTATTGAACAATAATGAAACATAAACACTACCACATGTGAATGTTCCGTTATTGAAGCTTCTGATTTGATCTGTGACTGCCTGCTCATGAAAGACGCAATAAATCACTGTGACCACTTGGGGAATTCTTCACTAGCCACACAGAGGTTATCAGTAATTAAACTACAGGGACTCTAGATTTAGAGAAAGAGATCTAACAGATCACTGATGACCATAAAATAGGAGGTGGAGCTTAGCTCTTGCCATTTTGCCGGGAAATCTTTCTGATTCAGAATTGAACCTATTTTACTTAATTAAAAGCATCTAAATACAGAAAAGAACCTCCCATTCTTGTGAATATGCATAGGAAATATGGCTAAGTGGCAGGTATCCAAAGCTGAATCTCCAAGGTGTCATATATTCCTAGCTTTGGCAGATTTTGTTGTGTAATGGGTTTTTGCCCTCTGCTGTAAAGTAAGATCAGACAGTTTGTGGTATTATTTCAAAGGATTCAGCTCCCTTATTTATGGACCAATTTCTCTGAAAATTGGATGGGTTGCTTCTCAAATGTGTGTTCACAAAACCGTATCTCAGATTTTTGATATCTAGCTTAGTTTTGGAATTATTGAGGGAAATGTTAAATTAGGCTAATAAATTGGTAACATTGAAGGACAAATGGCTGTAACTTTTGAATTAGAAGATTTATCAAAAATCTGAGATACGGTTTTTAAGTTCAATCTTTAGTCTACCTTGAGGTAAAATGACCACTTTGAGGGGTTAAATACAAAAAAGTTGATTTATAAAATATTTAAGCACTAAAATTTACATTAATATTTAAATAATTTTTGAATAAGTTATTAATTAAAGTTTAAATTAGGATAATTAAATAGTAAATTTAACAAGCTTTCAAATGATATATACTTTTATTATGTTATCTTTGATAATGAAAGAATTACATGCCAATTAAATTCTGGCATTTGGAAACCTTTGGTGTATCCTTAAGTTAAAGATGACTTTTGAACAAGATATAGCTTAAAGTTACATAATGAGTCAAAATTATGTGTTTCATTTAAGATAATTGTATCATAAAACAAAAAATTTATGTGAAGTATGAATAATATATAAAGCAAAGTTTTGACAACTCAACTGCACTAGCTGTAAAGCAAGAAAAGAACTGCAAAATGTGAGTTGTTATCGTCAATGTCAACAATGTCAAGGTCAAGCGACTTTTATTTTTTGCAAGAAACTTGTAAACAACATTGAATTGGAGCAAGCAGAAGTGAGGAATAAGCTCTGATCATCTTTATTGAAGATTGTATCAAAATCCTCGGTCATCCGATATTTATATCTATGGAATTGACACCATGGTAAATTCTTCAACTTTTCTGCTCATGCATACAATAAAGAGGAAGAAGTGAAGCAATATTTTCGTGTTGGGGCAAACAAAAATTATTTTTACTTTTATTTTTCTCCAAAAGAGTAGATTTTTTTTAGGTTCTGAAACCTGTACTTTTCTGAAACCTAATATCTTCAAGAATTGAACAAAATTTGCATGTGTCATCCAAAAAATTTACTTTTGTCAGTTTTCCCCTTTTTCTGTCATGGTTTCTCTTTAAGTTGTTGGTATGATGCTAAGATAAAAACAAAAATTTGAGCAAAGTACATGTTGGTAAAAATAACTGTTAATTAAAAAACATTGTAGTCTATATTTTATTTTTTATTAAAAAAAAAAACCAACACCCCCCCCCCCCCAAAAAAAAAACCTGATTGATTGTTTTTGATATTTCTATAAATATATTTTGAAAGTTGGTCTTATCTGGTTTCAAGTTATTTGATAAATGATAAAATTTTGTTTATTGTTTTATGTTGTATGTTGTTTATTAATTTTCTTCCATGTTTACCATAAGGAAGGTTAAGTTAAGAAGATTCAGGGGGCTTATATATGATCTTTTGTAACTTGCAAGTCAATAATTAATTATCCTTTATTCTATATAATGACTGTTATCACCAGTGATGCATTAGAATGAAATCCTGTCCATTGTTATGTAATGCCATAATGCTCTGGTAGAACATTGCTTTTTTAGGGAGCCATACACATTGAAATATGATGAAAACTGACAGTTTTTTTGGAGAAAAAAAATTATCCTTAAAACATAATGTTGGCAGTCCCTAACAAAAAAATACTATAGTTAATTATAGTTTACTATAGTTAACTAGTTATAATTATAGTTTAATTACTATATATAGTATCAAAGGTTTTACTATTAATAATAAATTAAAGTCTTTTTACTGTGGATTTCAGATTGTTATATTTAATGTTCTCCAATTCATACATGTATAGTTTTTATATTAAATGGAAATTCACATATTATTTCAAAATTTACATCATAGTTATCGAATTTAAGCTTTGAAATCTCAAAAAAAAAAAAGTTCCAGAGTAAAGTTTCATAGTACCGGTAAATCAAAGTATCAAAGTTTTTACTAAAGTAAATTTTTGTTAGGGGGTCTTAGGTGAAAGATAGTGTATTTCTGATTAATTTCACATCTGAATTATTTCTTTGATTTTTAGGAAAGAATGTCGTGTGCTATGAAAGATTACCCAGAATCCAGTGCTGTTCTAGTTCGTCGCCATGGTGTTTATGTCTGGGGAGAGTCATGGCAGAAGGCGAAAACAATGTAAGTTTGTAACATAAAAATGATATCTTGACATTATGATTGATATACATGAATGAAATTAAAGCAAGTACAGATATTTTGAATAGGTTAAACAGAAAGTCTGTTATTTTATCATATTTAGCTCACCTGAGCCTTCGGCTAAAGTGAGCTTTTCTAATTGAAGGATGTCTGGCTTCAGTCTGTCGTGTATCATATGTAAACATTTCACATCTTCAACTTCTTCTCAAGAACTACTAGACCAATTTCAACCAAACTTTCCACAAAGCATCCTTGGGTGAAAGGGATTTAAGTTTGTTCAAATGAAGGGCATGCCCTCCTTCATGGAGAGAAAGTACAGAATTAGTGAAAATTTAATGGCTTATTGTAAATATAAGCTTCTTCTCAACAACCACCGTACCAGAAAAGATGAATCTTATGTGAAAGCTTCATTACATAGTGTAGATTCAAGTTTGTGAAATCATGACCCTCTGGGGCTAGGGTGGGATCAGAACAGGGGATCAATGTCATGTATAGGAATATACTGTAAACCAACTTTTATTCGCGTGCGAGAAATTTTCGCGAGGTTCGCTAGAGCCTCGCCATCGCGAATATTTCTCGCCGCGATCCGGTCCTTAAAGTCTCTCTTTCTATTTACAACAGATCAAAAAAAAGGCTTGATCGCGAAAATTAATCGTCGCGAACTAGTTTACCCTCGGTAAATCGCGAAATAAAGTCGTCGAGAATAAAAGTTGGTTTACAGTATAGGGAAAATCTTTAAAAAATTGTTCTCAAGAAAAGAAAACTATGATTTGTCATATTAATATAGAAGCATCCTCAGGTTGAGTAGATTCATGTTTGTTCAAATCATGACCTTGGGGTTAGGGCAGGGCCACAACAGGAGATCAAATTTATACATGGCAATATAATATAGAAAATATATTATTAAAAATCTTCTACTCAAGAACAGCAAAGTTATGATTAGTCATATTAATACAGAAGCATTGTTAGGAAGTATAGATTCAAGTTTATGCAAATCAAGTCATGATTATTCATACATGTGCCCAGGGGCATAATTCCACAGAATCACAATTCCTATTCAGTCCGCAAGTATAAAATTTCGCGGATATCTAGGATTGTCGTGATATGTCTTTAATGAATCTTTAGTATGCTGTGACCAATTTACGTGGAACAATTGTGACTGTGTACATAGCCGAAATTAATCCCACGCAGAGAAAAGTATGTTTACAGTATAAATACAGAAGCATCCTTGGGTTGTGTAGATTCAAGTTTGTTCAAATCATGATCCCTGAGGTTATAGCAGGGCTACAATAGGGGATCAAATTTATACATTAGAAATATAAAGGAAATATCTTTAAAAATCTTCTTAAGAAAAGCAAAGCCATAAGTCATATAAATATAGTAGCATCCTTGATAGTGTAGATTCAAGTTTGTTGAAGTCATGGCCCCTGGGAGTAGGGTTTGGCCACAACAGGGGATCAAAGTTATGCATAGAAATACATTTAGATAGGAAATATATGCAAAAGTGTCCTTCTCAAGAACAGCAAAACCAAGATAAGTTATATTAATACAGAGGCATCCTCAGGTAGTGTAGATATAAGTTTGTTCAAGTCACATCCCTTGGAGTAAGGCAGGACAACAACAGGGGATCACATTTATATATTAGAAATATATAAGAAACATCTATTAAAATCTTCTCCTAAAGAACAGCAAAGACATGATTAGTCATATTTATTGGAAGCATCATAAGTTCAAATCATGACCCCCCAATGCTAGGGTGGGATCACAATAGGAGATCAAAATTTTGCATAAAAATATATAGGAAAAATCTTTAAAAATCTTCTAAAGCCCTGATTAGTGAAAGAAATATGGAAGCATCCTCAGTCAGTGTATTTTGTTGAAATTGTGACCCCCTGGGGGTAGTTTGGGACCACTTATATATTTAAACTTTTCAATGATAACTGATTTCTTTTTTTTCTAGCCAAAGTGCTCAGGTTAGTGATGTGGCCCATGGACCTCTTGTAAGATATTTAAATGGAAAAAGAAAGAAAATGAGAGATTTCACTTGAGAGGGACAAGTGATAGATTAAATGTGTAGGATTCTAATACTTTCAAAAATATTAAAAGTATACAGGAATTTCATAGTTCTGTAATATATTTTGTTTCTTTTCAGGTGTGAGTGTTATGACTACCTCTTTGACATTGCTGTACAGATGAAGTCTGTGGGGCTGGACCCCACAGAAGTCCCAGTCCCCCCAAAAGGAGCTTACTTACAATAATATAGCTGACTTGGAATTCTAGAGTTCTCTGATTAGTTTTACCAATTTACAATGATTATATCCATGACTAGGAATGTTATATTTCTTTTATTACTTGTATTAGTCCAAGGGAGGTTATGCATTGGCTAAGCATCTGTCATCTGACTGTACGAGAATCTGCTTTGTCTGTTAACAGTTAAAATACATATAAAGTTGAACTGTGGTATATCAGATGTAGGTATCTAGAATAACATGAATATGTGGAAATGAGATGGAAGTTCCAACCATGTTTTTTTTTTAATGTTTTTTGACCTCAATATCTTGACCCCTTTGTTATCTCGAAGTTTTTTTCTCGGTCCCACTGAGAAATAACAAGGTTTGACTGTATTTCAAAATGCAAAAAGCCTTATTCTACAGTTTTTATCTAATTTTATCAGGTTTCATAAAATTTTGTTTTATATAACATGCAGACTACTTAAGTATACATTCCCTAAAAAAGTGTAACCACTTCTACAAAATTTGTTGATTGTAATAAAGTATGATGCAAAAAAGGATGAAGTAAAGATACATGTATGTAATCCTTCAAGATTTTTTAAAATATGAATTGGACCTATAGGTTTGTAATGTACAGTGCATCAAGATGCTTAAATAATAAATATCTTTTAATATCATTTTTTCAGTTCCAGTAAACAGTATTGCTGCTGTTTCAGTACTATAAATCTAAAATGAAAAGCTTCAAAATCATTTTTGCAGGTCTGTTCTATAGAAATTAAATGAAAAAAAATATTACAGTGCACTTTCTTTTCAATTTCAAAAAGAAATGTTATAAGTCATGTTGTGTTTTAGTTCCTACTTGTCAAGTCCAAACCAGTTGATTTTCAGTCTCATCAGGGACTTCTTGGACATTTATGTTTTGGTCATTATTTGTTGAATATTTTAATTCATTCATAAAAAAAAGAATGTTTCTGATTCTGAATGATTTATTATGTTTACTGCCAGCATACATTACCCAAAGGTATGCATCTTTATTAATGTGGAAACCTTTTATCTTAAAGCAATATGAGCTGCATTTTTGAGAATTTTATTTTGCTGTTAAAATGTGATTTTATGATAAATCTGTATGTAACTTAAATCTTTATTAGACCAAAATAAAGTATTAAATTGTTTCAGAAGAAAAATTTCTGTACAATGGAATGTATTAATAGTATTATATAAGAAATCAATATTGTACAATAATGCAATTTTGCTTCAGTTAAAGCTTGAAATTAGTTCTTCCATCGCAAATGTAAAAAATAAAAGTTTATAAAGTTTCTTTTTTCTGTCATTGAAATAGTTAATTACAATATTGCAACAAAAATTTCCAACATCAAAGTTGCAGCTCATATTGCTTTAAGCCCATAATTGCTATGAGGAGTACTGAGATTAATGGGGAACAAGCTAAAACTAGAGGTAATGTGAGCACTGAGCTCACTAAATGATACCCCCGCCTCCCTTATGATTATAATGGCAAAGTCCATGTTTTACTCTAGGAGACCTAAAATAAGTTTCAGATCAAAAAAGTAAAATAGGAGGTGCACAATGGCATTATGTAATAAAGAATCTGTGAAAGTATCATTAAATTTTACTCAGTGGTATAGGAGGAGTTGCGGATAAGAGATGGGTACCCTTCAATATTATAGAAAGAATGACGGTATCCATGTTTTGCTATGGGAAACCCGAAATATGTGTCTGATCAAAAAGTAAAATAGGAGGTGCACAATAAGATTCTGTGAAAGTCTCATTAAATTTCATGCAGTGGTACAAGAGGCGTTGCGGATAAGAGATATGTACCCCAAAGTGTAACAGACGGACGGACGTACAGACGGACGATCACTATATACCCTCCCACTTCTCAAGCGGAGGGTATAAAAAGTGAATGCTAATTCTTCACAAGTGTACCAATAATGCATAATCAAAGTACTAAAAGTTATGATGGACAGAGGCAAATGCATTGCAAGTCTTGTTGAGGTGTAACATACTTTTTGTCCCTGACAAAGCACATTCGTTGATCAAGCTTGGTTTTAATACTTTCGAAATTTCAAAGAATATATGAATGAAATATGAAGATAAAGAACAGTATTCAATCTCGAAATCCAATGAAACGATACAAATTTGGAGCAGAGCAAACACGGACCTCAGAATTTAGAGGTGGGATCAGGTGCCATGGAGGAGTGAGGAATCACACCCGCCGTGTGCTCTTTGTCATGATCGGGGAAAAACGGAAAAATCCGTAGACAGTTCAGTGTATAAATAATGGCATAACAATTAGTATGAAAAACGTCAGTCAGCATTTGACTTAATGATAGATTGTGTGTGCTGACAAGGTCATTGTATCGACCGTAAAACCCGCGAAAAGATGACTTCAAACGAGACTGTTGACGTATATATAATTATGGAATCTTTTGGTGGTGAACGTGATTTGATATTCACCGGGGGGGGGGGGTGCATGCCCTCCCCTAAAATTTTCAAAGATTAGGTTACATGTGTGTATATAAAGGGAAAAAAACTGTCATTATATTGAAATTAGCATATTAAAATACGTTGAAAGTTGAAATAGGTAAATTTGCACTTTTGCAGCATTAAATGGAATTTGCTTGTTAAATGATCAATATCATTGGTGAAATGATTTTCAAAGTCATATATTTCCACAGATCTGTATCAGTTTTTGATATCAAAAGTTTTTAAGACAATAATGTAATAAAGATGACAATTTATTTTATAAGAAATTCTTTTATCTTTGGAAGGTGAAGAAGAATGATTTCATTTACATATGAAAATGGCGATCGTAGATAAGCAAGAATTGAATACACTTAATTCCTCTTCCGTTGCCAATGAGGGAAATTTTAAGAATTTCTTGGGGAATATTAGGTGAAAACATCAGTAGTGAAATATTTTAAGAATTCTTGGCACAAAATACTCTGAGGTGGGCCGTTTTAGGGAAACAAGAACAAAAGTGGCCCACAAATTGTATGTGCATGTAGCTCTATGATCTGCCGTCTAATTTTTTTCGTCGAGTTGTGCGTAAATCAGAAAGCAGTTTAGTTTGAATGTTTTTGTATTTATAAGATATCATAATTAAGATGAAAATAAATATTAAAATTTCCGACTAAAATGGTACTCAGTATAATTTTTACCTTTTCATACGAAAGTTTCATAGTTTTAGGAAATTTAAAGATTAATGTACTGAAAATAATTTATGTGACTTCATTTGCACAGGAAGGTCATTCTTACTCAAAAATCTTGCAATTTTTTTGTTCAAATATTCCTCTAAATTATTTGCAAGTCTATTGATTACTTAAAAAATGAAGACATGCATTGAGTGAAGAGGTGAGAAAGGGTGGGGGAGAGGGTGTGTGTGATATAATGAAAGACAGGCGAGTAACTTAAATACAAGAAATATAAGTAGATGGGTTCAAATCACAGCTCAATTATGAGCAAATAAGTTTGACTAGAAGGAATTTCTCTGATGAAAAATATTGCCCAATTGAGTATTGATACTAAACTGTGCTTGTGTTTGTACATGTATGAAGGGGTGTAACCACACCTATGGAGGTTAATTATAAGGTTAAATTTTATTTTTAATGTCACTAAAATTCAGGAGCTTCCGGGAGCTTTGCACCCTGGCCCCATCCAGGGCTTTGCACGAAACAAACAATTGTGAAAAGGGCAATAACTCTTCGTGCATTTTTTCTAAATATAAATTTATGGATTTCTTATGTTTCATTTTTTTTAATTTATATTTATTTGTTTGGAACTGTTAGAATTAAATTTTCGCCCTTTGAAGCAGATTTTTCGCGTTCTTATGCTGTTTACCGAATTTACAGGATGTAGAGCAATCGCATCATCTCGGGGTTTTCCGTGAGATGTCGGAAGTTTTTCCGCTTGTCGGAAAGGCTCGAGAAGTTTCGATTGGGATTTAGAGTTGTTGACGTCTTTCTGTTTATTTATGTCTTTCAAGTTAAATAATGTGATAACCTTTACCTTTTCTTTAATAAATGATTCTATTAAACAACATGAAGTAGAAATTAAAACTTTTTTTTAAAAATGTAGATCTGTGTCGATAGAGACTCCTTATAACCACAACCATGCAAGGAAAAAAAATTAGGGATGCTTTTGCCAATTAAAATAAAAGTATTTATAATTTTACGAGTTCAAAATTTAAAAAAAAATTAAAATTTGACAGGCATCGTAGTCAATAAAGCCACAATGAGAAAAGCCAAATCAAAAAAATTGGGAACTTTTAAAATGCCTTGGAACCTCTAATGAAAAAGTATTCAGGCGCGTAGCTGCCTATACGAAAGCACACAAATGCATACACATTTCCCACAAAAAATGAACTTGAGAGAGAGAGAGAGAGAGAGAGAGAGAGAGAAATCTACCATCCAGCAAATAACTCTATTTCAAATTATTTTGTGTCATTTTGTTCCCCCGATTCAAAACTTATACAATTTAAAAATTGAAATCTTTGTTTTAATCATTGTCAAATCCAAATAAATTACTTATTTATTTGTAATTTTCTGTAAGACCATTGATAGTTTCTAAAAAAACAAGATGTGTTTGTGAAACACTGATGCCCCCGTATGGCAGCTTATGGCGAAGATTAAAGTTTCTCAAATGCAAGCCAAAATCCAGGCCAAAAGATAAAAAATGTTGATACCCAAAGAAAGGTCTTGTCTCCAGGAATACACCTGTGAAATTTGAAAGACCTAGATACAACTGTTCAAAAGTTATGGCCAAGGTTAAAGTTTTTTAAATAAAAGTCAAACGTCAAGGTCAAGGTCAAAGTGGTTGGTATCCAATGGAAGATCTTGTCACAAGGATTACATATGTGAAGTATGAAAGCCCTAGCATCAACCATTCAAAAGTTATGGCCAAGGTTAAAGTTTTTCAAAAGTAGGTCAAACTCCTAGGTCAAGGTCAAAGGTCAAAGTGGTTGTTATCCAATGGAAGATCTTGTCACAAGGATTACATATGTGAAGTATGAAAGCCCTAGCATCTACCATTCAAAAGTTATGGCCAAGGTTAAAGTATTTCAAAAGTAGGTCAAACTCCTAGGTCAAGGTCAAAAGGTCAAAGTGGTTGGTATCCAAAGAAAGGTCTTGTCACAAGGATTACATATGTGAAATATGAAAGCCCTAGCATCAACCATTCAAAAGTTATGGCCAAGGTTGAAGTTTTTCAAAAGTAGGTCAAACTCCTAGGTCAAGGTCAAAGGGTCAAAGTGATATCAAAAGGAAGGTCTTGTCACAAGGAATACACATGTGAAGTTTGAAACCCTAAGCACCAACTGTTCAAAAGTTATGGCCAAGGTTTAAGTTTTTCAAAAGTAGGTCAAAAAAAGTTGACAACAGACAGACAGACAAACAGACAAACGGACAAACAAACAGACAGGACAAAAACAATATACCCCCGGGATCTTTCGATCCGGGGGCATAAAAATGTTTGAGAAATTAAATTCCAATCACATCGTTGAATACTATCTGTAAAATATTCAGCCTATGACAGTTACATACAGTACATGTACAATAAGTCTCCAAAGAAGTATTAACTTTTGCGTTAAAACAATTTTACCAAGTCTTATTTTGTAAAGAAAAGCGAAATAGCATGATCTTTTCCCAGAAAAATGATTGAAGTACTTAGTAAAACCCAAGAGCTTCGGGGGGGGGGGTAGCCTCCTGGAGCCACTGGGGGCCTCACGACGGCCCCCAAACCCCATGCCGCTCATTTCATCCCTGGGTACGCGTCTGGATAACTAGTTTATATGCATTTGGTTATATCCTTGATGTATTTTACCCTCAATATCTCGAACCATCTGATATCTCGAAGTTTCGACAAAGTACCATCGAGTTCTAGATAAAGAGATTTGCCATCTGACTGATTTTATTTTTATTTTGTGTAAACATTCCATGTTTAAATGCCTTTGAACTTAGCCTATGTTTCACAGGCAATTATATAGTTTTTGGGGTTTTTTTTCGGGAGGAGGTGGGGGGGGGGCACAAAAATGACTCCTAGTCAAGCAAAAAAGAAAAAAAATAATCATGTCATTTTAAGGGGGCGACTGGGGTTTTATTGTGTAAAAACAACAATAGAAAAACTCTTTAATTTTTAATCATACGTAACTTATTTTTAGGGACCATCTCAAAATACATTACTATAGGATTATTTGGGAAAGTGCTAGTTTTTCGCACTTCCAATCAAATTTTACAAATACTATAAAAGACTTTTTGCTCAAATTAAAATATATGGTGAGTAATACTATATTGTACAATATCTGTAAGAAACACAGAATTCTATCTTCTGGTTTCCAGAGGGTGCATCTCAAAATATAAAAAAAAAAAAATACGAAATTTTCCTGTTTATTTGGAGTAAAACAAAACACAACACATACAAATGATTTATAAGAAAAATATCAGAAAATAATTGAGAGATTTTTAAATTCCTTTGTTTAAAATTTCAAGAGCATATATTTTAGACTTTTTCATTTATAACATTTTTATGACCACCTCTTAAAAAAATCAGTTTATCATAACGTCATAAACACACTATTAGGACGTCAATCTACCTATCAGTTGGAAAATCTTGAAAAAAATCAGTTATTTATAATTGTAATGTTATTAATGTTTAATGTTATTATGTTAAAAGATCTTGTGTTTTTTATTTTTTTAAAATTTTGTTGAATTTGATAAAATATATGAAATACGCTTGATTTTACTATGATGCCCGAAGTGTTGCGCAATGAAAACCCCAGTCGGCACCCTTAAACACTATTACGGATTTATCCAGAGTTGGTTTTAAATGTTATGTATTGAGAACCCGGAAGTTGCCAAGTCGTCTGCATTTGTATTTTCGGCTTTAGAAATTTGCTTTCATTATGCCACGAGGAGGTAAAAAAGACAGAAGTGGGAAACTGCAAGAAGAAACGTCAGCTAAACATAAACTTGAATTAGACAACGACGAACCTGAAACAGATAACAGTCCTAGCAGCAGTCCTGCCAGAGGTAATATCACGGGCACTGGAGAAAGTAAATTTTACAGTGTCGTACGGAGTTGAGGAGGAACTTTTGACAATTTTAAGTGTGTCCATGTGTTTTTATAAAAGAATGTTATATCGTTAAAATGATAATGTCTTACGGACCCCGTTTAACATAGTGTGTACATTTTAAGCGAGAAAAAAAATGTTGAGAAATGAGTTGAATTTTTGTCTGGATATTTTTTATAGTGTAGATGACATATACACATGTATACAAGCTCAGAGAGGTTTGTTATGATTAATTGTGTTGGTAGTTATTTTTAATGTAACTCCTTTTGTATTCTTCAAAATTGTTTCAGAGCGAATCTGCCCCGATTTGCTACATTACAACTATATGGGACATATAAATTCTAACTAGGCCTATGCTGGAGGACTTGTCGCGAGACACAGCTATAGTTAGACTATTGAATCTATAACTAACCATGTATTTTAAAGTAGCTTTATATGCTAAAGGCAAAATCAGGGAGGGGGAACAAAGAAGTTTTATTGTATTGCATTCTGAAGAACGCATTAAATTTCATATTATTGTTTCATTATATTTGCAGAAGAAACCCCACTAGTACCAAGGCAAGGGAAAAAGAGAGAAAATGAAAATTGTGACGAATTCTCGTAATATATTTTTTTTCATTTATTATTTATTTTAAAACAATAAAGTGAGTAAAATGTTACTTATCAATTTGAATATTTTTTCTTAACAATTTCAGATCAGAAATGCAGAAGATGCTAGAATGTTTTGGAGGTAATATGAGAATATGAATTATAATCTTTCTATCATACATTGTATTCATTGTGTCTGATTTGAGTATAGAGTCTAGCCCATGTACTTAATTTGCTATTTGAGTAGATAACTTTAAGAATATGCAAGATATAATCTTTATTCAAAAATTTATTTAGTATGTGCCCCTTGTTTTTCTACTTCTTACATTTTTTTCTTTTTTTCACATTCTCATTGTGAGCATTTTGCTAGTCTTGCCAAAGCAATTGCATGAAGTTCAGGTGAAATATGAAGGCATGACTGAAGTAATTGTTGATATGTACCGTGTAGTGGGATTTTTTAGGGGGTGCTAACTTTGGCTTATTTCAGCAGATTTGTAGTAGCCCACTAAAATTTTAATCGCTAAATTTGCACCCTTGCTTATAACTACTGAATACAAGAAAAATAACTTTGATCAGCCTGTTGTTAAACATTATATATTTCATTTGGTACTGGTTTTTACTCCAACTCTTGCTTAAATAGATATTCAAACGTACATTAAACATATTAAATTCAGAAATTCATCTAAAATGTGAATTTCCTCTCTTTTTCAAAGTCCTGGAACTCTGTGTCTGCCAAAAAGAGTTCTGCCAAAATTATTGGCATACCTATGAGCAAGCAAAACACCTAATTTTACACCCACTAAAGAAACCCGCTATACAGTATTAAGTAAAAAAGTACAGAATTTTAAAAAAAGAGAATAATTATGGCAAAAATTTTAGATATACATGTATTTCAATTGTGGAAAAAAAGTTTGCACATGCAGAAAGAGGGAAAAAAATGATTATAAACTCATGAGCAAATAAATCCAGATTGCATGCAAATTTTCACTAGACAGGTTGGCTAGTGCTGACCAATATTCCACCATAATAATTCAACTTTATATGGCTAATGACTTTAGACCAACCTTAATTACATTAATTGTACATTAGACAGATCAAATTTTTCATAATGTTTGGGTATTAAATGCCTTTGTTATTCTGGTCACACTGTATTGAAGGCACTTGAACAATAATGCAGTCTTGACCAGGAACCTTAAGTGCATAAAATGATATACAGTCAAACCAGCCGTTTAGCAACCACCTTTGTTTAGTGATTTCCTGTCTAATGGGCCATTGGGGCCATCATTTTCTGTTCTCAAAGCAGTTTAAGAAGCTTAAATAAGTGACACTTGGCCCTGCTTTCAATAACAATCATAATAATTTAAATGATTAAGTTTTGTCCCCTCCAGCAATTTTCAGAGAGATGTTTGCAAAACATTCTCATTTATGGAGACTGCATGTACTTCACAGTGTGTGATTTGGTATTAAATTGAGACTTATTAAAATAAACATTTTCAAGGTAACTACAGATAAATTGAGATATGGTTTCAACAACTACAAGAATAGATAGTTTTCGTATAACGTATTTTCCCTGCAAGTTACTTCCCTTGGCCGCCATCTTGGAGGTCCAACTAGTGAATTTTCCTCTTTCAGCAACCAATTTTAAACTTGTATGGCAGAAATATAAGGGCAAAAATCTTTAAATACTAAAATTAAGAATTATAGGAAGCTTGTTTTAACATAAATCCGTAAGAAAAATTGTGTTATCTTTACCCAATTACCCAGTATGACGAGTTTAAATTGGTTGAATAATGAAGGAATTTGGGCTTGTATACCTCCAATATGGCGACCAATGGGAAATAACTCTTGCTAAAATCATGTCTATCGAAAACTATCTATAAAATTTGCAAAAAAAAAAAAAAAAAAAAAAAAAAAAGAAAAAATCCTAGTGTTTTAAGCTCATCTGAGCGGAAGGCTGGAGTGAGCTTTCTTGATCAAAATTTGTCTGTTGACTGTCTTCAATGTCGTTGTTGTAAACTTTTTATAATATCATCTTCTTCTGCAGAACCATTGGGCCAATTTCAACCAAACTTGGCACAGAGTGTCCTTGGGAAAAGGGGATTCAGGTTTGTTTCATGAAGGATCACCCTCTCTCAAAGGGAGGTAATTAAGAAAAAGTGAAAGTTGGGGGGGGGGGGGTCATTTAAAATAAAGAACCACTGGGCCAGAAAAGATGAAACTTGTGTGAAAGCTTCCTGACATAGCATAAATTCAATTTTACTCAAATCATGACCCCCTGGGGTAGAGTTGGGTCACAATGGGCAATCAAAGTTTTACATAGGTATACAAGGGAGAAATCTTTAAAATCTTCTTCTCAAGAACAGCAGTTTTATTGTTAGCATGCACTGTCATAAAAGTGTAAAACAAAACAAAAACAAAAAGAAATAACAACAACAACTAAAAAATCTAACCTGTTTTAGATTTTCTTTCAAAAATTATTTACATTTAGTTAATGCAATGAAGAATGAAAATAAATGTACAAAGAACTTACTGAATATATTTTATTAATCAAGAAGAGGGAAAATGATTAAGAGCTATAAAGGACAGGGAACAGGATACACTGTATTACTATTTAGCATGTACTTCGAAAATTGCTAAAATATGCATGATTCCCTACTTTAAGAGACTACCTCTAATGTTTGACCAATTTTTAAAAAATTCTCTTGCCTGGTCACTTAATACAGGTTTGACTGTAATTGGAAAACTCTATGTCTATGCCAGCAATATGTTATTTATTAATTTAGCACTATAAAAGAACTAATAAGCTGTACTAATTGTATGTTTAATCATCTGATGAAAAATTTAATTTCTACAGCTGACATATCAAAGACATTGGTGAACAAGAGGAAGCGCCTAGAACAGTATACTCAGAATTCATTGAAATCTAGCACCAAGAAAGTGGAAGACATCTGGAAGATGCAGCAGGCAGAAAGGTAATAATGGCAAGAAGAGAACCTAATTATGCATGAATACTGGCATCAAGTACAAAAACAATAGAACATGCATATTGCATGGAAAGATAACCTATAAAGGACAGTCCTACATATCCTCCCTCGCATCACTTGGAAGATGAGAAAATGGAAGCAAACACTAATTGCCATACAAGTCTGCAAAGTGATTCTATGGTTGGATAATTTTGTGGTTCTGCCAAAAAAAAAAAAAATCAAAAAATACATGTAAGAATCTAAACTACTAGTATTCAAGCCGTTATTATTAGAATTGATCTAGTGTACAAATGGAATTACAAAAATTGTGAACACAGAAATCTGAATGTAATTATATTTGTTGGATGAAATTGAAAAAAAATAAACAAATAACCCTTTATATTGCATGTGAAAAATTCCACCTTTGAATATTAATTTCCAAGAAATTGGAACTTCAGAAATAATTAAATACCTATTGTACAGTACTTAATTACATTTAACTTGCTCTCCCTCAACTGCCACTTTTCAGCTAGTGCATACACTTAAACAGTGAAAAAAAATCCTTCATAATAAGTTGATATAAAAAGCTGTTTGTCTCAAAACTGTGGGTATGGTAGAATATTATACACAATATGGCCATGGATTGTTGCAGGAATTTGATTTGATAGAGTTAATTAGTAGAATTAGATAGTGTCACAGTATATGGTAAAACGAATTGGGGAAGGGGAGGATCGAGGGAGTGATTTTACCACATCAAAGAAAGAAGTGGTTTTTAATGTGCAAAGAATATTATGAAGAAGAAAGTGCCTGGGTATACTAGATATATACATAAATAAAATAGTATATAAATCATGAATAAACCCTAACCCTCATAATCATAATTTATCATAATCATTCTAGTAAAAGAAAGGATGTATAGTGAAATTCTTCAAGCTGCAATTAATTCCACAGCAGTAATTCAATGTTAAAGTAATAATATTTTAAGTACCGGTATCTATTTTTAGGTCACCTGAGTAAACTCAGGTGACCTATTGCTATCCGTTTTTGTCTGTCGTCGTACGTCGTTCGTCGGTCGTAAACTTTTGAACATTTTTAGCTTCTTCTCAGGAACCGCTCAACCAATTTCAACCAAAATTGGTATATAGCATCTATGGGTGAAGGAGAACAAAAATTGTGAATTTCATGGTCCCTGCCCCCCTGAGGCCTGAGGGGTGGGGCTAAAACCACCAAAAATAATGCAATCTTTAAAAATCTTCTTCTTTACTCCTGGACATCAAGCAGACAAACTGTTGGCATCATTGTAATAAGCATGGAGCCCTCTACCAAAATTGTGAAATTCATGGCCCCAGGGTCAGGGGTTCTGGCCCCAGGGTGGGGCTATATAGATCATATCGTGAAAGTGCATTATTTCTTTGAAAATCTTCTTCTCTGCTCCTGGGTATTAAATAAAGTTACTAAGTACATAGTTATGATGAGCAAGAGTGCCTCTTCCGAAATTGTGAAATTCATGGCCCCAGGGTCAGGGGTTCTGGTGTTAGGGCGGGGCTCTATAGATTATATAGTGAAAAAGCATTAATTCTTTGAAAATCTTCTTCTTTGCTCCTGGGTATTAAATAAAGTAACTAAGTACATAGTTATGATGAGCAAAAGTGCCTTTTCAAAAATTGTGAAATTCATGGCCCCAGGGTCAGGGGTTCTGGTGTTAGGGTGGGGCTCTATAGATTATATAGTGAAAATGCATTAATTCTTTGAAAATCTTCTTCTCTGCTTCTGGATATTAAATAAAGTAACTAAGTACATAGTTATGATGAGCAAGAGTACCTCTTCCAAAATTGTGAATTTCATGGCCCCAGGGTCAGGGGTTAGGGTGGGGCTCTATCGACTATATGGTGAAAATGCATTAATTCTTTGAAAATCTTCTCCTCTGCTCCAGGGTATTAAGGTGATAAACTAAGTACATAGTTATGATGAGGAGGTGGGCCTCTTCCAGAATTGTGAAAGCCATTGCCCCTGGGACAGGGGTTCTGGTGTTAGGGCGGGGCTCTATTGATTATATAGTGAAAATGCTTTAATTCTTTGAAAATCTTCTTCTCTGCTCCTGGGTATCATTTAAACAAACTAATACATGGTTATGATGCATAAGGATGCCTTTTCAAAAACTGTGAATTTCTTGGCCCCAGGGTCAGGGGTTCTGGTGTTAGGGCGGGGCTCTATTGATTATATAGTGAAAATGCATTGATTCTTTGAAAATCTTCTTCTCTGCTACTGGAGATTATTTAAACAAACTAAGTGCATGGTTATGATAGACAAGGATGCCTCTTCCAAAATTTTTAAATATATGGCCTCAGTTTTTGGGGTTCTTGAGGAGGGGGGGGGGGGGCTCTATTGATTACATAGTGAAAAAGCATTAATTCTATTAATCATTAATTAATCCTGTCTGCTCCTTAGTGTTGAGCTGATAAATAAATTGCTTAGCTATGATGAAAATGGGAGCTTCGAACAGGATTTTTAAATCTTGTGGTCCTAGGGTCAGGGGTTCTGGCATAACGAGGGGAGGGGGGGGGGGCTTTTAATAATATAGTGGAAAAGTGTTAATTCTTTGAAGTCCATAGTTATGAGGATGAGGGTAACTCTTCCAAATTTGTAAATTTCTTGACCCTTGGTCTTGGGTTCTGGTGTTAGGGTAAGGCTTTGTTGAATCTGTAGTGAAGATGCATTGTACTTGTGAAGTTCTTCTCTGCTTCTGGGCATATTGGAAGCAAACTGAGTAAAAGTTTAAATGATATAAGTAAGCGTATTTCTACCAGATTTTTAAACATCTGGACCATTGGTCTAAGCATTCTGGTCCTGGGCAGGGCTCTATTAATTTGTATTCTACTGAGAGAAGTTATTCCCCTTTTCCATTCATCTTTGATAATTAATCACTGTAAATAATGTATTTGAAAGGTTAATAGAATAAGATAATTATGCAAGAATGTTTATCGTATAATTAAAAAAGTACTTTCTTAGTTTTAATAAACAGGTAGACCTGTAAGTAATAGATAAATAAAAATGAGACAAAAATAACTTATCTTATTAAAAGTTCTTCAAAGACCATAAGAGAGGTCAATGCTAGAGGTCTTAATATGGGTTTATAAATAGTACAGAAGCACTAATAGTTTGTTAATAGTCTGCATAGTGTTAAGTGGGGGACAGATTAGAACTTAATTTATGAGTTGATACTGAATACTAGACTAATTATTTTGTTGATCCTGATCTTCCTACTTCTCTTGCTTTAGGGCAACAAAGCTTCAACTATCAGTGTATTTAACTTCTAAATTGTTGTATTATACTCAGGTGACCGTTAAGGCCCTTGGGCCTCTTGTTAAAATTGTGGATTATTAAATTTTGCAGGCAAAAGTTGCAGGATGAATATGTAAGACAAGTTGGTACAGTATTTCAGCAGTGGGAGTCCGACATTGAAAAAACTAAAGAACAGGAGGAAAAACTTAATGTAAGCTACTCTGAGGACCTTTAAAAATCAATTTCATTATAAGATACAAGTTGTATCTCTTTCTTAATCCAAACTTGGCACTTCAAAGTACATATTCCATTAATTTTTAAAGAACTACAACAGAATGAATGAAATATTGTATCATTTCTTCTTACAAATTTTTTTACTTCATAATCATACAACCATGCATGTACTCCATGAAGATCTTTTTTATTTATTAACCTAAGATTGCGTTAAAGTACATGATGTACATAAGTTATAAGTGATGATACACAGTAAAAAAAAATTATTGATATATTAATTAAATCAAGAAACACACACTGAGATGTATACCGGTAGTTACCTAAACATGTTTAAGTTTTGTGACAATGTCATTTGCACCTACCCTCCCGTCAATTTAATATTGTTCCCCCTTATCAAAATGAAATCCATTTAAATACCGTTTAAAAGACATTTCTTTTCTGACCATTTTAAAACCATTCAAGAGCCATTTTATATTGTCAACTCTTTCAAGAATTTTCAACAGAAAGGATGATCATTTAAAAACCATTTTTCATTTTATTTCCATTCAAACCTCATTTAACCTCCATTCAAACTCCATTTTTTTGGGCCTTATAAAATGCAAATTAACCATTCCAAAACCATTTATGCAAATGAGAAGAAAATGAAAAATAAATGGTTTTTGTTTTAACCATTTAATATCCATTTTAAAAACATTTTTAGAATAATTGAAAAATGTAAAAAGCTGGGTTCTCGATATCCACAGAATTAGCACTTTGAAAATCCATCTTCTTGGTAGTAGAGTCATGCAGTCATGAAACAAACTTCACTTGTTTATTTTTTCACAAACTTGGTTTTGAATTCCTAGAAATTTTGATGGATTCTCCCAATTCGATCTGAATAATGGTAGTTTGCATCTTTGAAAATTTACAGTTTCCATGTTCATTTTGGTGCTCCATATCTGCAAGCAGTAAACGTATTCTAAAAATAAAAGAAAATGCATAATGAGAAAATACCAGAAAACTTGCTTTGTCACTTTTTTTCACTATACTGCAGCTGATCATTAATTCCTGTACCTAGCATAAATTGAATAACTTTTACGAGAATGTGTGTCCTTCTGAACAATTTAAGTACACATGCAAGAAAATTACCCTGCCTGTATTCACTATTTTATCAGAAACAAATGACTTAATTGGTTGAACAGATTGCAAAGAAATTTAACCATTTACTTGAGAAAATTGAGAAAGAAAATAGTTATAAAAGAACTATAATTGAAGTGGTTTATAAATTAATTATTGCATCAATAAAATCAGTGGACACTCCTAAATTGTGTTCTCTTTAGAAAAAGCATTTTTCTGTTGTTGACGTTAATAAATATATGTACATATTCATACTTACTTCTCAAAAGAATTAAATACCCTTTCAGTGATGGTAAATGTCTTGTATTTCTTCTGCACCACTTCCCAAATATTAGAAACATATTA
Source organism: Saccostrea echinata (assembly GCF_033153115.1). Taxonomy (NCBI): domain Eukaryota; kingdom Metazoa; phylum Mollusca; class Bivalvia; order Ostreida; family Ostreidae; genus Saccostrea; species Saccostrea echinata. Next base: position 37,903,089 of record NW_026889750.1, read on the forward strand.
AAACTGTTAAATAATCATCCTCCAAGAAGTTAGTAATCTTATAATTCTGCTTTGTCATCAATGTACAGTTTTTTCAGCATCAAAAACACTAAAAACCCCAATCTTCCTTGAAGAATAATTCATGCAGCCATCTAAGCTCCATCACTACCAGCTAGGTCAAAGTGCTCTTGTCCAATGTTTAAAATAACTGAAAAAGGCGGTCACCACAGAGTATGGGAGGAAATCTGATAGCCAGTGCCCCATTATAAAAACTTGGCACCTGGCATCAATTAACTGCTGACAGAGTATGCCTAAAACGAACCATTTCTTCATTTTTCCATTTCTCAGAAAACAAATGGAAGAAAAATGGCAAGCTCAAGCAAAGTAGATCACCAAACTTGCATTTCTTTTCCATTTGCTAAATGGACAGAAAATGGTGTAAATTTACCATTTAAAAAGCATTTTCTAACAAAAATGGTTTTTAAATGGTTTTGAAAAAATGGTTTTGGAAAATTGAAAGACAGAGAAATGTAGGAAAAATGTTTTTGAAATGAAAAATGGCTAGAAAATGCTGAATGAATGGAGATAAAATGGAAAATTGCCATTTCTTTTTGCTATGGGATGTATAGGTGATGCAATAAATCACTGGGACCAAAATGCATACAATTGTTTTAGTAAGCTACTGTAAATTTAAATTGTTTTAGAATAAATGCACATTGTCATTTTATTTCCTCCTCAGCAAATGTTCAAGCAACAGCAGAAAATGTTTCAACAGGCAAGAGTTGTACAAAGTCAGAGACTGAAAACAATAAAACAACTGCATGAACAGTTCACTAAGGTCAGTTATTGTTCATGCTTGGATGATAAATGTTAACCAAAATACTGAGTCTGATAAATACTGTAACAATGTCAGTTTGTAATTTCTTGCCAACAGGGAATTGAGGAGCTGGAGAGATGTCACCATAATCAGCAATCATCTGTGCAGTCTGAACTGAAAAAAGAAATGTCTCTTCTACAAAAGAAAATACTCATGGACACTGTAAGTCTAGAACTGTATATCATATTTGTGCTTTAAAAAAACAATCAAAATAGAATAACAAAGAGCAATGCAATATGTATACCGTATATATATATACTGTGTGCATTGTACTAATACTTTGTATCGCGATTACCTCACAGTTATCTTACTTAATGCCGCCCTTTTGCGGCGAAGTTGAGGAAACTCTAAATCTCATGAGATATCCGGGTCATGAATTACTACACTAGTGACAATCAGATGATTCGAACAATTAGTATGCCGAAAGTACATGCAATGTATTGCAAAGTGTTGAACTTTAAATAGTAGGTTGTTGTATTTGGAATGTTTAGAGTTTTTTTATCAGCTTCCAAAAGTAACGATAATCAGAAAGAAATGGTAGTCTAGAATTTAATTAGAAGAGTCGGCTTACTGAAAAAGTATCAATAAAATGTAACACTTGAGGACTGGGTTCTCTTAAAATTTATAAGCGTGGTTCAGCGAATGTTCCGCAAGATATTTCACCAGAACTTCTTTCATATTTGCCCTTTAAAAATCCACAGTGCTCGATCCCGCGTTGCATGCAACAGCACATTGCCCCCAGCTAACAGACGTTTCCTACCTTCATCGCAAAAGAGTTCCATAAAGATAAATAATCGTGATATCAAGTATTTGTTACATTGGGGTATTAAGCTCAGCCAAATGTTCTAACAACAAATTTTTGGAAATTTTAATTGGATATAATTTGACAGTGTTTTAATTTTTTTCAGCAACAGCAGGAAATGGCAAATGTGAGGAAATCATTACAAACAATGCTATTCTAGGAAGATTTCATGGTTGTTAAAACTATGATGCTGTTGAATCATGAAATTTGATGGGTTTTTTTCCCCTACTTTATTGTTACTTGTACACACTATACTTGTTACATAGCTCATGAAATTGAAGGTTGGAATAAAATGAATATTTAAATGGGTCTTCTTTTTTTGTTTGTTTGTTTTTTTTTTTGTACAAATCATGGCCCTCGGGGTAGGGTGGGGCCACAATAGGAGAATCAAAGTTCTTGAAAGGTTGAAAAGTTTAAATATAAAATTTGTTGGGGGGGGGGGGGGGGGCATGAATTGAACAAATTTGAATCTCCATTACCTGAGGATGCTTCCATTTGAATATGACCAATCATAGCTTTGCTGTTCTTGAGTAGAAGACTTTTTAAAGATTTCTCATATGTAAAACTTTGATCACCCATTGTGGCCCCACCCTACTCCCAGGGGTCATGTTTGAACAAACTTGAATCTACACTGTGTAAGAATGCTTCCATATAAATATGACTAATCATGGCTTTGCTGTTCTTAAGAAATAGAGTTTTTTTTTTTAAAGATTTTTACTATGTATTCCTAGGTAAAACTTTGATCGCCCATTGTGGCCCCACCCTATCCCCCGGTGTCATGATTTGAACAAACTTGAATCTACACTATCTGAGGATGCTTCCATGTAAATATGACCAATCATGGCTTTGCTGTTCTTGAGAAGAAGATTTTTAATGATTTTTCCTATATATTCCTATGTAAAACTTTGATCGCCCATTGTGGCCCCACCCGACCCCCGGGGGTCATGATTTGAACAAACTTTAATCTACACTATCTGAGGATGCTTCCATATAAATATGACCAATCATGGCTTTGCTGTTCTTGAGAAGAAGATTTTTTAAAGATTTTTCCTATATATTCTTATGTAAAACTTTGATCGCCCATTGTGGCCCCACCAACCCCCGGGGGTCATGATTTGAACAAACTTGAATCTACACTACCTGAGGATGCTTCCACATAAGTTTCATATTTTCAAGCACAGTGGTTCTTAAGATTTTTTAATTATGCCATTAATTTTTCACGAATTCATAATTATCTCCCCTTGGAAGAAGGCGCGGCCCTTCATTTGAACAAACTTGAATTCCCTTTATCCAAGGATACTTTTTGACAAGTTTGGTTGAAATTGGCCCAGTGGTTCTGGAGAAGAAGTCGAAAATGTGAAAAGTTTACAGACAGACTACAGACAAAATGTGATCAGAAAAGCTCACTTGAGCCTTCGGCTCAGGTTAGCTAAAAATATAACATGTCTTGATATAATGTAGTTATTCAATTTTTAAGTAAGAAAAAGACATGAAAAGTCTATAAATATGAAAGATATTTAGAACTGTGTGAAACCGCTTAACTGGTCTGGAATCAGGTTGTCACATCACCTAATGTCATAAAACTTTAAGTAATTGCTCCATTAATCATATGACCGCACAGTTAAAATCATTGTATTTTTTCAAAATTTTAGTAAATGGACCTGATTTTTTACTTGCTAATAAACAAAAGATAAGAATTTAATTAGACATACATCATTCTCAGGCCCATAGGAAGCAAATTCAGTTTGGGGGGCACAGCCATACATTTTCAGTTGAGGGGGCACTATGACAAAAAAAAAAAGAAAAGAAAAAAAAAGGTCATCAACTACCAAAAAAGGATAGCTCACTTGAGCTTTCAGCTCAGGTGAGCTAATAAAATCTTTAAAAATCTTCTCAAGAACCACTGGCTCAAAGAAATGAAACTTATGTGAAAGCTTCCTGAGCTAGTGTAGATTGTAGATTGTTCAAATCATGGCCCCTGGGGTTAGGTTGGGGACCATAATAGGGAATCAAAGTTTTATATTGGAATATATATGAAAAAATATTTTAAAATCTCAAGAATAGCTCAGTCATGATCATCTTGTTTAAATTGTGGTCTGCAGGGCAATCCAGTCACTATACTCACTACAGGGGAGTCATTGTTTTAGATGAGAGTAAAGTTGGCCTTATTCTTGTTGACAACATTAACCTGGGATGCCAATTTCCTCAAGGTACAGCCTATTAAGTTTTTCATTTTTGTCTTTAAGGTGAAAAAATGATAATATAAAAACTTCAATATGTGTACAATTACTGACTTAAAAAGTATCATGATATATTTCTGTCTCCCCTTCCAGGGGAGACGTATTGTTTTTGTCAATTTTCTTCTTCTTCTTCATCCAAATTTTGTCCAGGCCGTAACTTTAATACCCTTTGACATTAAGACTTCAAACTTGGAACATAGATAGATGACAGATAGTTGAGAAGGAGTGCACACCACCAACACTTTTGACCTTGACCTATTTATAAGGTCAAGGTCAATCTTTTACATCAAAATAGAGTTCAGCCCATAACTTAAGATCCCTTTGATATTAGGACTTCAAACTTGTAACATAGGAAGAAGACCTTGAGACAAAATGCACTGCATTAGAATTTTGACCTTGACCCCTTTCTGCCTTCAAGGTCAAATAAGGAAAAAATACGATCTGACCATAACTTGAGAACCTTTTGACATTAAGACTTCAAACTTGGAACATGCAGAGGTGGTATAAAGGAGGGATGCATGCCACCAAATTTTTTGACCTTGATTCAATTATTATAAGGTCAAGGTCAATCTTTTACATCAAAATAGAGTCCAAGCCATAGCTTGAGTACCCTTTGATATTAGGACTTCAAACTTGTAACAGAGGAAGAAGACATAGATACAAGACGCAACACACCAAAATTTTTGACCTTGACCTCTTTTCTTCCTCAAGGTCAAATAGGGAAAAACTTGATTAGACCATTACTTAAGAATCCTTTGTTATAAAGACTTCAGACATGGAACATGCAGAAGTGGTATGAAGGAGGGATGCATGCCACCAAAATTTTTGACCTTGATCCAATTATTATAATGTCAAGGTCAATCTTTTACATCAAAATAGAGTCCAGGCCTTAGCTTGAGTATCCTTTGATATTAGGACTTCAAACTTGTAACATAGAAAGTAGGGATGCGCGATTTTATTGGTATACCGGTATATCACGATTTTTCACTGCGTGATACGTATCGTGATATGGAGACTAAAATACCGTTATTTGGTACATAACCATAAATTCTGGAAATTATTCATTTATTTGTTCAAACTATTGAATGACAATTATAGGAAGTGTAAAAAAGGTTGAAAACAGTTAAACAACGGCATCAAAATATGCTTTATATTAAATAAATGAAAATTTAATAAGTAAAGTTATGTTTTTATAGCATATTTTTAAAAAATGTTATGGAAATTCATTTGAAATTGTAGTAAAAATTGTGTGTAAAAATATTACGATTTATCGTGATATTTTTGGGAAAAAATCGTGATATATCACGATACAAAATTTTTGCCGATACCCATCCCTAATAGAAAGAAAACATTGTTACAAGATGCAACACTTCAAAATTTTGACCTTGACCCCTTCCTTCAAGGTCAAATAGAGAAAACATGACTAGACCATAACTTGAGAACCCTGACATTAAGACTTCAAACTTGGAACATGGAGAGGTGGTATAGAGGAAGGGTGAGTGGCAACATTTTTTTCACCTTGACCTATTAATAAAGTCAAGGTCAATCATTAACATGAAAATATAGTCTAGGTCATAACTTGAGAACTTTTTGACATTAGGATTTCAAACTTGGAACAAGGAAAGACAACATCGAGACTAAATGCACTACATCAAAATATTTGACCTTGACCACTTTCTCCTAGGTCAAATTAAGAAAAACACAACCAGACCATTACTTGAGATCCGTTTGACATGAAGACTTGAAATTTTGTACACAGAATTTGAGTTGAGATGCACTGCATTATTATTTTTGACCCTGATCATATATTTGCACTCGTTAATGTTGGTAAAGAAGGGGAGACATGCGTTTTTTTGTAAAAAAAAAACAATACCCACTAGTTAAAACTTGAAATACAGATTATTTCCATTCCTTTTAATAGAAAGTATTGTTTCATGAAAGAAACCATAGCCATGAAGAATTCAACAACATAGAGCACTTAGACATTTATACACAATTTTGTATGGTACATGTAACTTAAAAAAATTAACTTGCATTGATATTAAAAAAAATGACTTTCTTGTACAATGTATTAGTTAATAACTACTGTAACATTGCACTATATATATCTTGAACAAAAAAAAATGCCAATTCACATATGCTAGACGGGAGTTGCATTGAAATGTGTATTATAAATACACTGTATATCTTGTTCATAGTCATAAAAGAATATAAATAAAATACAATTCAGTTATAATGTACACAAATATTTTGAACAACTGCTGCTATAATGAATAACTACATTTTTAAAATAAGAACAGAATGATGTATAGAAGCTTAGCTTTGAAAATTACTTCCAGGACCAGATAAGAAACCATGTGAAGAGTTATTGAAGAATTTATGCACAACGAAGTACAAAAATTATTTGATTAATAATCATTCTTAACACGCCTTCTAAGAGTATTGCATTAGCAATACTAGTCCCCTACCGGTAAGTGTAATCAGAGTGGTTCCCGTTAAAAATTGAAAATGCCATAATTCCATCAAAAATCATTGAAGCTGTATGAAATGCAAACTTTATCTATAACTAATCAAGGTAAAGTCACATACCAAAAATCAGCTCAATATCTGCAAGCGTTTAGAAAAAAATTGTGAAAAACCCTTAAAAATTGAAAAGGTAGTAATTCCGTTAAAAATCAATGAAGCAGAAATGCAAACTTAATCTGTAACTCATGAAGATACACTCGCATACCAAAAATCAGCTCAATATCTGCAAGCGTTTAGGAAAAAAGTGTGGAAAACCAAGTGGGACAGAGGGACAGCTAGATGGACAGACAAACCGACAGATGCAGAGGAAACCGATAGTCCCCTACGGTTTCACTGGTAGGGGACTACTAATGTTAAAAAGAAGCTGTTTGCTACAAAAAATGATACATTGAAATTTGTTCGTTCACATTCACATTAGGCAGAAATTATACAAAATCCAGAAATAAATGTTATGGTACGTACACTAAAGTTCCATCAAAACCTGATTGAGTGGGGTTAAATTTCACCTGAATAAGACTATTAAAAATAATGTAGGTACAATACTGAACAAGTACTAACTTTTGTTACCTGTTCAAAAACATGTCCTTTATAGACCATACACAATGCAAACAAAAGCATAAAAATGGATTGCTTCAAAATTATATACCAGTAAGTGAATACTTCATATTGTCCTCCTGAGAGTACGATTTCTTTAAAGGATGAGTGCACTTAAGCTATGAGAGCTGGGTCCCGGTGTTTTGCGCAAAATAAAATTCCAAAGTTCATAAACTTTATGTTTTATAGGTATTAAACAATGTCTTAAGAGCAGGTTTTGGTATATTATACTACATGAAAGTATTAAATAATGCCGAGCGACACTAGCTTTTGAGACGGGGGTCTAACAGTTTTGTCACATTTCTATTGTTATTCATATGCATACCAGTTTTCAACGACATTGTTTACATCGAGCCGCAACTTGTCCATTGGTCTCATTTGCACAGAATGTTTATTTTAATTTAAACTTCAACATATCCAAAGGACAATGTTGGACAATTTGCGGCTCATATCTAATTTTTTGAAAAAGTCTCCAAACTACGGTCGAATTAGCCACTAAATTAACAGTTCACCGAGTGTCAACGATTGATATTATAATCACTTTACTCACGTGACATTCCACTGTTCGATACGCTAAGGCTTTCATTGAGCATTTCATTGTGTTTGTTATTGAAAGTTTCTATTGTGACAGTATCTATCGTACTTTCAACTTCAAACTATGGAAGATTTTTGCGCAAATTTTAATAGGGTTTGAAGATTATATGTCTCTTATTTTACTTTGTATTTTTCATTACGGGTGTTTTGAAAGAATTCTGGTATTGACAGTGTGATTATAGTAAGTACATGTACAGGCTCATGTCACCTCTGTATAATGGTCTGCAGGGCAAGACATCTTCCCCATCCCTAAACACTAGAATCATTTATTATTTGTGCACCATAAAACTACACAATCTCTCTCTTCTCCATGTAAATTCACAGTGCGAAACAAATCATATATGTGCTAATGTTTACATTCCACATCCATGCGATTTAAATGACTCCGCCTATTTGCGGATACCTTAAATTCGTAAGTGGTCCCGTTCAAATTTCCGGAATTTAAGGTTTGTATATGTTCTTTTCAATGACATTGTCTGTAATTATAGAAATATGTATGACAAAAAATTCAAGGAATAAATATCAAAAGAATATGCTTGCACAATAATCATAGATTAATTAAGCGATATATTGTAATGTAAAGCTTAAAATGGGTAGCCGAAAAGGTTCCAAATGACGTACTAAAGTGCACTCATTCTTTAGTTCACGTTTATTCAGATTACAGGGATTATGCAAGTAAATCTCAACAGACATAATCAACACTTAAAAAACAATATGTAGTCTAGTCTTCTATATGGGTGATTATGCACACAGAATCCAAAGCATCTTATTAATAACCTAAACAATTGCTTCACTCCCTTTGCCCTTCTTAATTGCTAAAATGTTACTCAATATTATCTAATTATTACTAAACATGAACTTCTCTGAAATGATAATGAGACATAAAAATAATACTGATTTTTTAAAGATAAATTCAGGGAATTTTAAGCAGCAGAACTTAAAAAAAAAAATGAATGTCAGCATGCATACTTATTTTGTCTTTCTAAAAAAATCAAAGTTGGAAAGAAAAGTGTTGAAAGATGAAATCATAAAAAAACCATTGATAGATGAAATTAAAAAAAACACCATTCCACCACAGAAAGTGACGTTGAATAAGCTTGTATAATTTACCAAAAAATAATAATAATATACATTTATTGACTGGGTTAGAGGGCAACATGCATTTTGTCGGACCCAAGAACCAAACTGTTTGCCTGAGGCCAATAGGCCAGGGGTCAACAAAACACATTTTGCCCAAAAACACAGTCAATAAATGTTTTGCCATACCTTTACTTACTTATTGTTTGACATGTATCTTGAGCTGGCTTCCATGATGTAAATTTCCTTTATCTGCACTGCAGTAAAGCTAGGTCAATTCTATCACTGTCTAATACCAACGAATGCAAATAAGATATAGCTGATCCCGCCCATAGTGTGAAGTAGGCGGTTCAATATCTCATCGACAGGTCCAATATCTCACTCTGTGGTCAAACATCAATTTTTTTATGACCGCTCAGTAAAACATTGGAAATGTTAGACTTTTTCCCAGTAGAGATTTATATAGGAACCAATTTTTAAAGGTATAACAATAATAAATAAATAAATAAAATCAATAAAATGTTATAGATGGCGCTATATCTTATTTCTTACATCTAATGGCATATCTTCTAATAAAGTGCAGAATTTAATATACATACATGTACATGCATGTAACACATAAAAAGTTTATGTTGTTAACATAAAAAAATGTGAATTTAACAAGAAAGTAGTCCTTAAAAATAAATTATTGACAAGTTTACAGGAAAATTTGTATGCATTTTAAATGATCAAAAGTTCCAGATACATGCAACAAATGATTAATTATCCTCAACAGTTTCTTCATTCAGCAATAGTTAAAAAAAAATCCTGCCTGGTGAAAAAGAAAAGCTTATTCACAATTTAGTCCCAAAAATCATATATATATAGAAAACTGCTACAAACGAATATGAGAGGTGTGGGATGTGCCCCCACCTTTTAACATTATTTTTCTTCATGAAACCTCAGTCTTGTCTGGGACCAAGAATTTTACAGTTTTTAGATGGCTTATGCACAATGTAAACTTAGGATTTAGTTCCAGTGTATGACAAACTTTACTTCAAAATGGAACAGGAATCCTGGATCCAGAGACATTAGATTCTTAATGTTTTGTTGAAGGGAACATTGCTCAATAGAATTATGAATAGCAGTGTCCAAAAGTAAAGAATTTCTGAAAAATCTTGCATTTTTAATATACATATATGACCAAGTTAATCCCACCCTGGGGTCAGGAATTGAACAATTTTGGTAGAAGTCTCATTATAATCATGCATATATTACGCCTCATTCATGTCTAGGAGTGAAGTAGGAAATTTTCTAAGATATGCATTTTCAATACATGTATATGACAAATCCTGAACCATGCAGAGATTAGAGGGCTCATTATATTTATGCCAACAGTTTGACTGCTTTATGTCGAGGAGTAAAGATTTTTGAAGATTGCATAAATTTTGATGGTTTTGGTCATACCCTCCAGGACCAAGCGAGGCAGAGATCATGATATTCATACTTTTTGTTTTTTCTTTACAATAGATACTACAGAATATACCAAAATTAATTGATAGCAATAGGTTGAATGAGTGACTGGGGTGACTTAATGAATAGAGTAATCTCCCTTAAGATTGCACACGGTAACATTTCATACTAGGAAAAGTATTATTTCTTCGTAGTTAAATTTTTCAAATTTTGACGAAAATTATTTCTGACACAAGTTTGTTGAAAATAGTCAATAAAATAAGAGGAATTAATAGATTGGCATGAATGGCAGTGTTGGCTCAGATAAAAAATAGGATTGCTATTGTTCGAGGGCTGCTGGGCGAATTGTCCTAGGCATAACACCAAGGGATGAGGACATGGAATCAGCTATCCACACAGGTAACAATGGATACAAAGTCATCAGAAACTCTGCCCCAGTCCCACATGGATACCTTGCCCTGGGCCGTTTAGATAATAGGGCACTCCTAATAGCTCTGGTTATGGGGGTCAGATCAGATGGGAAACGATTGGATCCATGTATGATACTGTTGTAAACACTGTCTAAATACTGTCTACCATAAGTGTTTCTAATTTCAACATTTTCTAAGGTGTTCCATACTTCCTCTTTTTTGCGAACTATGTTATGTTCTTTCATGGAATCTGAAATCAAAAATATTTAATATATGGATATAGCCAATGCTGAACTCCATTCCCTGGAGAACAATTATGGGGAACAGACAGTCTTAAAAGATATTTGAAATAAATGTACAAATCAAGTGTTCTCAAAGATTTAACATTTAAATTTGACAAGAGTTCATAGAACTTCACAACATTTGGTCTACTACAGTTTCTAAATATTTCTCCATATTTCTGAAAAAGGCTGAACATTCTATTCTAAAATGCAGTGATATTCATGGCCTAATTTCCATTGTTACAAGGTAAACACATTCTTTCATTTAGTGGGATATTCATCATCTCCCTGTTTCTACAGGTAGATGATATGATTTGATGTACACGATTTCATCAATACTTTTCTTTGTTTTGGAGGTAAACAACAACATAGTCAATTAAAGGGGATAAAAATGGGATTGCTGTTAAAAATATTGTTATAGTATATGACTTGTTTTAAGATAACACTTGTTATAAGATATGACTTCTCCCACTTTACCTGTCATAAACCCTGTTGGCTCAATGATGGACACTTTGACTCCCCACTTCTTCATTTCTTGCCTTAGTGTGTCAGAGAATGCCACTAAAGCATGTTTAGAAATGGCATAAGCTCCATTACCCTCCATGGTTATTCTACCTAAACACAGTAAATTTAAAAAAAAAATACAACTTGAATTCACAAAATAGTTCATTTAAAACTGGCTGTCAAGGAAGAACTTGCAACTACATACTTGAATACATGTATATACCTGTTCTTCCAATGAAACAAACAAAATTTGAAATACACGGCATGTACATAGAATTTCTACATACCTAATAAACTTGATACATGAACAATTCTCCCCTTAGCATGTCTTATTTGAGGAAGAAGTGCCCTTGTCAGTGCAATGGCCCCCAGGACATTTGTCTCCAAAACTTTTCTGAGCAAGGTGTCTGATGTTGTTTCTATCTCAGAAAAATACCACACACCAGCATTGTTGACCAGGCCCCAGAGTCCTAAAAAAGGTATCAATAATGGTAAAATTCGCATACTAATGATTACTGCATGTCATTGGGAACTTAAAGAGGACATGCACGAATGATGCATGTAAGGAAAACACTGCAAAGAAGGATGACAAGGAATTATAGGCTTGTCCAGTTATAGGAGGCCATCATCTTCCTGATTTCAAAATTATATTAATATTTAAAACTGCACTTATATAATACCATAAGTCAGTATAATTAATATGAATGTGCATGATATGTTTACTTTCATAGTGTTAAAGGTAATTTTGTTTTATTCCACCTGTTAGTAATGTTCAATATATGTATATGTACTACTTTTTTGTCTATAAAAAACTTTACCTTCTGAACCCACTGTGTCATTTATAAAACTAACAACACTTTCCATCTCTTTTTTGTTTGTGACATCAAGCTGGAGAATTTGAACACTGAAACACAAAATTAATATCATTCAACAGAATATTAACAAACAAATATCACTGGTGCTCAGAAATTCTGCATTACCAAGAAAATTGTTCATATAGCTGTTTACTCTATTCTTCATTTGGTGAATTGATACAAAAAATTGATTGCTTCTCAACTATAGCCTTAAACCTGTCTATTATTGTAAGTTGATTTCAAAAATTTTCCTTGGTCATCTCTTATAACAAATGAAGTAAATGAGAAATTACTCTGTCTCATTAAGTGTTTTCAGCAATTTTGAATTAAATCTCAAGTAAATAGCTCATAGAAATGTTCTCATCTAAAATTATTGACTTGTACAGTAGAATAAAATATCATTATGAGTTATGTTCCCTCCACACAACTTCTCTTCTTTGAAATTTTTATTTCATAAGGGTTCAATACAAGTGGATTTTGTGGTTATTATAAATATCACTCATGATTAAATTTTAAGTTAAGATCCATAAAAATTGGCCCCCATCAGCCATGAATAATAATTATTTCACAGTAAGCTGAGAATAGGCATTTCTGCTAATTAAGCTTTACCTGTCTGAACAGTTGTTTCGAAGTGAAATAGCACCTGGACCGTTGGCATCTAAACAAGCAGCATATACCCTCATCCCAATACTGTCAAGTTTCCTAACCACGGCATGACCAAATCCGGAGTCACACCCTAAAATAAATAAATACATGTAAATTAGATAAACACTCATAATTTATTTGAAAGGTCAATCAATCATGCAAGACAAACAAAATTTATCATTATGGTTACCTGGTACTAGTATATGGCAGATAATCATACTATATTGCTGAGGCAAAATATATTCTTTATATTACCATACATGTACAATTGTAGCCCAATCAAAGGATCAATGCAATACTGGCATAATGATAAAGACTGAAAAGATTGATGTAGTAAAAACAAAAAAGGCCCAACAGACATTAACAGACACATGAGTCTAGACAAAACCTTGTCTCTACTTGAATTGCATCAGTGATGTCATTAGGACTAAAGACAATTTTCATTCAATGTTTACATAAATATTTCATTTACAGTTTGCAATATAAAGCAGGATGCAATATTTGTGAAGGTTAGGATTTCCTTGCTACTACCAGAAGTATCTACTTAATTTTGTAAGAGCTAGGAAGTAAACGCACAGAAATCAAATCTGTGTTAAGATAACAAAAATGTAAAGCTTTCCTTTACCAGGGCAACACTGACATTAAAAGTAAAACTATTGTAATTCTACAACGATTCTTTTCTGCTTAGTGCTGCAGAAACTGGGTATAAGCACCAATCTTATAAACCTCATGGCTGGTAGGAAGATTTAACATTTAACAATGTTGATATTAAAAGTCAAGGTTATACAAAAAATTGGCAAACAAACAAGCCAATCAAGACTGAAATTTTAGTACATGTACTAGTATCCTGTCATGAAATTAACTAACCATATAAACAAGAGGCCCATGGGCCTTGAATCGCTCTTCTGATAAACTGTACAACCTATCACTTCTATTTGAAGCCTCGAAGTATCCTGTATATTTACATAAACCCTTGAAATTCCAATTCACACTCTGAGAACCCAAGATGATTCTAAGCCAATTAGTACCTGAGAGTTGCTCATGGTGACCTACTTATCACTTGTCATTCTCTGAGGACCCATCAACTAAGTTTGATGATTCTAAGCCAATTAATACCTAAAATATTTTTTAAAATTATAATCATAAAATTTTATAAGTAGGTCAAAGTGACCTACTTTTCAATTGTTTTACTCCAAGGACCCAAGATGCATCAACTGACAAAGTTTGATGATTCTAAGCCAATTAGTACCTGTAATATTTAATTAAAGCCATAAATTTTCAAAAGTAGGTCACCGTGACCTACTTTTCAGTTGCTGTACTCCGAGGACCAAAGATACATCGACTGACAAAGTTTGATGATTCTAGCCAATAAGTGCCCAAAATATTTAATTACAGCCATAAATTTTCAAAAGTAGGTCACAGTGACCTACTTTTCAGTCAACCTACTCCGAGGATCAAAGATGCATCAACTGACAAATTTTGACGATTCTAAGCCAAATAATTCCTGAAAATATTAAATACAGCCATAAAATTTCAAAAGTAGGTCACCGTGACCTACTTTTCAGTTGTTGTAGTCCAAGGACCCAAGATGCATCAACTGACAAAGTTTAATGATTCGAAGCCAATTAGTACCCGAAATATTTGATTAAAGCCATAAATTTTCAAAAGTAGGTCACCGTGACCTACTTTTCAGTTGATGTACTCCAAGGACCCATGACGCATAAACTGACAAAGTTTGATGATTCTAAGCCAATTAGAACCCGAAATATTTTATTAAAGCCATAAATTTTCCGAAAGTAGGTCACCGTGACCTACTTTTTAGTCGACCTACTCCGAAGACCCATGACGCATCAACTGACAAAGTTTGATAATTCTAAGCCAATTAGTACCCGAAATATTTAATTAAAGCCATAAATTTTCAAAAGTAGGTCACGGTGACCTACTTTTTAGTCGACCTTCTCCGAAGACCCAAGATGCATCAACTGACAAAGTTTGATGATTCTAAGCCAATTAGTACCTGAAATATTTAATTATAGTCATATAAATTGAAAAGTAGGTCACGGTGACCTACTTTTCAGTTGACCTTTTTTGAGGACCCAAGATGCATCAACTTACAAGATTTAATGATTCTAAGCCTCCCCGTATTCGAATTAATGACCGTAATTGTTTTAAAAAAGATTAGCCATAAAATTCAAAAAGTAGGTCAAGGTGACCTACTTTTTAGTTGACGTACTTTGAGGACCCAAGATGCATCAACTGACAAAGTTTGATGATCATAGGCCTTAAATTGTTCAAAATATGCCTCTAAATCATTTTGAAAAAGAATGGTAGCAAAATTTAAAAAGTAGGTCACCGTGACCTACTTTTGAGTCAGCATGATATGAGGTCCTTAGATGCACCAACTGACAAGATTTGATGATCCTAGTCCTTATAGTAAGCAAAATATCAACATTTTAATAAAATGTAATTTTTGGTCAACTTTGAAGTGACCTTGAGACCACGCCCTTTGCCCCAGGGTAAATCCCCATGCAAATTTTAATCTACAACATATTCTCATCCTTTTGTGTAAGTTTGGTGATAATCTGCCCAGTGGTTCTTGAGAAGAAGATTTTTTAACAACCAGTACTTCTGTTTCTATTTTCCTAATTATCTCCCCTTGTTAAAGGGTCACAACCCCAGTTTTAGTATAAAAGGGAGCCCTTGGGCCAAGGATACCCTGTGACAAATTTGACAATAATTGGCCAAGGGGTTCTTGAGTTATGGCCCATATTCTAAAAAGTTTACGCACACCGCACACCGCACAAATGGCCATAGCATTAGCTCTTTGAGCCTTTGGCTCAGAAGAGCTAAAAAGGACATTTTTTTAAGTCTGTATTACTGTAGTTATTACTTACTAAATTTTCTGGACATAACAGAGACCATAACCTTAAATGTACTGTACATGTACATAAATTGGCATATTCAAAATTTAGCACAATCACTGGGTTTGGAGTTGTTGCCGAATTCATGAATTAGCACTATACATGTCCGTGTTGTATATTGTATATATAAGTGATTTCTTAGTGGTATTCATGAATTAGCGCATTGTTGTCTGCGCCAAAGCCGCTAAAATATGAAGCCCGCTTTTTCAAGTACACATACAGTATATAAATACAAATCAAATCATGAACAAAGTATTTTCACAAAACACTTACTACTTATAAACACCATATTATTAACTTTAAAATGTTTTAGTGATCTAAGGATATGATAATGTTTCTTCCTATCATGATTTAGCCTTATTTTAGAAATCTTACATGTATGTAGATAGCGATCAATAATAATTTGGGCTGGTTTGATTATATAAACCTATTAAATTTATGAATAAAACAGCACTGTTATAACATGTATAAGGCACAAACATTAAGATGTAAAATTAAGAATAAGAGAATTTTTTCTCTATTTTGTTTCTACTTTCACTCTTTTAAGTTTACTTGAATAAAAGAAAAGACAAGAATTGTACATGTGCCTATGCAGAATGTGGAGAAAATTGAATAAAAGAAATGACAAAAATCATACCAATGCTGAATGTGGAGAAAATGATCTCATGTGAATAAAAGTATGGTATTAATGAAATAGCACAACTTTGGATTTCCCAGATTTGATGTACGAGATATATATTGTATAATTAGTTAAGAATAATCTGTGTCTCGGGACAAGCCCTCACCACATTTACAATAAATGTCCCATTTAGTTGCAATGTAGCAAACCAGTACTGATCTGCTGCAAAATAATATTAAAGTCAAGAATACCAGTAAAGGGAGTTTCACATTAAAATAACTCCTAATTTGATCAAAACAAACCTTTTTGAGCTTGTATATATGTCTTCTACCCTAAAATATTATTCATATTCAACTCTTCTCAAAGTTTTTTTTCTCTTGCTTTGAATTTACGTGCCATGATGACATTATAGCGAGCGCAGCGAAGTGCCGCTTGTCACTGCGAGCTCTAACGACAACGCCTGGGCAAAAAGAAAATTCGGACTACTGCACATTCATTCAATAGAATTTTTTTCCACGGTAATTCTGGACCCACAATGCATCGCTTGTTGTTCTTGCTGCTAAATTCATTCGTGCGGTAACAACAACTAAAAATTCACAAGAAATAAACTCACCTTAATTTAATGGATATTGCATACAGATAGTAGATTAAACGTTCTTTGTTAAAATCTTCACACTTTTTAAACTTTGTTTATGGAAATGCAACTAACATACGATGTCATGTGACGTCAGAGTCTAGACGTTCCAAATGTCTCGTGCGGTTTGAAGAGGCGGATCTTAAAATGAAGTGAACAATGCGCTCGCCCCAACGGTCGCACCGTCAACATAATATATTATTGAACTCTCTGGCCTATTTGTTGTAAATGTGTAGATTAATTTGAGGTTATTCCCATTTATTTTGCTACATTGAAAACACAGAGAACAAATTCTATTGTCAAACCTGGTCTGTAGAACAATATCATTTTAAAGAGATATGGAGCAAATTCACTCTGTTATGATGCTTTTCAGCTATATTTTGGATGTTCTGAGGACATGACTGGAGACACAGCTTATTACCTGTCACTAGCACTGCCTTGTTTCCCACTGGGAGGTGGCTGGCTGGAAGCACTGAATAAATCAACAAACAGCAACCAGCAAATGTTATCACTCCTCCGGGTCCTTTAATCAAAAACTGACACAGAGGTTCTCCTAAGAATAATACAAAAAGGCTCAACACTGATCTGAATCCTAACCTAAACTCATTTGTCAAAAATTTAGAAAGCACTGCCATAGCGAAAATCACAGTTACAACTGAATATAACACAGAATAGAATATAACGTCGTCGTCGTCAAGGTTTTCATAATGCTGTGACTGACTTTTGAAAGACATAGCAGCTGACATTAAGGATAACATTGTCAAGAAGATAAAAAATAAGAGAGTCATGCTGTTTATCCGCTCACTCCATGATCACTTGCTGCCATTTTTAAACACAAGCCTACGATATTTTGTAACCTGCTCTGCGATTAGCTAAAAATTTTAGTCACATTTCTTACACGTATTTCGATTGGTTCTTAATGAGGTCAAAGTGAAAGTAAAGATGTCTGCGCCCATGTTACAAGCAGCAACTTCGGTTGTACTATTGGTATTAATCGGATTATGCTGTGTGTGGGTAAGTATTTTGCTGACAAAGATACAGATGCTGTTTAGTATAAAATCTGATTTACTCTACTCAAATTTAAGAATTCAAGATACTGAAGTCAAGAATAGAAATGGGCTTGTTTGTGACTCCTTCAAAGTTCTATCGTCACTGCTCTGTACTATATTATGGTCACAGGCTTGCATCAGGGATGTAAAATAACAGTAATAATAAAATTGCTAACAATTTAAACAAAATGGTATTGTTTAGCATTCCGGGAGCAGGTCCCTATCTGATCTGCATCTGACTATATCGTTACATATCAAATCTGATCACCAAAATTCGCATTTAACCAGTCGGTAGACAGACACCTCGGCCCAACGACACCTCGGCCCGTCGCGCTTGACACCTCGGCCCTGATAGGTCGGCCCAAAATTATTGACACTTCAGCTCATACTAAAGACACCTCGGCCCAAGGAATTTTTTTTATAGAATAATTATCTGTATTCACTATGGTAATATAAATGTATGTATGTTTATAACATTGACGATATGTATACGATAAACGGGCAAATAATTTCAGAATTTTTGAACGAACGACAGCATAGATGTCAGCTGCTGTATTTATTGAGTGGGAGATAGGAGATCTATTTATTTATTTATTTTGTTGCTTATGAAAATGCAACTTTATTCATTTCATAATATTTAGAATTCTTTTACTTAAAAATCACTTTGTAGTAGGGGCGTATTGTACACTTCACTATATATAATAATTATATTTATAAACCAGTGCACAGTAGCATATGTCCTTAGGTATTCTGTCCTGATCAATAAGATGTCTTAATTGATTCTTCTTTTTTTAACGTAGGTCGCGGGTTTGCTGACGTCGTTAAAACTGGGTACGCAATTTATATGATTTGGGCGACTTTCTTGTGCACATTTGATTATGACGTCACAATGAATAAGAAATATGCGATGATTTTTGTTTTATCAAATTCTTCAGTATATCATTATTTAGCTATAACTTTTCTTGGTATTGGTAGTTAAGTGTTATATATATTATTTAAGCAACGACTTATCACAAATAATGAAGACTTTTTACGATTTGTATAGTCGATACAATACTTACAAATAACTTTTGTTGGAATTGGTAATTTAGTGAAGAAGGCTTATTACGATTCGAATGATCGACACTGGAAGTATTAAAAAACGTTTAATTATTTGTTATCTTCTCGGACCTTTCCTGCAAGCTTGGAAAACAAGTGGTTGTTTTTCGGCTTGTCGGAAAGGCACGAGAAATAGCGATTGATTTGTTTTCACTTGGTATCGCGAAACGATATGGACACAAGATTCATCTGACCTTTTTTCCTTTGATCGTATTTGAATTAACAGTTTATTTTATTAATAAAGAAGCCATTATTTAAAAAAAAATCGCAAATACACCTGTTACATCAAAAGATTAAACTTTATTTTTAAAAAGGATATTTTTAAAATATATAGATCTATAAGTTTATCATAAATTAGATACTGCTAAGGCTCGATGAAACATAAAAACATTTTTAGCGACACTGATCTCCTGTTAGGGGACAACTACTTGATTTTGAGGGAAAGGGGGTGGCAAATTTTACCAAGTAAGATTGTTTATTTTCATATTGGTGCTTTCCATGTCCAACAAGTAGAATTAATGTTCTAAAAAAATGGTTGTTGATTACGTTAGATATAATTAATTTTTAAATTCTCGTCCCATTCACCCCTCTGAAAATGTGGTATGTAAAAATAAATATTTTATTTAAATCAATATATTGTATTTAGCCGGGACGATATTTGGCAGAAATTCGTAGATTTGAGCGCCTTCCTGAATGGTCTAAATAAAAACATTTTATATACTTGAATTACTTGAATTAGAGGATACCGTTTTCTGCCAGCACGCTGGAAAAGAAAAATGCGCAGCCAAATGTAAGGATACGTCTAATCTACTGTAACGGCCCGGGAAACCTGTACGTTTCCATGTTAATCCAGATTCAGTGATTTACAGAGAGAAACACATTTTTAAAGGTTAACAAAGGTTTATTAAATGAAATAAATAAATAAATAAGTTACAATTAACAATATTACAAGTCTAGGGGATGGTGGATACCTACTCGCAGCTTGTCTCAGTCTAGCACTGATCTAATCTGGCCGTTGCGAACGTCACGGTGGTCAGGCCGTTAACAGACGTCCAGACGTTGTCCCGAACGGCCTGACACACGCGCAAAGTCGGCAACGAACCCGACATTAAATGTAGTATAATAATAATATAATAATAGTATAATGTTACACAACACAATATTACAATAATTATTCATTTTAATACGTGAATAGATACATTGTAATAAATAACAAAGATTTAATAACATATATAGATACTATAAATCATCCACCATTACACTACGAAAAAAAAAAGCAAAACAAAAACAAACAGAAAAGAAACGGCAAGAAAACAACACATAAAGAAACTAAAGGATTGATTATTGTTTTATGTCCCTTGTGAGAATTTTCACTAATATAAGACGTACAAAAACGTTTTCTGAAGAGAAACATGTCTAATAATCATTTCATTGATATTGAATTATTATTCATGATACGATTCACTGGTCACTTCTACCAGTCTGCGGCCAACCATCAATCACTTATGATCCTGCACTTGAAAGCAGATAGACGTGAATTTCTTTTTATAAAAATTATTTTATCTTATTTTTCTGCACTAAATTACGCAAAAACTAACCCGAAGCCATATTAATTTTTTCACATTGATTTATTTCAAATCAATTCTTTGTTAAAATACAAAAGGGGAAACAATTTCGTCTGCACCATTTTAAAGTTATTGATATTTTTTGAAACAAAATCTTGCATCAAAACGAGCCGAAAACGACGTTTTTCTTATATAATTCAAGGAATAACGTCGAAAATGTAACGACAACAATGGCATGTTTGGGATTTAATTACACAAAAACGATGCAGACAAATTTTATAAAAATTTCAGAGAATCTAAAACGAAGGTAGAGGATTCATATAACTAATTTTCATGGTATGTTTTTGGACACTTTTCAATGGCCTGCAAACCCGCGACCTACGTTAATTTATAAACTCAACTTAACCTTACACAGATATAGAAGTTACGTTAACCTGATAGATCTTTGCGTAATATTAGAGCATAATGGATATATTTCCCTAATCCAACCAAGGAAGATATGTGGTTTGTACCCAACAATTGGATTAATTAGCCTGCTCGTAATTAACTCCTCATTGTCACCAACCCATATGACACGCGCTTGAGACTTCGAAGGATGCGCTGCGTCTTCTTGTTTGTTTAACGATTAGCACTATGTGATAGACAATTTTTTTTTAATTACCGTCAATTTACTCTCGGAAGATTATTCAATTATTTTCTTTTTTATTTCATGGATATATATAATAATATAATCCGTCGTATATAGTCCCTATAATAATAAAATACTTAAGAAAATATCAAATAAATATGTTTAAAATAATACATTTTTGTTTGTGCCGAGGTGTCTTTTACGTGAGCCGAGGTGTCTCAAATCTTGGGCCGACCCGTCGGGGCCGAGGTGTCGTTGGGCCGAAGTGTCTGACATTCAACCAGTCTAGACGAATTCCCTAAATGGAGTTACCGGAAATAAGAATTTAAGACTAAAAAGACGCCGAAAATAGAGTCTACACATGCATACGAACACAAAAGTTGTCGATTTTTCGGCAAATATCGGGTCTAGGAAAACAGCTCTTGCAAGGAGTTGGAAAATCTGGCAATCATGTTAGTACACTAAACAGGGATTTTCCACTCCATTTTGGGAATGATCGAGGCCCAGGGCCTTGAAATTGGGAATTTAACAACGATTTATCACTTTTTAGGAAATTTTATTCCATGAAGTTTTATTGAGAAATAAATACATGATGAATAAAATTAATCTTTTACTTTATTTGTATTCAGAACTATAATTGAGAGAATTAGTTCAGTTAAATTAAAGTTTTAGCAAAGTTTCCTAAAATTTTGTTCATTTCATTCAGATTTCCAAGTGTGACCATGTTTATTTTACATGAATTTTGATCAAGTTAACTTTGTGGAGTTTTTATGCATTCAAAAATTGAACATATGCAGTTCATTTTTGGGGAAAAGGGAGGGGTTTTGCAATTGGGAATGGGACCCATATTCGGCTCTACAAGGGGAAGTGGAAAATCCCTGCTAAAATACTACATAAAAGTCTTCTGAAGAGATTGCATTTGTTAGATTTTTTATTCTATTTGCAAAAAAAAATGAGTTATTTACTTTCAATAATTTGAAAAATTAAAAAAGTGACTCGAAAAAAATTTTTCAGAAAAGGTCTTCTAAAAAATGAACCTGTCAATGTTTCTGCTATGTGATAAAAATACACATTTTTTGCTTAAAATAAAGTATAATCTGGTTGTCTACAGCTCAGATAAAGGCATCTTTATAGCAGGAATACATTAAATTAAAATCTAGGTAACAGTAAATTAAATAAGAACATAATTCTTACCCACAATATTGATTAGTTTGAAGTTGTATATTAAAACACAATATGCAAAGGTCAGAAGCAATAAATTAGTCAATATCCACATAAATTATTTGATAAATGAAATAATTTATTCAACAAAAATTAAAATAAAGTCACAATGCACTAAATATAGCCAGTATGTTGTCGTAATTTGGAGAAAGCAAACAAGAATCCATTGTTTACATCGGATATGCTGTATACGCCATTTGCTGCATTGTATGATGTAGTCAAAGACTTGATTTTCAGCATTCACTCTGTTTCGGGAGTTCCTCTAGACTGTCAACTGTATAATCAACAGGAGAAAGAGATGTCATTGATTTACTTGTCTCTACAGATGGCTTTGTCACCAAGATTTAACTATTCTAGTGAAGTGATTTCACATAGACACTCCTTTTGAACACGGTCTTCACTGAGAATGAATTCGATTGAATATCTAGTATTGTATATTTTGTAACTGGAAAGGAGAAAAATGCGACCAGATTTGAACCTACATGGCCCCCTGAATCACTAGTCATGTGCTCTACCAACTGACCTATCTGGCCACTGGTAATCGAACATGCCTGCATGATGGCCATATCCTCCTTCCTTAAAGGTCTGCTTCTCCGAAGACACTTAACCAGGCTCTTCCCTGGCAGGTCTTTCACTTGTCACTTCCAGGGCATGGTCATGGCACCAAATGTAACCAGCCAGGAGAGAAATGCGATGGACCAGACCAGGATTTGAATCCGGGCATCTTGAGCTCTAAACAGGTGCTCTACAGAAATGCGATGGACCAGACCAGGATTTGAATCCAGGCATCTTGAGCTCTAAACAGGTGCTCTACAGAAATGCGATGGACCAGACCAGGATTCGAATCCAGGCATCTTGAGCTCTAAACAGGTGTTCTACCAACTGAGCTATTTGGCCACAGTAATCAAACCTGTTTGAACACCAAAGTTCCCATACAATGTATAATACAATTTGTACTGTTCGTCATGTCACCTTATAGGACTGGGTTATGCGTAGAGACATTTTTCTCTATAAAACTTGTATCCTCAGCAGGAAAATTTAAATTTAAACTTTCATTGTATATATTCCCCCATAGTTATCCTTTGATGAGCTTAATATGTAAACCAGGATGTAAATGTCTATTTTTGAATATTTTCAGCTAAAGTTAGAATGCAAAGAAATGTCAGAAACTGCAGTAATCATGGTATTGTGATGTAAAGTAAAAAGTACTCCCTTTATTTTGTAGGCAGATGATGAGTTTGAAGGTGGATCAAGAACATTAATCCTTGAACACAGTTTTGATTTGGGTAGGATTTAATCTTGTCTCAAAATTCAAATACCTCATTCAATTTCTCAAAAGTTATCTTATCAAAATGACTTCTAATGTATATGTAATCTTTGTACAGGTCATCATTGTTATGTTGCTTATTCTGTGGTTTTAGCTATATATGCTGTATTATACATATGTATTTCATAAGACATTCTCTATTCTCTTTTTAATCAGCACAGTTTGTTGTTAAAAAGTTTAACTGAGTTTTGTTTCTATATTCATGTGACTTTTATACTAAGGATTCCACTGAAATATTTTTTTTTTTGATAATTCTGACAAATAAGGGGAAAGCAGATGTTATTATTAATGCCATAGGCAGTGCAAGTAATCACTTCCAATTTCTTGATTGATTCTCACCATTTATAAATTGGTAATTAAAAAATAAAATCAATAAATTTTGAAGGAATTAATTTTTACAAATTAAAATATTTAGTGATAGATGCAGTACTTTTTAGGTAACCTGAACTTGGTACACAAGCACCGGTAGACTACACAAAGATATATAATTCTTTATATCAGTATTTGATTTCCACAAACAGCATTGCCATGGTTACTTAAAAGAAATTTTTATTAATTCTTTCTAAATGCTACTCCTGGTATAGTTTTGTATGATTTTCAAAAAAGTCTTGGTTAAAAGACAGTCAGATATGTATAATTCTGTTTATAGGTCACTGATTTTGACAAATGTTACTCCTCCTACAGTTTACCATAAAAATTCAATTTCAAAAAAAATTGCCACAAAGAGACTTAACCAACTATCATGATTTTATTTATTGGTGTTTCCATAGTTTCACATCAAATTACTACATGTACTTTTCTCTTCCTTTGTTATAATACAAACCAGTAGAGCTACAGTGTCATCAGAGACTTCTGGTTACCATTTACACCTAGGTATACAATATAGAGTTAAAGTTCGGTATTTTGAACATCAATGTCTTGAATACCATGGATATGTCAAAGTGAAATTCTTTATGTATTTTAACCTTGATGTTTCACATCCTTGGATATCTTTTCTTGGCTTCATTTGTTTTGAGATATCCAGGTTTGACTGTATTTGATTAGATTGATTTAAAAAAAGCACTACACAATGTTTAATTATCACAGAATTATGAACTCTTAAACATATGTAATATATATTTCAGGTTTGAATCCCACTTTTACTAAGAAAGGAACTGTAATTTTGAAATCAGTGAAGGGAAACAAAGCCTTTTTCTCTCCAACTGCTCCATTAACCAGTAGTGAACTAGATAAGCTAAAGGTATTGTGTTTACTGTCATCAGTTTCCACTTCTGATCTACATCAGTAAATTATATGATACAGTAACAACATATAAGTAGTACCTGTAGCTACTGTCAAAATATATTGGAATGTATATCCAAGAAGTTGGAATTTGTAAACATGTAATATGACAATCCTTGCTTTCTTTCTTTTTTTAAAAAACATTTTATCATTTATTTAGAATACAAATCACAAAGTAAAATATGTGTCTGTGCCAATGATTGAATGAGATCCATTTTATTATTCTTTTTTTTGTGAATCCATAGGTAAAGCTAGATGCAACAGTCATTCTACAAAAACAAGACCAATTTAGAATTTTTTATATTGCTTACAAATTTACCATTGTAGTATCTTAACTATAAATTTAAAGGTCGATTTCAACTCTAAGACTTGAAGGTGCTTGGACAAAGATTTGAAGTTAATTTTTTCTCAAATTTTCTGTATAATTTCATGACTTATATATTGCTATAGCATTTCATACCAAAATATAATAAAAATCTTATTTCTTCTCGAAGTTATTAAAACTTCAAATTTCTGGACTCATTGGATTGACACATCCTTGCGCTTTCACATATTTTAATTTTATTCTTAATACTCAAGAAAAGTGGCAATTTTGTTGTGTATTAATGAAAAGTATTAAAACTATAACCTAGAAAATTCAGAGTAGAAATGTTAGAAAGCAAAACCCATTGACAGTATTGAGAGTCCGTGCTCAGTGGTGTGTGCAGAGTTTAACAATTGAACACACCCGGTGAATCATAAACATTAACAATAACAGAGCTCTGTTTACAAAAACAGTTTACGTTTCACGGATGTGTTCAATTTGTTAAGCTCTGTACACATCACAGAGCACGGATTGACAAAACTGGTGAGTTGGTTTTGCTGTTCGAACATTTCTACTCTGAATTTTCGGGATTATAGATGTAATATTTTTCATTAATACATACCAAAATCGCTTTTTTTCTTAAATATTAAGGATAAAGTTAAAATTTGTGTAAGTGCAAAGATGTGTTAATCAAACGCGTCCCTGAATTCGTAGTTCCAATTCTTTCCAGATAAAATAAGTTTTTAATTATATTTTCGTGTGAAATGCTATTGCAATATATAAGTCGTGATATTATACAGAAAATTTGAGAAAATATTAAGTTCAAATCTGTGTCTAAGTGCCTTTAACATACACACATGGTTTTGTAAATATTTACCGATATATATGCAGCTAAAGTTTTGATACGAACATAATGTAATGTTGAAAAACGTATTCCACTGCAAATCTTAATGTCGCTTCATTTATTTACAAATTTCAAGATGAAATTTTCAGCCGTAAAATCGTTCCGAATAGATTGCAATGAATGTTAAAAAATGTCTTTTATCCTAGATAAAAAGAAATCAAACCACTTCTCGCAAAGAAATGCATAGATCTCCTTTCATGCGAAATCATAAGCATGTCGCTTAAAATCGATTAACTTCCGTAACGATTTTGTATTAAATTTCACGCATAGAATACAGATTTCAAAAAGAACTGAAACTTATCTGAAAGTAACCAGGGAACCTTATATCATCGATTCTAGTTGCAGGTCAGCTATTTTAGACGATTACATTTTCGACATAACAAAATGAATTAGACAAAAACAGTTGTCTCTCTTAAAAAATTAACTTCCGTTATGGTAATTCAGGAAAGTTTTTGCATTAAAGGTATACAATTTTTTTTTATTATTTTGGGAGCCAAATGCTTCATACTTTTGTTTAATATCCTAAAGCAAACTTTGATTTTAACCATTGAAGAAAATTTTAACTTTTATTGCTGGGAATTAACTTCCGTAATGATTAACTTCTGTAACGATATTTTCCCAAAAATTTAATTTAAATTCGGATTCATGCAAGACTTCATGAATCATAATTTAGCATTCTTTACTGAACATCAGAAATGAAAAATTGGTCAGATTCAGCTTTATTTAAAAATAATAAGGCTTGACCAAGCATTAACTTCCGTAACATTACCTTGAAATCAATGGTATCTTGAAATTGTTGTAAAAAGCTAATGATACCAGATTTGTGGACAATTCTTTGTTTTCAAGTTCACTGATATGTCCTTTAGAGAATTATGATGTTCATTTTGCTATTTGAAACAATTATTTTTTTCATGTTTTATACTCTGAATTGGTATATTTATCGTAGAATGGCTGGCAAGCGCCTTCTGAACTCATCATAAAAATTCTATAAGAATTTATCAAAACATTATTTACTGAATATTCTTGATATTTGTTTAGGAATTAGCCAGGAATAATGACATTTACAGAGTGAGGTTGCAGACAGGCTCAGGGTCATCTGGTGAAGAATATGTCACTTCCTATGCACCAGCGGTTAGTTACCTTGTATAGAATATAACTACACTTAAATATGTTCAAGAGCATTTCATTTTTGTAGAGTGCGTATAACACACACTTATTTATATGTTATCCTATTATTATTTATGTCCTGTTCAGGCCTTTATGTTCATCAAAATAATAATTGGAAGTTTTGTGCCCCTGTTATGAAAGAGGAGCAACAATCTGTCTTTATGCCCCCGCCATAAAATGGCCGGGGGAGGGGGGGGATATAGTGTTACCCTGTTCGGTCATTCTGTCATTCCGTCATCATTGATTTTCCATTCATTATCTCGACATCAGTTGCACATATTTAACTCAAATTTGACAAATGGACATGTCATAGGAATATGCAGGTCAAGTTTGAATTTGGTCATGGTCTCAGGGCCTGGGAAGGGGCCGCGCCATGCGCCATATGCGCATCTGTCGAAAAATGGCGCAATGAAATAATGGTGCGCAGCGCCATGCGGCGCGCCCCGCAAAATGCGAGTATGCATGTTTTATTACTTTGTAAGTTCATCGCAGTCCACACTATCTGTATTCTTCATTGAGGTTAGATGGAATCTGTAATGTATTATATAATAAAATCGGAACCATCATTCGGCATATTGACATCCACTGGCAAAGAAACAGTTTTTTTTTCATGTCGTTCGATTCGTAAGTGTCAATTCGTTTTCGATGGTTGACTACAGCTTTACGAAAGTCACGCACATGGAAAATTTATATACCTTACAATGAAAAACCTTTTTCGGCGAAGTCCACTTATTTTAGCCTGTCCCGTGATCTCTAAATCAGCATCATTAAAAAATGGTGCTTTTGGTTTAAATATAATTTTTCTAAATACTAGTTGGTTAGAATCTAGATGACGATTGACTGAAGTTCTTAGAAACGGAAAAATCATTTGCACTAGTCATGCAATGTCATATGACTTGTCAATTCCTATCGCATTTTTCTTTTTAATTTTCCTAAATTTTGTTGTCAGAGATATATGCATTATCCTATAGCATCATAATATGATTTATTTTAGAATGGCCCCAATATATTTCCCCTTGGCCCCTTAAATTTCAAAATGGCCCCATCATTTTATGAACAGTGGGGCCATTGGCCCCACCTGTTGCTTGACCTTCCCAGGCACTGTGGTCTGATGATTTTTGACAGAGTTTTCCCTCTTGAATTTAGAAAAAAATAAGAAATTTTCAGTTTCTGCTCACTAACTTTTGTAGGGATGTGTGTATAAGTTTGAAATTGCATACGCAGGTATTTTACCAGAAAATACAGGTCAAGTTCAAATTTGGTCATGGTTTGATGATTTTTGACAGAGTTATTCCTCTTGAACTTAGAAAAAAAAGTAAGAAATTTTCAGTTTCCGCTCTTTAACTTTTGTAGGGATGTATGAATAAGGTTGAAATTGCATGTGCAGGTATTTTACCAGAAAGTACAGGTCAAGTTCGAATTTGGTCATGATTGGATGAATTTTGACAGAGTTATCCCCCTTGGAACTTAGAAAAAATAAGAATTTTTCAGTTTCTGCTCTCTTACTTTTGTAGGGATGTATGTATAAGGTTGGAATTGCGTATGCAGGTATTTTACCAGAAAATACAGGTCAAGTTTGAATTTAGCTGTGGTTCGATAATTTTTGACAGAGTTATTCCTCTTGAACTTAGAAAAAAAAAATAAGAAATTTTCAGTTTCCGTTCTCTAACTTTCATAGTGATGTATGTATAAGGTTGAAATTGCATATGCAGGGTATTTTACCAGAAAATACAGGTCAAGTTGGACAAACAAATTTAAAACTTAACATGGTATTTGAAATTTTGGCTGTTGGGGGGGGGGGGGGGCATTTGTGACGTTACCACACATCTAGTCTTGGTTATTTCATCCCATCATAGCATTTTAACATTTGCAAAATGCATTTCTAGCCAATTTTTTTTTTAATTTTTAGGCCACCTGAGTCACTCAGTGACCTATTGCTGTGTGTTTTTGTCTGGCGTGCGTCGGTTGTAAACTTTTGAACATTTTCAGCTTTTTCTCTTGAACCACTGAACCAATTTTAGCATATAGCATCAGTTGGCAAAGGGATACAAAAATTGTGAATTTCATGGTCCCTGTCTGAGGGATGGGGCTAAAACCATCAAAATTTGTGCTATCTTTAAAAATCTTCTCATTGACTCCTGACATGAAGCTGTCAAACTGTTGGCATGAATGTAATCAGCATTGAGCCCTGTACCAAAATTGTGAAAGGGTCAGAGGTTCTGGAGTAGGGCAGGGCCCTAATGATCATATAGTGAAAATGTAAATACTTTAAAAATCTTCTTCTCTCCCCCTGTATATTTAGAAGATAAACTAGGTGCCTGGTTATGATGAGCAGGGGTTCCTCTTCCAAAATTGTGAAATTTGTGGCCCCAGGGTCAGGGGTTCTGGCATTAGGACGGGGCTCTAATGATCATACAGTGAAAATACATAAATACTTTTAAAATTGTCTTCTCTCCCCCCGTGTATTTAGAAGATAAACTAGGTGTCTGATTTTGATGAGCAAGGGTGAGCAAGGGTGCCTTTTCCAAAATTGTGAAATTTGTGGCCCCAGGGTCAGGGGTTCTGGCATTAGGACGGGGCTCTAATGATCATACAGTGAAAATACATAAATACTTTTAAAATTGTCTTCTCTCCCCCCGTGTATTTAGAAGATAAACTAGGTGTCTGATTTTGATGAGCAAGGGTGCCTTTTCCAAAATTGTGAAATTTGTGGCCCCAGGGTCAGGGGTTCTGGAGTTAGGGCTCCAATGATCATATAGTGAAACTGTATAAATTATTTGAAAATCTTCTTCTCTGCTCCTGGGTATTAAGCAAACAATCAAACTAAATGCATAGTTATGATTAGCAAATGTGTCTCTTCAAAATTTGAGAGAAAAAGAGAGACCAGTGTGAGAGGGAATGCAACTGGTATTCTAATAGTGCTGACACACTTTTGTTATGTTTAGTCAGAATGGTGATAGTGACCAATGGGGGGTAGGTACAGACAAGTAAATAGATCCGCTTTAACATTTGTCACTGAGTAATAGACTAATTATTTGGTTGATCCCTGATCATCTGATTTCTCCTGCTTTTGGGCAACATAGCTTTGATCATTTATTAGTTTATTTTATACTTCTGTGGATCCTTTATAATGTTGTTTTGTACTCAGGTGACCGTTAAGGCCCTTGGGCCTCTTGTTTTTTTTTTTTTTAACTGACATAAGGATTTGCACCATATAAATGAAGGTCAGGTTCAAAGATGTGCTATTTTGGACCAAAACTTGATGGGGGAGGGTTAGCAAATTTTCAAAATTCAGTCATCTTCACAATTTAAGCTATGTTTATGCTTATATCATTTGAGACTTTTTTGTGACAGTCAAGTTCAAAAGATGAGTTATTAAGTATTTCTTATTAAATTTGTCTTTTAAATACAATTAAAAAAGTAACAATGGACCAATTTTTGAAAAAAAGAAAAGTTTTCAAACATTAGAATTTCCAAATTTACTATAGTAGTATAACACATCTTGAATACAGCCTCTAACAAATTTTTAAAAAAGTAATATTTTTAACCATCTGTTTCATATAAATTTCTTTCCCAACCATCCATTTTATATAAATTTATAACTACATGTAGCTAAGGCATATGTTAAACATTCAGTACTTTTTAATACACAATTGAATACATTATTTGCATGAGAACTTTTATATAAATCATGCATTATATGAATCATATTTTTGGGGATATGAATAACCAACTTTATGTATTTCAGTTTCAGTTATTACATATTCTGTCATGAGATCATATATGTAATTTTGTCAACTCTACACTCCTTTATAAAATAAAATAACTGGATGTTTGTTCTGTTTTCAGTGTGGAATCTTGGCCTCCAATCTGTCTGATCATATCTGGATTCACTTTGACCAATCTGGGGAGGTGATGGGTATCTCCGTGGAGACTTCCTTGTCACTGTGTAACAATATCAACAGCTTCTCCCTGCAGGAATGGAACACTAGTGTAGAAGTGTCTCACACAGTGCTAGGGCCCACGTAAGTAAATGATTTTGTTTAGATAGCCCTTATGTTATAAGGTATTGGCACATTAGATATGTAATGTGTTTAGAATGTATACATTAATTATTCCTTTGTAACAATGCTAATTTAGATATTTTACTATTTGAATTTTTTTATCCCCTGTGACCTTGACTTTGAAGTTTCACCTACTTTTAAAATATCAACAATGGTCATTACTTTTGAATGAGAAAAGATAGGGCCTTCATATTTCACATGTGTGTTACCTGTGACCAGATCTTTTCAAATATTCTTCGATTATTGAATTTATGACCTTGACCTTGATATGTAACCTACTTTTCAAAAAATTACATTAGTAATAACTTTTGAATGAAGAAGGTAGGGCTTTTATATTTTACATGTACATTACCTCTGCCAACAACTTTTAGAAAGTTATTATTTTTTGACCATATGACCTTGACCTAGAGGTTTGACCTCCTTTTTAAAAATTGTAACTTTAGCTGTAGCTTTTGCTTCAGAAGAAACAGGGCTTTCAAATTTTTTCACTTGTGCATTAACAAGCCCTTTCAGAATGTTTTATGATATTTTACTTCATGACCATAGGAGAGGAAATTTTTTAATAAATCTTTTTCTCCAGATAAGCAGGGTCAACGTTATTCAGGTGAGCATTGTGGCCCATGGGCCTCTTATTAATATTAACAGATGGGGGTATTTATGTTTTTAAAAGATTTTTTGTTAGTATATTATGATGATGATTATTAAAGTTTTGGCCATTATTTACAGACCTGATACTCAAAGTTACATAGAAAAATTAAAACGAGAAGAACAAGAGAGAGCAAAAGGTCAACATGAAGACAAAAGGTCATTTTTAGCCAAATATGTAAGTAAATGGGCAGATAAATTTTTAATGTGTTTTTATTTTAAATGATTTTTTTTATCTTCCACACAGTTTTTAGCTCTACTGGTCAGAGACCAGAAGAGCTTATGCGATAGTAAGGTGTCTGTTGTCCGTCCGTCTGTCTGTCTGTCTGTCCGTCTGTCTGTCAGTCTGTCTGTAAACAATTTTTCAAAACGCTACTCCTCCTACAGTTTTTGTATGATTTCAATATAGCTTGGCACACAAGTAGACTACACTAAAATACATAATTTAGTGCTTCGGTTTTTGATTTCTTTGAACGGTGTTGCCATGGTTACTAAAAATAGAAATTTCTGTGAAGTTCCTTTTAAACGCTACTCCTCCTACAGTTTTAGTCTGATTTCAATATAACTTGGCATACAAGTAGACTACATTAAGATACATACTTTTGTGCATCAGTTTTTGATTTTGATAAACGATGTTGCCATGGTTACTAAAAATAGAAATTTCTGTTAAGTGCCTTTAAAATGCTACTCCTCCTACAGTTTTGGTCTGATTTCAATATAACTTGGCACACAAGTCGACTACACTAAGATACATAATTTAGTGCATCAGTTTTTGATTTCGATGAACGATGTTGCCATGGTTACTAAAAATAGAAATTTCTGTGAAATTCTTTTAAAATGCTACTCCTCCTATAGTTTTGGTCTGATTTCAATATAAAACTTGGCACACAAGTAGACTACACTAAGATACATAATTTAGTGCATTGGTTTTTGATTTCGATGAACGGTGTTGCCATGGTTACTAAAAATAGACATTTCTGTGAAATTCCTTTAAAACACTACTCCTCCTACAGTTTTGGTCTGATTTCAATATAACTTGGCACACAGGTAGACTACACTAAGATACATAATTTAGTGCATTGGTTTTGGATTTCTATGAACGGTGTTGCCATGGTTACTAAAAATAGACATTTCTGTGAAATTCCTTTAAAACACTACTCCTCCTTCAGTTTTGGTCTGATTTCAATATAACTTGGCACACAAGTAGACTACACAGAGATACATAATTTAGTGCATTGGTTTTTGATTTCGATGAATGGTGTTGCCATGGTTTCTAAAAATAGAAATTTCTTGATATTTCTTTAAAAGGCTACTCCTCCTTCAGTTTTAGTCTGATTTCAATATAACTTGGCGCACAAGTAGACTACATTAAGATACATTATTCTATTATTGCTGCGTGTTGCAAAGTTTCAAATCCAAGTGCTACATTTTCTTTGTAATATGTACAGACCAGTAGAGCTACAGTCTCATCAGAGACTTCTGGTTGTCTAATAGGAATAAATCTTAGTACAATTGTATGCTTCATACTGTGAAATCACTCATTTTTCTGGGGGTTTCATGGTGTGAATTCATATCCCCCACCAGTGTGAAAACTGCACACTGCAGTATAATGTTTCTCCTTTCACCATGAAGTCAAATACCCTTGAACCAGTAATTTTTCCTCAAACCACGAAAATTTGACCGAAAATTTGACCCCACGAAAATTAGTGATTTTACAGTAACTAGGATACTTATTTCTTTGCATCAATTTTCAACAAATCATTAACAAGTGCTAAGTCAATCAATATCCTTTAACGGTGCCAAAATCAATGTTTCTCACATCTACTACTTTGAATAGAACTTTACACAAACATTTATTTTTCTTCGGATTGAAATGTTGCACTTTCATTGGTGTAAATATTTCTATGTATGGCAGGTGAGAATAAATATCCAGCAATATGGCCAACATGTTCATTACAGAAACCACTTGCCATAATGTTTTGTTTTGAAATTAGGGTAGTGAACCTATTAATCAGGGTTGTCTCTAAGACCCGGGGGCTGGGAAATTCCCCTGCCTATACTGACCTTATCCCCCAGCCCGGTTATTCTGGTATCCCCCCTCAATCTCCTGTTAGGGGAGGAACCCCAAACCTCCTACTACTTTTTACTGTCCCCTGCTATTTCAGTTCTTAGGGACAACTCTGTTATTAAGAAATGGCATCAGATTTGTCTGTTGTGTCGGCAAGGCAAGTGATGATAGCTGCTTTCCTCCTTCTCCATTTTTGTTGCCGCTTGCAGTCTATGGTGGAAGTCTGCCACATTATTGCATTATAAGAATTTCCTAAATTTAGAAGACAATCTCTTTTTGTTGAGCAGTCTTCTAGATTGCTCGGATTTGCTCACTATCTATGAGATTGATCAACCCGGTACATTTCTGTAGACAGTATTAGTTGTTTTAAATATGATGACATTTCATGATCTTCATTCAGTGTCATATTCAAAGGTGGGGTCATTGTAGTCATTAAGATAAACTTCTGTTTGTCTCATATTTATGAAGACCCAAAAGAAATGACACCAAATCTTCACACAGTAGGTGCATTGTGAAACTAATCCAAGGTCATACCTGAAAGAAGTTGTTGAGGAAAATTCTTAGGATCCAACCTGCCAACTCTCTGGATTTACCCGTACCAAATTTGACTCCCTAAATACATGTACAATTTAAATTTCCTGATTTTAGTGCAGTATAGACACTTGAATGATAGAAATGCATCAAACAATTGTTAAGCCTTTATAGGGATCCAAATGGACATGCATACTTCAAGACTGCGATTGACAAATGGGAAAGTTTATAGAAATATTTATGCATGTATATGTGTACTTCTTGTGTAAACGTTAATGTCCACATTGTCATCATGTCTATGTGGAGTATCATATTCAGGTATGTTTTCTGTGAGTACAAAGGGGAATATTTTGTTTCAATTTCCTGCAGTGAAAGTTGAGTTTTTTTTTTTTGCATGATAAACGTCAAATCTTATGGATAAATTTGTAAAATACTGCTGATAACATAAATTAGGCAGATCAATCTGCATGAATGATCCTCGTAACTTTTGAGAAAAGCCCTTTGTCTTAACCATACATGGAAAGCTATAGTAATATAATAAAAGCACATGCAATAAAAGTTTAAATTGTATTTCAGTCTACTATTTCTGTTTTACTTTATGCTGCAGCTGTTGTTCAATGTTGATATATGATACAATGCTGTATACTAAGTAGATCCACCTTGGTTGCTGTCAACCAGTTGTTCATACAATGTATTCATGTGACTATGACATGTTTCATACAACAAATTTCTATAAGAACAGACTGTTTAGTGTTTACAATATACTCAGTTTGAAAATATTTTTGGGAAGAAACTGAAATATCCCTCTTGATTTTAAGTACATTGAAGAAAAGTAATTCAGACAAGTTATTAAGATATCTTCTGTCATTCATTCAAATGTTAAGTTGTAGCTTAGGTGGTTCAGTTTTAAATCCACTTTAGTCAGAGTGACCCCCCCCCCCCCCCAAAAAAAAAAAATCAGCTCAGTATTGAAAAATTTAAAAGAGGGGGGGAATTGAATTTTAAATGACCTGAGGATGCTTCCATATCAATATAACAAATGGCTTTGCTGTTCTTGAGCAGAAGACATTTAAAGAATTTTTCCTATATATTCCCTTGTTAAAAATTTGATCCCCCATTGTGGCCCCTCCCTACCCCCCTCCTGGGGGGGTCACTATTTGAACAAACTTGAATCTACACTACCTGAGGATGCTTCCATATCAATATGATTAAACATGGCTTTTCTGTTTTTGAAAAGATTTTTTTTCTATATATTCCTTTGTAAAACTTTGACCCCCCATTGTGACTCCACCCTACCCCTGGGGGTTATGATTTGAACAAACTTGAATCTAAGTTTTTCCCTATATATACCTATGTAAAACTTTTGATAACCCATTGTGGCCCCATCCTACCCCTGGGGTTCATGAATTGAACAAATTTGAATCTACACTACCTGAGAATGCTTCCATAGCAGTAAGACTAATCATGGCTTTGCTGTTCTTGAGAAGAAGATTTTTAAAGTTTTTTTTCCTGTATATTCCTATGTAAAACTTTGATTGTCCATTGTTGCCCCAACCTACCCCTGGGGTCATGATTTTAACAAACATGAATCTGCATTACCTGAGGATGATTCCACATGAGTTTCATCTTTCCTGGCCCAGTGGTTCTTGAGAAGAAGATTTTTAAAAGATGCTATTAATTTTTCACTAATTCGTAATTATCTCCCCTTGCAAAAGGGCATGGCCCTTCATTTGAAAAAAAATTGAATCCCCTTAACCCAAGGATACTTTGGTCCAAAGGATAGTTTGGTCAAAATTGGCCCTGTGGTTCTTGAGAAGAAGTCAAAAATGTGAAAAGTTTACAGACAGACAGATAGATGGACAGCTAGACAGACAGATGCTGGACAAAATATGATCAGAAAAGCTCACCATATCCAAAGTGACATATCAGAGTGATTAATTTTGGTAATAAAATTACAAATTTCATGCAAATTGCTGAAACAGTTTAATTTTAAAGACTTTTAAATAAGTCTCTCAGTGGAATTTCATGCCTGAACTATTCTTTTCTCTAATATGGAGTAAACAATAAAGAATCACCCTCAGATATCAGTGTGCAATACCTTACACATTCAGACAATTTGACCTTTGAGGGATTGGATTGTGACCATATTAATATTTTTTGAAGGATTGTTACAAAACATTTCCTAAAAATACCTTAGTGGTATTTTCAGGAATATGTTTTGTAACTGAGGCACTGGTCTCTGTTGAGTGATGATCCATAACTGCCTTTTTGACCAACAGATTGACATTGAAAATCTCATAACGATATAATTTCATTGAGAATGCTATTCATAGATTGTAATTGCATGAATAACTTTCAAATTGTGATCTTTTTCCCTGATACTTGTGTGGCATTTGGAAAAGCTACTTCAAGATGAAAGAGGAGTAGGCAATAAATTAAAAAAGATAGTTATTGTAGAATCTCAGAGCTTAGGAGGCTGCAAATCTAACATGACAGAAAATAGGTTCTTTAGGGGGTAACACTTCAACTGGTATAGGTCAATCATATTTGATTACCCTTTATTGATTTTTTCCTTTTAATTGTGTTATATGAGCATCATAAGTTATTTTATAGAAATTGATAAATAATTGGCTGTTTGACAAACAACATGGGCTTGACTGGAACCAAAAGATGTCAGTGCACTAGTGATGTGAATTTTCAGTTCATTAATTTGATTAAGTCAATAATTATATATTTCATTGAAATATTTATTATCATCAATAAGAACTTTTTGGGGTACCTGTGGAAAAACCATATGCCTGAAATCAAGCAGTATAATGTCCATTTAATTGTCTTTAAAGTTTGGTTTGGATTCTTATATTGGCACCCTGAGTGGGTTAGATTTGTTTAGCCTACCTTATATAATTAAGACCTGACCTCTTGGGTTACATATAAGAACATGAGAAGCTTGGTGTATCAACAATTTTATATGCTAATTATATTTGCAATAGGTGCGTTTGATGAGGTTTTTCATATCATTCTGTCACATGTAAACCAAAAGCAGATCCAATGGAAGGAACACCCCCTCTTTTCTCTCCAAATAAGTTATAATTATTTCTACATTATTAAATTTGCTAAAATGACTGTAGATGTCGTCCCTTTTTCCAAAGTAAATGTTGGCTTTCTTAAAACTCCAGTGAACATGAAATAATGTCAAGGTCCTTCCATACAAGATTAAATGTAATGTTGGGGTATTGCAATCTGATCACTTACAGGTTATTTTTTACGATTCATTAGTACTGTAGTAAAAGTCATAATTTGTATTTTTTGATTTAGATGAGATGCAGAATTCCACAAGAATTACATGGCAATAGAACCCAAATGAGTGATACCACTGCTTCGAAAACTTTATGCTCCCGTAATCAGATATTCAAGAGCATATGCTTTTTAATGTCTCTATATGTCTGTCTGCAAAAATTTTAATCTTGGCCATAACTTTTGAATGATTGGTGCTGAGGCTTTTTATTTATTTTACATGATTGTGTATTCCTTGTGACAAGAATTTCCTTCGAATATCAACATTTTTATCTCATTACCTTGACCTTTGAGTTTAAAGTACTTTTTAAAAACTTCAACCTTGACCATAACTTCTGAACGATTGGTACTCGGGCTTTCATTTATCACTTGTGTATTTCTTGTGACAAAACCTTTCTTTGGGTACCAACATTTTTTGACCTCATGACCTTTACCTAGGAGTTTGACCTTCTTTTGAAAAAGCTTTAACATTGGCCATGACTTCTGAATGGTTTGTGCTAGGGCTTTCACGTATCATATATATATTCCTTCTTTAGGTGCCAACATTTTTGACCTCATGACCTTTTGAATTTCACCTCCTTGTTCAATGTTGTTAATGACATCTCACAGAATTTAATAATAACAGTGCTAATATTGTATGGTAACAACAAAGAAAATTGTAAAAATAGCAACATGCCTCTAACTTTAGATTTTACAGGTATGTTCAAATTGCAACAATTAAGCCTAACCCAGTGTCAATAAAATTTCCATTACGCAATAGTAACCTGATGCTGTGTTAACAGGCATTTTGCTATCAAGAGCCATTTACTTTTTGTAATTTATTCCCAATTTTCTATTATCACATCATGATTTCATTTACTTTTAATGGATTTTTTCTCTTTTTTATTTGTATTGAGTGTTCCTTTTACTCTAAAAGATAGTTCTTAGCTTGCATCAAATAGATATGGATCTGGTCCGTACTGCTGTCTGAGTAGGCATCAATTGGGTCATTATGTAACAGATACATGTGGGATGAGATGTTTATGAAAAAAAAGGGGAAAAAATAAACTAATTTAGATTTTTTTTTAGCTAGAAGGATCAGATAACATAATGCATAAATGTTGACAATATCATACATGAGTATAACTCATATGTATAAGAAACTTGGATAAAAAGAAATCTCAGTTATAAGGAAAGCCTCCTACAGTATTAATCTTTACTCCCACCTCCTACAGTATTAATCTTTACTCCCACCTCCTACAGTATTAATCTTTACTCCCACCTCCTACAGTATTAATCTTTACTCCTACTTCCTTCAGTATTAATCTTTACTCCTACGTCCTACAGTATTAATCTGTACTCCCACCTCCTACAGTATTAATCTTTACTCCCACCTCCTACAGTATTAATCTGTACTCCCACCTCCTGCAGTATTAATCTTTACTCCCACCTCCTACAGTATTAATCTTTACTCCTACTTCCTTCAGTATTAATCTTTACTCCTACCTCCTACAGTATTAATCTTTACTCCCACCTCCTACAGTATTAATCTTTACTCCCACCTCCTACAGTATTAATCTTTACTCCTACCTCCTACAGTATTAATCTGTACTCCCACCTCCTACAGTATTAATCTGTACTCCCACCTCCTACAGTATTAATCTTTACTCCCACCTCCTACAGTATTAATCTGTACTCCCACCTCCTACAGTATTAATCTTTACTCCCACCTCCTACATTATTAATCTTTACTCCCACCTCCTACAGTATTAATCTTTACTCCCACCTCCTACAGTATTAATCTTTACTCCCACCTCCTACAGTATTAATCTTTACTCCCACCTCCTACAGTATTAATCTTTACTCCCAAAAAATTGCTATTAAGAAATTCAGCTACATAGAGAGTTATAGGTAATAAAGAACATACATAAACTTCTTATGGAAAGGCAACATTCATTTCTAGCAAATTTTCTACAGTTTATATAACTATTTTTTACTCCTTAATTACAATTTGATTACCATTTTAGGGGCCTAATTGATAATTAGGCAATTTTTGTTGGAAGACTCATCAATAATCATCAGACACTTATTATATATTTTTTAAAACAATGTAAAATTTTAATTGAATGATTAAAATAGTTGAGTGTTATGATATGAAGGGATCCGATAATTATTAATGTGTTCAACAACGCTTCTAAAGCTTTTTTTTTTTTTTTTTTTTTTTACATATACCAAACTTCCTAATAATTATGGATATAAGGAATCTCTGTTATAAGAAAGTAACAATCAATGTCCCCAGAATTTTTTATAACCAAGTTTTACTGTAATATTAAACTTTAATTATTCCCATGTCTTAATGCATGGAAACAACCTAAATCTAGTGTCATGATTTCTTAAGTAGTTGAATGTAAATCTAGAATCAACCCCAAATATTCTTGACAAAATATTAAAATATTAAAAAAAATTTGGCGGAATTGCATTTTGAACAAATTTGAACATGGGGAGCCCACCCACTTTTTTCTGAGTATAGTATTTTGCTGTAAAGTTGAGCACTGACAAATTCTAGAATTGGGGCAGTTAAGAAAGGGTTTTTTTCAGATTATTTGGAGAATTTGCCCCCCCCCCCCCCCATTTTTGAAACCATTGCTATGGGCCTGGTTTATACTTTGAACCTTCCCCAGTCCATCTAGAAATTCTGGGTGTAATTTAAAGAATTTAAATTCTATCAAATTTAATGGTATTAATTGGTGTCATTCCTAGCAGAGTTCAGCTCTATTAAAGTAAGAATTTTGTTAATGAACAAAAGAAATGAACTGTCTCTGTCTAGTTCCAGAAATGATGGATTAACAATAGCTATATATAGAGCTTCAGTCTGCATTAGGGACTGCATCACAGGAAATTAATCCATTAAAGTCAGCACCCTGGAGGATTCTTACTGATTGTCCCAGCTAATTGTGGTTGTAATTTGAATGGCTGAAAACCCTACCGTGATGTGATTGTGCATTCAAAGAGCTGCTTTAATGCCATTGACATTAAATACACTGATAATGAGAATTTAAGATATTATTATAATGAGGTATTGACAAGTACGTTCCGTAAATCACAGTAATGTTTATTCAAGAGAACTTTTTGCGTATTTTCGCAAGGTCTTCTATACAGAAAAATTCAATAGTATTACTTGTGAACATTAAGAGGAATAAATTCATACAACACATTCAAAGATTTATAAATTAGTACTTTGTTTTGACTGTTATTCACTTGATACAGAGTAAATGTTTTTATTGCTTTCCATGTACTAGCTGCAATAATGTAGCCCTCTCTGATTTTTTTTTTTTTTTGGGGGGGGGGGAGAGGCTCTCCTGAAATTTTCAGATTAAAAAAAAATCAGAGAGGACTACATTATTGCAGCTATCCATGTACGTGCAGTTTTTCTAAAGGACCCAGGTCTTGATGTGAACTTTTTGAGTGGTTTATTTGGCAAGTAAATTCACTTGCTTGAATGAATTTTTTTGGTTGTTTTTAGAAAATTTTAGAATGTAGCGAGCTAGTTTTACCTTTCTATGGTTCATTGACATTGAAA
Source organism: Saccostrea echinata (assembly GCF_033153115.1). Classification (NCBI taxonomy): domain Eukaryota; kingdom Metazoa; phylum Mollusca; class Bivalvia; order Ostreida; family Ostreidae; genus Saccostrea; species Saccostrea echinata. Next base: position 37,944,803 of record NW_026889750.1, read on the forward strand.
TTGACTTTAATTGGAAAACTATAAATACATTTAATGAATATTCATCATTGGTGCAAGTGAGAGTGAGTTCCATTTATTAGGGCCCAGCATAAAATGCAGGAGCCCTGTAGGAATCACACTGTCTGTCCATTTACAACATTTGTTGTGATGCAATAACTCAAACAGTTTTCCACATAAGTATTTTAAATCATATTACTTTTTCTATCTGTATGTATGTGTGTTTGTATTCATTGTCAAACAATAACTCAAGCAGTGTTCATCCTAACTATTTCAAATTTTATACTGAAGGAGTTAACCGCAAGTGAAAAATATCCATTTATTTTATCAAGGATTCATAATGTCTACTGAAGAGTTTGAAATGACTTTTCAAAGATATGTAATGTCTAGTTTAGAATGCCTAATATCTAGTTAAGAATTAATTTCTAGCTGAATATCCATTTTGCATTATATCTTTTCAAGGATTTGTCATTATCTAGTATGGGATTCATATAGTCAAGGATGTGTAATGTCTAGTAAAGGATTCATAATGTCAGGTAAAGGATTCATAATATCTAATTTGTTATGTCAAGATCGTTATGTCTATTCAGGGATTTGTATTGTCTATTCTGGGATATGTTTAGTCTGTTCAAGGATTCATAATGTCTAGTTGGTGTTTCATAATGTCTAGTCGAGAATTTGTCATGTCTGTTCAAGGATTATCTAGTTGAGGATTCTTTTTAAAATGTGGAAGATTCATAATGTCTATTCAAGGATTTTAATGTCTGATTAAGATTTGTAATGTCTACTTGAAGATTTATTGTATCTATTCAAGGATTCATAATGTCATGTGTAAAATCCTTAGAATATTGTCTAGGATTTGTAGTCTCTAGTCAAGGATTATTAATGTGTAGGATTTGTAATGTCTGTTTTAGGATTTGTAATGCCTAGTCAAGGATTATTAGTGTGTAGGATTTGTAATGTCTATCTTAGGATTTGTAATGCCTTGTCAAGGATTACTAATGTGTAGGATTTGTAATGTCTGTTTTAGGATTTGTAATGCCTTGTCAAGAATTATTAGTGTGTAGGATTTGTAATGTCCGTCTTAGGACTTGTAATGCCTTGTCAAGGATTATTACTGTGTAGGATTTGTAATGTCTGTCTTAGGATTTGTAATGCCTGGTCAAGGATAACTAATGTGTAGGTTTTGTAATGTCTGTTTTAGGATTTGTAATGCCTAGTCAAGGATTATTAGTGTGTAGGATTTGTAATGTCTTAGGATTCGTAATGCCTAGTCAAGGATTATTAGTGTGTAGGATTTGTAATGTCCATCTTAGGATTTGTAATGCCTAGTCAAAGATTATTAGTGTGTAGGATTTGTAATGTCTATCTTAGGATTTGTAATGCCTGGTCAAGGATTACTAATCTGTAGGATTTGTAATGTCTATTTTAGGATTTGTAATTCCTAGTCAAGGATTACTAATGTGTAGGATTTGTAATGTCTGTCTTAGGATTTGTAATGCCTAGTCAAGGATTATTAGTGTGTAGGATTTGTAATGTCTATCTTAGGATTTGTAATGCCTGGTCAAGGATTACTAATCTGTAGGATTTGTAATGTCTATTTTAGGATTTGTAATTCCTAGTCAAGAATTACTAATGTGTAGGCTTTGTAATGTCTATTTTAGGATTTGTAATTCCTAGTCAAGGATTACTAATGTGTAGGATTTGTAATGTCTGTCTTAGGATTTGTAATGCCTAGTCAAGGATTATTAGTGTGTAGGATTTGTAATGTCTATCTTAGGATTTGTAATGCCTGGTCAAGGATTACTAATCTGTAGGATTTGTAATGTCTATTTTAGGATTTGTAATTCCTAGTCAAGAATTACTAATGTGTAGGCTTTGTAATGTCTATTTTAGGATTTGTAATGCCTAGTGGAGGACTCATGGTCTTCTTTTCATGTAAATTTTCTCATGTCACTAAATTAACAATTTTCTAATTTCACCATTATTCAATGTAAATACAGTAAAACTTGTATAATCCAGATGTTGTGTATTCCGAAATCTTTCCTATTCCAATCGAAACTTTCAGTCCCTTTCAGTTATAAATCAATTGTCTTAAATGTTGTCTAATCTGGAACTTTGTCTAATCTGACTTTTGTTTTGGAACCAGTGGTGTCCTGATAATACAAGTTTTACTGTACATTGTTATCAGATGGATATTAAGTGATGGGTGGTACATAAAATTGAAGTCAAGCTTAAACTGATAACCAAAAGTCTTACAAATTTAATGATTAATGGATGCATAATTTAACTGGACCCTTCATCTTAAAAAGTATTAGAGTGCTGCAACTGGTATTGAAAACCCAAATTCAAAGTCCTTATATGTTTCTTTTATTAAAACCATATTCAAAGACCAATGAACAGTTTGACTGCAATTGAGCAAACCTCATCTGGATAGTGTACAAGACTGTAAGACAGATTAGAAAGGGATCAGACAGAGATCAGAGAGGGATCAGTTGTCAGTATTTGGTTTAAATATGATCAATAAAAAAATTAGTTGTCTGACCATCCATCTGGTTTAAATATGATCAATGGAAAAATCCTGCAAAACAGTGTCATCAATTGACTTGTGAATGAATAATACATTGTGATAAAGTACATGTAGAGATACATTGTGATAAAATAGTGTTCTCATTCAATAATATTGAAAAACAACAGACATAAACAATCTAAAAAAATAATATCAATAAACTTTATTTATCATACAATAAATCAGTGGTATAAACTATATATTTTTTATTTCCTATGTCAATGTGAGAGTGATTGAGATTGCTTTGAGTTCAATATTCTTACAATACAGCAAGTGGGAGGCAAACAGATGAATAAAATTCTCATAAAATAAGAAAACAACCAATTTCTGCCAAATTATAATAAGAATTTACTTAGGTAATATTTTCCCAAAAACTATGCAGTAATTAATGATTTGCGGCTCTTTGAAATTTTGAACAAGTTCCTTGATGACTTGCACAACTGAAAATTCTTAATATTTATAGTTTATCCTTTCATGCTACTATGGAGGAGCCTCGTTTCGCTTCTTTGTATGCCACGTAAGGATTCCTTAGAATTGCATGGGACTTGGTAATGCATCTGTTTTTTTAGACAACAAAAAATTTCTTTGTATGTCCTATGGAATTTTTTACTCATCACCATGTATATGAAGAAGTTCAGTGAACAATTAAGGGTCTCAAGAAAGTAAGCTACATAGCTGAAACACTGAAAGGCATAACGATATTGTCCAGTCATTGTATACCCGTCTGCGTAATGTGATAGAATGCTTTGCATAGCACCCGGCAAAGTACACAGCACAAACAAAAGCGATATCGTTACCAGCATCAAAGTAATCCGAGTTTGTTCATTGGAATAAATTTTCGCGTCAAGTGTTCCCATGAGTTTGCGGGTTGAGCAGGTTTTTCGGGTGATTATGATAATCCTACAGTTTAGAACTAACACGAGTATTATCGGTATAAATCTGTACACAATATTTAATATTATTCCATAGACTTCGAAAAAAGCTTTATTTTTTCCAAGTTTTGAAAGTGTGAGATGCATTCCTGTCAGAGTCGTTTGTGTTGCATTCTTTTGATCGTACACGATCTTATATTTAAATGCATAGGGAAGAAAAACTATGGACGTCACCAAACAAATTGCAATCAGGCACGCTAATGTGCAGCGTGTGTTACAAATCAGTTTTGCACGTATTGGGAAACAAACGGCGATAAATCTTTCTATGGTTAAAAGAAGGATCAGACAGGAGGAAATTCGGGCTGCGACTAAGCTGGCGTAAGCTCCAAACCATGGGTACAACATCTGACTTCTTTGTTCACCGAGGGCTGAGTCTAGCTCACGCTGAATGTTGGTCCCAACGAAAAGTAGACTTTGTGCTAGAAAACCAAGATCGGCAAGAGCTAAAGCCGACAGACAAAAGTTGGTCGGGTTTCTCATTCGATTGTGATAAAGTACAGCAAGGCTGAGGATGTTTCCCACAAATCCAAAAACAGAAAATATAGGAATCAGTCCAAACACAAAAATCCGCCACACTATATCTAGTGTCTCATTTGTAATCACGTGCAAATCACTTTTGTTTTGAACAGTTTCGCATAGGGAGTCGTCTGCAGAGAGAATTCCAAAAGCGATGTGAAGCCCCGATGAATCATGCATCCTTTCAAATTTCCAGCAGGTTCAAGTTTTGGAATAAAGCAACTATATTTCCTTGAAATCTTTAAAAAAATAACAATACACTGTACCTTTAATATTTTGTGTCAAACTCAATAGTATTTGTGAACAATTGTTAGAAAACCTCTTCATATTATGCAGCAGTCACTTTATGCATAGAAATTTGATTGCCTTCATTAAATTGATTATAAAAAGTCAATTTTTACAAGGCTAGGTAAGAAAGATTTCCTACCTTTACGACTAGATTAGCCATTATGCTGTGTAAGTCTGACTGGTACCTCCATGGTTAATGATATTTACAGGAGAAGAAAGTCATTGGTCTGTCAAACCTATTGATTTTACGAAATAAATGTCTTCCTGTGGATTCTGGAACGTTTCCCTTGTTCGTAGAGATTGATGTGGTCTAATCGATTCAATGAGGGTGCATCTAATATCTAATTCATGAAGAAGAAAAAAACTCTTAATACTGTTAAAAGTTTAATTATATGTTCTTTTGATTAACCTTACTCATAAATTTTTAAAAGCTTTGAAGATGGAATAATGATTGCGCTGAAAATGAAGCAAAGGAGAATAGAAGAGCAGTTTATTTTAGAATTTAAAGATTATTCTTTATTTACTATTAATTAGTATTAATAAAGTAAATAAATATATTTTAAAAAATTGAAATCTTTTGTTTAAAAATTATTCTAACCTATTTGTCCGCGGGTACGTGAAAAAGATCAGAATGTAGGAAAATTCAAGGCCTCATTCAAATTAAGTCAGCTGGTAGAATGCGTGAGATGCTGTGTCCTTGGATAAATGTGTCCTTGACGCCGACTGATGACGTCACTAATCGGATTCAAACATTTCCACAATTTTTACAAGATTTCTTTACTTCCTGATCAGTGCTCTATTTTACGAATATCACGTTAATAGACCATAGATATATTGTACATGTATGTACTGGTAAAATTTTTAAAAACAATTTACCCAAGTTTCTTAAACAATCATGATTATTGTTACATCATCTTTTATCAAAATTGACAGGTTAAAACAAACACATTTTTTTAAAGTGCTTTTGGTGAACTTTTTTTCAAGCAACGCACAGAGATTCACAAACCAGTCATTATCAAAATCGAATACATGTGTATATGGAGTGCATGTACTCAGTATATTCATGTACAAGTGCATATGTATTTATTGAATTTATTGTGATATCTTCGACTGATTTTCCATGCAATATATAAAAGTAAAGCATTAATTTTTGCTATTGAAAAGTTTATCACTGGAAAAGTGGATGTAGCCTCGATTCAAAGTTATTATTGTTATGAAATAATAAAGTCAGCAAGACTAGTTCTCCTTGGATAGACGTATTTTCTGAAATAGAACCAGAATCTTGTTAACTCCCCCAAAGATACACTTTTGTACAAATGTACTTCAACGGTTTTGTTAATTTCATATTGTTCATCCTGTTTATTTTGTTGCGTGTTCGTCCAGCTGAGCGGTGTACAACTGAAGATCAGGGGTTTCATTTTAGTAAGAATTTATATTTCCCCCCATCATTAATACGAGAAGTGCTTTCTGCTAATTATTACGTAATTTAAAGTTCTAAAACCAAGTTCATTAAATTATCTTAATAAAAGAATAATTGCCATTTCATGATTTTTTGCATTTTATTATAAATCCGATAACAGTTCCAGTGAGAAACAATACACCATAAGAAACTTGCACTTAAAGAAATGATAAACGACAAGAAAACACAACAAATTGTTGATTTAATGATTGTATATATTGTATTGTCCCGTTCGAGAATTTTTCACTCATATAGAGACGTCACCATATACCGGTGAAGGGTTTCAAATTTAGACCTTTACTTGGCACTCAAGGCCATTCAGCGCCTACCGTTATTAAGGTCTCATCCGAAGGATCCACAACTTTCAATTCAAAGTGCTGAACACTTGGCGAAGGAACATTTATCGACTTAGGTCAGTCGCGGCCGTGATTCGAACACACTTTCCGATCACGGAGCGAGCGCTCTACCAACTGAGCTACCTTGACGGCTACACAACAACTGGGACGCAGAAAAGATACATGCACTTAGCATTAATTTTGGTTTATTGTCCATAACTTCAAGATACGTTATTTAGTGTTTTTTTTTTTTTTGGTCATCTACCAGCAAATGTAGGAACTAGAGATGTCAATTTTACTCGGACAGCTTTGTCGAATAGTCGGAGGCTTTAGTCGAACGATAGTCGAGTACTCGTTGAAATTTAGATTAATTTTTCATGTTATTTTTTCTATTTGTCTTGAACAGACTGCTAGCCTGTACAATATTTAATCTACACTATCACAGTAATACAAGGAGTTATTATGGAGTATATACGAGAGTTAGTCCATTTTTTTTTTAGATTTATGGTGGATCCAAGTCTCTACATAGTCGTTTGGACCTTATCTGTTTTTAATCAGAAAATGCTCAGCTTATACATAAACTAAAAATGAAATGCATTTGAGGACGCTCTAAACACTAACGAAAAATGACAATTACTTATAAAAAGTGTCAATTTGATGTGGACCGACACCAGCGATTACAATGGCCTTGACCTTTGTTATGACTGAATCATGTGAAAACCTCAACAGTGTGAACTATCAAGAACTTTTTTTTTGCTTAAATATATCAACTGTATGACTACCTTGTGTCAGGTTAACAAGAAACCTTTAATATTGTAAGATTTCACTTGTGACTTGAAAAATTCCTCTGGGTGCAATGTAGATGTCTTTCCTTTAGAGGGTGGTTATGCTTTCACCGTTAAAGCAATTAGACGTTTTGCAGGAAAGGAAACATTCTTAGAAATAAAGCATGTGCAGTTTATTGATATGTTTGATTGATGTATTTTTACATTTCAGTGGATGTACATTGTTCCGATCGTCCTGGTGATGATGTTGTCAGGAGGTGGAGAACAGCAAGGTCAAGGTGGGGGCGGCGGGGGAGGAGGAGGAAGTTAGTGATCATGTGACATATCATGTGACGGTTAACCTTATACAAGCAGACATGTTGCTGGAAGCGTTATTGTTGGGAATATTAGGGAGCTGAAATATGGCAATGGGGGTCGAGTTTAATCATAATCTGTTGGTGATCGTTTTTACAACATATGATTTCGATTCAGTTTGTAGGGAAAACAATATGATATCTATTACTTTTTTCTTTCTTTTTTATGATACCCTTTATGATAAGTATGAAATAAATATAGATAATAAAATACTTTGTACGTCTCATAAAGGCTGTGAACTTTCATAATGACCGTAAGGAATAGCTTTTTATCATAAATATTGATTGTAATCAAGAATTATATATCATTTGCATGTAAACAACACTATGTTTGTGACATTACTCAGTATGTGCGCTTGTGTATGATTTACATGTATGTATGTCGTTGGAGTGGTAATTTTTGTGTAATGAGATCACTTGAATAGAAATGGAGCGTATATGTTTCAAAGTAAATTTTTCTGAAATGAAATCAGAATACTGACCAGTGACCACAATGTTACCATATATTGCATGGTTGGAAAAATGTGATCTGTTTTCCGACTTCATTTCATAATGCTATCATTAGTCCGAAATATCTGACGTTTTCCAGGCTTTTTTACGATTTTGATATTTGACGTGCCTGGAAAACCAGGCACGTCAAATATCAAAATCGTAAAAAAGCGATTTTGATATTTGACGTGCCTGGTTTTCCAGGCACGTCAAATATCAAAATCGTAAAAAAGCCTGGAAAACGTCAGATATTTCGGACTATGCTATCATGTGTATAGATAGCATGTTCTATTACATTATACGAGTATATATACTCTTATGTATCCTTTTCCTGCAAAGTAATAATAATTGGCTGATTATTTATTTTTAGTAAGATGAAAAATATGTATTTTGAAGTTCATACGAACACTTCTAGATTCATCGCTGTTTTCTGTTAGGAAGAAATTGTCTTAATTGTGTAAAAGTGTTGTAGTGGAATAAACGTGTATTTCATCTTGTGCGTGTTTTTTAACTTACATTTTGTATATGTAAAGTTTCTTCTAAGAAATTGTACCCTAAAAAATCGAATGCATCAGCAAGAATGTATATAGTAACGTAAGTATATAGTAACGCAAGTATATACTTCAGTAGGTCCCTGGTATCAGTAAACGATCCACGTGTGGTAAGTATGCCTTCAATCCTATGGGAGAGTTCTCTGGACAGATTCATACGTAGTATTTCTCTATCATCATATTATAAGGAGTTATTCATAATCAAAGGGTAACACTGTTTTGTTTTTTTTTAAAGAAAAATAAGGTTAATCCTGAAGATAAGTAGGGGAATTTCGCTGGAGACCTGAAATGGTTAACAGAAAAATTAACGGAAAAGAAATGTTTTAGAAACATACATGTCCCCATTGTATCAATATTTTAAAAAGGATGAACTTTAAATTTAGAATGTCCGTGATGATAGTGAAAATGCTGTTTATCTACTTGTCATGAGCAACCACAATACAAAGTTTGATCCCGTCATGACCTTTAACCTTGTGACTTGAAACCAATGGGTTTATCAACTCCTTCGTACCAACTGAGCTCTCTCGATATTGAGCGGACAACACTTGGTCTACCGACAGACAATATGTCTCCTTTTTTCAAAGGGGACATAAAAGATGAAAAATGTCCATCAGTAAAAGTAAATTTGACCTTGAAGGTCAATATTATGCGTTTCGCAAGTGAAATATCCCGTAAGAGTTCCCATTTACACGCATTTTTACTTCTAGTAAAAGCAGTTTGACGTTTAGATGAAACTTATGTTTAGACCAAAGTGAAGAGTTTAAAAAAAATTCATCACCATTTTTGCACGTAAGAGAAACACATGGTCCATTGATTCATATGTCGACTCGAAATAACTGAAACATCTGTTTCATATTTGGATAAAATACTAGAAAAAGACGTTAATGGTAACCTTAGAACAGAACTTAATGATAAACGCGATGACTTCAACTTTTCTAGATCGTTAACTTCCTTTATTTATGTAGCAATGTACCTTATCACCTGCATATGGAATTTCTATCTTCTGATTCGATACGCAAAAGCATGATTTACGCACAACCAATTCCTAAAACGAGCCAAGCTATAAACAATACCTTTGTGGAGGGAGGAATGTGGGGGCCAGGCGGGTTCAATCGCCGGTGGCCAGAGAGCTCAGATGGTAGAGCACCTGTCTGGAGATTCAGGGGGGTGGGGGTCGAATCTCGGTCTGGTCCGTCGCATTTTTCTCCTCTCCTGTTACACAGTATCAGAAAAGTTTCAATAATTTAAATTTTGAATGTTGAAGGTTTTATCGTGTTATTATATCGACCTGTTTCTATTGCCAGTTGGTGTGGCATTTAGTTTTAGGTCACCTGAGCCTCTTAAGTGACGTATTGCTATCTGTCTTCGTCCGTCGTCCTGTGACGTCTGTTAGTTGATTAGCAAAAGAGCCTTTTTCAAATTGTGAAATTCATGACCCCAGGGTCAGGTGTTCTAGTTTTAGAATGGGTATCTATATAGATCATGTACTGAAAATGCATAAACATCTTTAAAATCTCCTCTCCCTCGTTTATTCAGCAGACAAAATATGTGCAAAGATATAATGAGCAAGAGTGCCTTTTCCAAATTTGTAAAATTCATGGCCCCTGTATCTGGAGTTATGGTGTAATTGATTGATTGATTGTATGTTGTTTTAGTCTCGTTCGAGAATTTTTCACTCATATAGAGACGTCACCATATACCGGCGAAGGGCTTCAAATTTAGACTTTTACTCGGCACTCAGGGTCATTGAGCAGCGAGGGATCTTTATCGTGCCACCGCCTGGCTGCCGTGACACGGGGCCTCGGTTTTTAAGGTCTCATCCGAAGGACCCGCAACTTTCACTTCAAAGTGCCGAGCGCTTGGCGAAGGAACAGTTGCTACCTATTTTTATCGACTTAGGTCAGTCGCGGCCGTGATTCGAACACACAACCTTCCGATCACGGAGCGAGCGCTCTACCGACAGTGGTTATGGTGTAAGGACGGGACTCTATTGATCCTATAGTGAAAATACATTAATTCTTTGAAAATCTTCTTCTCTGCTCCTGGGCATTTAACAGACAAACTAAGTGCAAGGTTTTGATGAACAAGGTCCCTTTTTCCAAAATTATAAAATTCATGGCTACTGGGTCAGGGGTTCTGGTATAAGGGTTGGGCTCTATTGATCGTAGAGTGAAAATGCATTGATTCTTTGAAATTTTTTCTCTGCTCCTTGGTACTTAGCAGACAAACTAAGTGCATGGTAATAATGATCAAGGGTGTTTCTTTCCTGGGACTGGGGTTCTGATGTTAGGGCGGGGCTCTATTGATCGTATAGTGAAAATGCATTAATTATCCGTAAACCTTCGCTGCTCCTTTGTAATTAGCCCACAAACTAAGTGCATGATTATGATGAGCAAGAGTGCTTCTTCCAAAATTGTGAAATTCGTGGCCGCTGGGTCAGGGGTTCTGGGGTTTAGGTGTGGCTGTATTATGATCATGTATGGAAATTTTTACTCTCAGACTGCTATATGATTCATTATCCCTCTTGTCACTTATACAATTATACCCCGATCTGAAGGAGAGGGGTATACTGTTTTACCCTTATGTGTGTGTGTGTCTGTCCGTAACAAATTTTTGTCGCAGTTTTCTCAGCAACTACTCTTCGCAGATGCTTGAAATTTTAGCACACTTTTTGTTTTGGCATGCCATATGGTGGGATTCATTTTTATACTAATCCGGTGTCAACTTCCTGTTTATGCGTGCGTCTGTCCTTACCAAATTTCCGTCGCCGTTTCCTCAGCATCTACTCATCGCAGATGCTTGAAATATGGTGGGATTCATTTTTGTACGAGTCCGATATCAAGTTCCTGTTTATCCATGCGTCTGTCCGTACCAATTTTTCGTCGCAACTGAACTTGTGTATATCCACATGTGAGCGCATACTAGTATTCACATCAGAGCGGGGTATTACTAGTGAGCATTAACTCACAGACTTCTTGTTTTTTTTCTTTCACCTTATTTCTGATTTTCCAAAAGAGATCTAATGCACACAATTTCAGCATAATTGCAGGACAAAATTTGACAGATATGACATTTTAACTTGGCAATTTCATAAAGGAATAAGACGACTTTTATCCTAGTTAGAGTTATCTCTCTTATCGAGTGTCGATAAACCTTAAGAGAAGTCATTCCCCTTTGTTATTCACTTATGAATTGATAATTAATCACTAGCTGTAAATAATGTAATTGATAGGTAAATCAATTTAAAAAAAAAACAAGAATTTCTAATGTATGGTATAAAATGTACTTTTATAGTTTTTAATGGTCAGGAAACGTGTAAATGATAGATAAATAACAATGAGACAAAAATAATTTAATTTTATACATTTAATGTTATTCAAAAACAAAAAAACCAACGGTTTGGAGGGTGTGCCGGGTTTACAAAGCTGTGTTTTATGCTAAGTTGCTAAGTTTGAGTATAGTGATTGAAAAGAGGATGCTAAAAAATCTTCTCAAGAACTACTGGACAGATTATTACTAAACTCATACATAAGGATGAGGATATATATAATTGTAGAATACAATTTGCTCAATGTATCACCTTAAGGAAAAAAGGCATGGTCTAAAGGTCACTTCAAAGTTGACCTTGTGATATTTTGTTAAAACCTTGATATTTTGCCAACTATAGGACTAGGGTCATCATATCCTCTTAGAACCTTAGGATATGTTGACCCAAAAGTAGGCCGCAATGACCCAGTTTTTGAATTTTGCAGCTATTTTTTTTTTAGATGTATATCTTGGACACAGTGAAACCTAGAATCATCAAACTTTTTCAGTTGATGCATGTTGGAAATTCAGGGTCTGACAATGAAAGAAAAAGGTTACAGTGACCTACTTTCTTAATTTTATGGCATTTAGCTCAGCATTTGGGATACCAATAAGCTTAAAATCATCAAACCTTATCAGCTGATGCATATTGGAACCCAAGGGAGTGTCAATATAAAAAAGGATCACCATGACCTACTTTCTAAATTTCACTGTGAATCATTTTAAAATCTTTTATGCTATATATTTTAACACTATGACTTGGCATGATCAACAAACATTAAAAGATGATACATCTTTGGGCCCCAAGATGTGTCAATTCAAAAGTAAGTCACCGTGACCTGCTTTTTGAATTTTTCATTATTAATTTTCAAATCTTTACATCTTTGATACCATGAGGCCTAGATCATCCTTGCCAGTGCCTCTTATGACCTCAGGATATGTTGACAGTGATCTACTTTTTGAATTCTCATATTGTTTTAGATGCAAACCTTTGAAACTGTGAAGTCTAGGATCATCAAGCCTTGTCAGTTGAACTTAATGCATCTTGAGGCCTCATAGTGTTGAAGAAAAAGTAGGTCACAATGACCTACTTCCTGAATTTTACAACTACAGTAAAACATGCTTACAGCAAACACACTTATAATGAATTGACGCTTATATAAGTGCTTTTCATTCCCCATGGGTTTTAAACATGTTGTGAAGGTAATGGATATAACAAATTACATTTATAACGAAGCAAAGTCAACCGTCCCTAGCACTTAGTTATAACAGTGTTTTACTGTATTCATTTTCAAAACATTTTAGCTGCTATTCCAGATAGAAGCAAATCTATGCCCTCAGGCTTCTTGTAATTTTTTTCTCCTTTTTTCAGTTGACAAACTTTGAAAAGACAGTAAACTTTATGAAATATATTAACTTTTATTTTAATAATTTTTTTGTTTCAATCTGTATAATTTGTAAAAAAAAAAATGAGAATTTTTGTTCAAAGTATCAACACACAATTGTTTTTTCTGTTTTGTAATGCTTTACATGTCAAGTCACGATGGCTTCGTCTCTAAATTGTTGGATATCATTTTGTGGTATTTGAAAAAACAGTCACGCACATGTGTTCTACACAGAGGAATTTCACAGACTGAGCACTTGTAGTAAGATTTCCTGTACTCGCCTGAAGCAAACTTTTTATTTTCTTGTTTACAGCAAACACAAACGTGACATTTGCCATGGTTGGAAATGAGCCTGTGTTCTGTACCTTCAGGGTCAATATAGGTTGCAATACACCTAGGGTTGTAAGCTCTTGTGATGCTCAAAATACTTCCCTGGTCTGCTTGCAAGTCTGAACCACTGTTTGTAATATCTGAAAATAATAAATTGTTGTCTACAGTTATATAGCATAAACATACTTATATTTATGAATAAATTAGGTATATTTTACAATCTACCTGGTACATAGTTTTAACATTCAAAAATGAAGCAACTAACTTTATGAACAACTGTAAACTGAATGAAATAAATGCATATGCACAAATAAAAAGTTTTGAAAACTGTATTCTCTTCAATTTATGCAACTCCAACCTCAAATATCAAATCATGTTCAATGTCATGTCGCTTATCTTTTGTTTAAAAGGAATTCACACCTCTTTCAGACATTTTTAAATTGTACTACAGATATGACTGTCACTTTTGTCAAGGGAGCAATCCAGCTCCATCTTTTAGCTGTAGCCAAACATATATGATTGACGATCATCTGCATATGAAATTAGGCTGGAGGATTTTTACCAATAGGGGTCCAAAGGTCCAAATAAAAGTGCTTTCCAAAGTAAGCATGTCACTTGATTTCCCACCGTTTTAGCAAAAACAGAACCCACTCTTTTAGCAAACAAATTCTTTCCACTTATGAAGCAATATTATATAGATGTTAGAATTGATCTTTTTTCAGTGGTATCCTGGGTTTTACTAGTATTTCTTATCCAAGCTTGTCACTTTAGCAGTTACCAAACAGTTGTAAGTTGCAGATAAGCATTAGATTTTGGGTGTTGTGACCTCTATTTGCAGAATGAGCAATCATGATAGCTGGAGCAAATCCCTCCAAGTAGTGTTACTCCTTTCTTTACCAAATGATCTAAACTTGCACTATATATGGAATGTGGCATCTGGGAATGCATACTCTCAGTGATAGTATGGATGCTATTTGTGACCTAGAGGAAATCAATATCAACTTCAGTTCTTTTCAGGTTAGCTCTCAGGAGGATACTAGTCTTGTAAAATACTATTGCAGATCTTTGAAGATGTAAAACAGCAAGTCAATGCAAGAGGTATTCAAATCTTACAAATTGCTTCAAGTAACCTACATTTCCAGACTAAGAGACCAATTTAATTCTCCATGAGTACAAGTCCAGTTTTTAACTTGTGATAATATCAAGTATGCACACTACAGATGAACTTTGGTTCTTTCCTAAAAAATAAAAAATTAATTTGATAATCAACTTCAAAATCTCAAGCCCAAAGATACCTCTCAGTCTGTTGACAATGTTTGAAAAATAGACATAGATTCAATATTTAATTTAAATGCTATAAGCTTATGGAGCAGTCAATGTCAGGTAATTATAATTCCTACATTGATCATTCTTACATGTATAAGCTTCCTTTATGACTGCATAATACCATCATGCTTTCAATGCTGCATGTGACCCGTATACAGTCGAGTCTGGTTGATCACAACACCAGATTTATTGGTGTCAGGATTAAATCGAGGCTCCACTGTATTCTGAGCAGCTGTATTACTTAGTACTAATCACATGTAAAATAATCACAAATCTTTCATAATCCAGATTTGATATGTTGGAATCCATTGCAAGCAGAATGATAATTCTCAGAAATTCAATAAAAAAAAAAATTAAACTCTTGCAAAACATCATATTGCAGGTATAACTGTCTTTCCTGACCATAACCTTTAGTTTAAAATATTTACAAAAATTTGATCTAATCTTGCTTTTTCATAAAAATTCTGCATCTCTTACTCCAGATTGTTTCTTGACTCATACTGTAGATTCCATTTTCTTCTGGATAAAAGTACAAGCAGAAGTGGCAAGCTCATACAGAAATTTGTTTCTACAAATATTTTTAATTAGGCAATTTCAAGTTTTTTCTTTGTTTAGCGTCCACCCTAAATTTGAAAACCTATCTTTCTATCCACAAACCAAAAGGGAGAAAACATAATATTATAAATACAATTCTAGAATTTCTCATCATCATTTGAAAATTCTCCTTGCATCTTTAAACTACTAGTTCATTGAAATAAAAAAATTGGTACATTTAAAAAAGAAAGATGTCAGTCCCAAGAGCGTAAATTGCATTTCAAAGATTTGTATTTGTAGATCTGAATTTGTGTTGGTTTTTAATTTCATAACCTCAAAACCAATCCACTTGTGGACGCTAAACATAGAAAAAACTTGGAATGGCCTTAAAAAAAACTGTACATTTTGAAACAGACAGTGGCCAGTCTACATCATCATGAAATCAAATCCACAAAAATGCTAATTCCAGATATCAGACAAGCTGCAATTATTTGAAATGCCTAGCTTGCACACTTGAAAGTTACAAATAATTCTTCCCATTCATATTCAAACATTTTAACAAATTTATTACAAATATATTTCATATATCTAATGTAATTCTGAAAACAAGACTAGAAGTCAAAATATCTTCACATTTAAAGCTAAAATGTACTAATTTGCACAATTTACTGATTAATACCAAAAAATCGAAATGTTTTTCAATCTATTGCACAACTACTTGAAAGTCCTTGTCCTTGCTGTTCACGCATTGGTATGAGTATACACTTCTTGTGTGTATTGTACCAGATGGATTATATTATAAAAATTATAATGTAAATAAAACAAACTAAAAGTACATGCAAAACATTACACACTTGGAATCTTCAGTAACTCTGACACTAAGGTACATATTTCTCGTGGAATTTGAAGAAACAGTCCAGCACTTGTGTTCTACACAATGGAACATCACAAAGGGAACATTTATAATAAGACTTCCTTATTTCTCCAGAAGCAAACTTGTTATTCTCAGTTTTACAATGAACACACTGCAGACACTTGGGGGCATGAGAGACAAGCCTGTGGTTAACTCCCCGTTTGTCAGTGTATGTGGCTATGAACTTCTGAGTTGAGGTTTCTGGGTTCCTTCCTCCAAGATAAAGCATTCTGGGATTGTTCATCACCTCTGAAAAGGACATCCACAGTTACTTTTGAATGTTCACCTTTATATCTGCTTTAACATCTTTTGAAAATGACTGACCAACCTATAGTCCTGACAATATTTTTAGCATTTATGTGTCATTACATATTACTTATATATATTCTCAATGTATTCTCTTTACCATCATGCTTTCAATGCAGCATGTGATCTGTATACTGTTGAGTCTGGTCAATCCCAATGCTTGTGTTTCCAAGTAAATCATCTGGATTAATGAAGCATGCAGATTAATGAATTGGACTTTGATGATTGGTATTATTTTTTTCCCAACAATTTCTTTTTTTCAGGAATGTGAAGCTTCCAGATTACTGATGTAAGCATTAATAAGGCTCTACTGTATTCTGAGTGGCTGTATTACTTCGTACTAATTACATGTAAAATAATGTAATCTTTCATAAGCCAGAATTGATGTGTTGGAATCCATTGCAATCAAAATGGTTCTGAGAAATTCAAAAAAAAAAAAACCATAAATGAAACTCTTGCAAAACATTATAGTGCAGATATAACTGTATTTCTTGACCATAACATTTAGTTTAAAATATTTACAAAAAATTTATCCAATCTTGCTTTTCCACAAAATTCTACATCTCTTACTCCAGACTATTACTTGACTCATACTGTAGCTTCCATTTTCCTCTGGATAAATATACAAGCAGAAGTGGCAAGCTCATACAGGTACAACTCTATTACAAAAAATTACAACTTCTACATTTCTTACAAATATTTTTTAAAACAAAAAACTTAACATTTTAAAACAATCACTGGCCAGTGCTACATCATCATAAAATCAAATCCACAAAATCTGTTAATTTCAGATATCGGATGAGCTGCAATAATTTGAAATGCCTAGCTTGCACACTTGAAAATTACAAATAATTCTTACATTTATAAATGTATTTTACATATCTAATGTAATTCTGAAAACAAGACTAGAAGACAAAATATCTTTTCATTTAAAGCTAAATTGTACTATTGCACAATTTACTGATTTATTATATTAATAATACCAAAAAATCAAAATGTTTTCAATCTATTGCACAACTATTTGAAAAGCCTTGTCCTTTCAACTCATGCATCGGTGCAAGTATACACTTCTTATGTATCGTACAAGATGGATTGCATTAATCATAATGTATACGGAACAAACTAAAAGTACAAACAAAACATTACACACTTGGAATCTTCAGTAATTCGGACACTATGGTACATATTTCTCATGGAATTTGAAGAAACAGTCCAGCACTTGTGTTCTACACAATGGAACATCACAAAGGGAACATTTATAATAAGACTTCCTTATTTCTCCAGAGGCAAACTTGTTATTCTCAGTTTTACAGTGAACACACTGCAGAAACTTAGGAGCATGAGAGACAAGCCTGTGGTTACCTCCCTGTTTGTCAGTGTACGTGGCTGTGAACTTCTGAGTTGAGGTTTCTGGGTTCTTTCCTCCAGAGTTTAAAACCATACTAGGACTGTTCATCACCTCTGAAAAGGACATCCACAGTTACTTTTGAATGTTCAGCTTCGCATTTGCTTTAACATCTTTTGAATACAACTCATCAACCTATAGTCCTGACAATATTTAAGCATTAATGTGTCATTACATATTACTTATATTTATTCTCAATACATTCTTTTTACCGAAATTTATTTAAACATGTGTACATGGGCAAATTCCTCTTATTATTTTTAGAATCCGTAGGGGAAGAAAGTAGTTCACTAAAACGAAATAGTTCCTTAACTTGCAAGCAGTATATAAAATAAGTAGGTCATCTGAACTAAAGATGCTTGATATACTATATGAAAGAAGAAAAGAAGAGAAAATTCCTTGTTCAAAACCATTTCCATTTTTGTGTCATCTTTGAAAGAAAAGGAATTGAATTGTTTGATATGTGCATACCCTGACTTTGGGAATTACCCTACTTTTACTTTCATTTTTTTTTTTGCGAAAGTGCATTTTGCCAGAAAACGAATCTGACATGCCACCTCGAGATTTTAACCAGTTAAGAGAAAATTTGACAAGCTTTCCTTTGAGGGGTGTCCAATCCTTAAAGAAAATTAGGGAAGGAGCTGTGTGAGAAATTGTTAACATTGTTGCCTATGGGAAATGTATTTAGTGGACTGAACCCACATTACACAGCATTTCCATGCACCCTGAATAAAAGTAGGTTTTAAATTTTAAAAATTTACTTATATAATAAAATAATTATTGGCTTGAAAAGATTTATGTGATCATTTAGTTTCTCTTGAAGGATAATATTCATCTTATCCCTAGGGTTTGATGAATATATTGTCCTTCACGAAATGCTATATGACCATAGGAACCTCATACAAGTTTGCGAGTCAAAAATTGTATACTATACATGCAATATTTCGTTTTCAAGTATAAATTCCAAGCACAACAATTTATAAAAAAAATATTGAAATACATATTAGATATCTATAAACATTTTCAATATATATAAATATTGAATTATTTGAGGGGTGTGCAATTAATGACCATCATTAGACATTTGGTGCTACCAATTTTAGAGGTCATGCAAGCAAAAATCAATATTGTGTTAACCTGTTGAGCTAGTAAATCTAAAATGAAAGTATGCACAGTATTCATTCTATATGTGTCAATTTAAGGCAACCAAATTTATGAACAATTTAATTTAATTGCCAAATCAAGATCTTCAATCTGTCTGAAGGTGAAGTGTTCTTAGAAGTAATCGACAATCAATAATGAAGAAGTACCAATGGGCACGTAATTAATGATCTTGGGCTAGTAACTTTGTTATTGCCTTAAGGCTCTGGAATAGTAGCATTTTTTTTTCAATTGCACACCCCTGTATTCACTATCAATGTCATCTTCCTACAAAAATAAAAAAAATCTTACACATAGACATATTTCAAACTATTGCAAACAAAATACACAAATTAAATATCATTTTCACATAAATTATCATCAAAACATTAAAACAGTAATTCATGAGATACCCGAACTTACTGCTAAGAATTTCTTCAATTCCTCCTCAAGGCTTTTTGATCATTTTAAATTACAGACTTCCATGTGCTTCTTTAGAACACTTTTATAACCAAATGAGCTGCCACATAGCTCACACTTAAATGCCCTCTGTCCTGTATGCTTGATTTCATGAATTTTGAGAGCATACTTGCTAGCCATCTGTTTGCCACAGATCTTACAATTGGGGAATTCCTTAGACTTGCTTTTCTTGGGGTCAGGATGAAATCTCTCCATATGAAGCTTCTGTCCATATCTGGTACTGAAATCTTTGTGGCATATTGAACATTTTATTAATTGAGTTCCCATGTCTTTCATTTGCATTGCAACTTGATCTGCAAACATGGATAAATGCAAAGCCAAATCTCCTTGGCCAAATCCAGTTGGAGGAAGAGGGCTGTATAAACTCTCATTTGAGACAAGAGGGTGCATTCTTTCACTTCTTGGATCCTGGGGAAAAGATACTTCCCCACTGTCGTGACCATCTGAAAATGCGTCAGAATCCTTCCTATGGCTCTCATCTGAAGAAAACCAAACAGATGCCTCAGTTTTTGGAAGGGCTTATCATGCCTAAATGCTCCTTGTTTCTTAGTTGATGCTCAAATAGTGAATTGTAATTTTTCTAATGCAGCTGAATGCTAAAAACTTTATTTTATAAAAATTCTTGGAAAGTGCTTGCATTTACAGAGAGAAGATATACATGTAATACAAGTAAGCACATGTAGTATATATTCACTGAAACTCTTTATTGCAAATTCACACAAATCATGCTGATTACAAAGATAATAACTTAATTAATACAATCATGTATGTTACATGACTGAAAACACTTTTAAAATATTAATACTGGATTTTTATGAACATACATGTACAGAAGTGCTTAAAATAATGCCATGTACATATACAAATAAAGTGAAAATTCATTCAGGGTGATCTGATTAGGGTAAGACACAATTCACATCTTAAAAAAATATAGTATAATTGTGTAATGGGAAAGGAGAAAATGTATGGCTGGACCAGGAATCGAACCTGGGACCCTTGTATCACTGGTCAGATACTCTATCAACTGAGCTATCCAGGTCGAAATCCACAGCCCAATCCATTACATTCCTCCTCCTTAAATTGTCTTCGCCCTCGAAGACACAACCCAAGTTCTTATTGCCCCTGGCAGCACTTTCACCTGCAAGTCCTGGGATGGTCAACGGCACCAAATTATGTAACAGGAAAGGAGAATATGTATGGCTGGACTGGGAAGCAAACCTAGGACCCCTGCATTGCTAATCAGGTGCTCTACCTACTGAGCTATCCAGGCCAATATCCAGAGCCCAAACCATTACAATTGTTCAGGTAAATTTCATTTTATTATTTAAACTAATATTGTAACGAAAAACTTCCTACTTGCATGCAAAAAGAGATATTAACACTACATCACACAAGTTTCCACACTTTCCATGCATGAGCTGTCAGTCTTCAGCAACTGTTTCATTCTTTTGAATAGTAATTGTGTAGAAAACCAGTGCTGGACTTTGGTCACCCACTTGGAAGACAAAACAAGAATCTGAATTCTATGAGACCTACCTGCTCTGTTGATCTGCCTTGGAGACAATTCTCCTAGAGGTGAGTTCTCTTCTGTCGACAGTGAGATGTTACTAACAGACCAATCTGCTGGAGTTATCTGCCCTTCATTACGCTGAGAAGTCTCTGGGTTTTGGAGCTCAGTGTAGTGGTCTGGATAAGATGAGTCTTCAGGTTCTGTTTTCACAATAGTAATGTCTTCTCCAGCACAAAGGTCAACCATTGTACCACGGAAATCGGGGCATGGCTGACTGTAACTACAGTTTTAATATAATAATTCAAATCTAGACATGAACATAGACATAAGATTTTCAAAAAAAAAAAATTTCCTAAGAAAAAAAAGGTATAAACCCTATGTATAGGTATTTATCCATGGCAAAATATTTTCAAGAACTGAAGAAAACTTGAATTGTCCATAATGGACAAATACCCCCCCCCCCCCCCCCCCGGCTTTTCCAGAAAAGATACCAAGTTGGTAAAAGCATGTTATGGATCTAGAGGTGTGATGCACTGTTAGTCTGCATTTTTGTAGCTGATATAATTGCATATATGTGTCACTACCGTTAAAAACAAAGATTTTTTTTTTTTAAGAAAAAAATTATTATGAAGGTGGATGCATCGTTGGATACCCACAGGTGGTCTCATCTTTTTTACTCATCACCCATGGACAAATTTGTTGTTTAAAGACAACCAATCAGACAGTTGGAACTCTTCAATTTTGAAAATAAGTTTACAAGTTTGCTATTTATGGTAATATCATGGCACCGTTAAAACATGCAAATTTTGTTTTTAAAAGAAAGATAAAAGACATATACATATCACTGGCATTAAATACCATTCAGGAATAATATATGAGTACCTTTCTGAAACTGCTAATTGCACTGGCGAGTGGATTTGTTTGCAATTGGTGTAAACTACGGAAAAGTGTCATTGCCGAACATACCGGTACATACATGAGTGATTGATAAAGATCAATTTTGCTTAAAGTTTTTATAATAAACATTTGTCATATTCTCAAAAACTTTTCTTGAAATAATTACAATTAGAGTACCTTCTTTCCCCTTCTCCAAATTTTCTTTGGGAATTCTGTTTTTGTGATCCAATCTTTTGTACAGATGAAGATGACCCTTGGTTTAACTGCTTATCTTTCCCCATACTGGCAGTAAATGAAACACTAGAATCAGAAGAACTATGTGAAATAGAGTCACCAGACTGCAGCACTTCCATGTGTGTAACTGGGATGGTATCACTTTGTAAACCTTCTTGTATGACTTCATCTGGATTAGAATCTACTGTCTGTAAGGATCGGACTTCAGAAATACAAGGTGTGGAAAATGGAGAAACTTTAGACAGATCAACAAGACCTGTTTCACACAAAGGATCAGGGGTAGGAACATTCGCTGAGGTAGATATTTCTCTGTGGGTCTTCGTAAAATCAATCATTCCTTTGTCTGTGGAAGTGCTGGACTGTGTTGTAAGAGACAGAGAAACAGTCTGTGGGGGAACTGTTTTTGACACTGTTTCCCTTGATGGGGGAACTTGGAATAATTCAATCCCCTCTTGTCTAACACCACTTTGTGACTGAACATATCCCTGCCAAGATTCTTGCTGCTCTGTACAACTGTCATTGCTTGTATTATCAAAGGGTTCACTTATTCTGGAGGCCGACTGTCTAAATCTCTTTGATTGAAGACTGCCTGAATTTTCAAAAGCCTGTGAACGCTTTTGAGAACATTCCTGAACTTTCATTAGCTTTGTGATTCGGACATGTTTAAAATCAGCCTGATCTGAAGGTCCATAAATATAGGGACTGGATGAGGACAAACACTTATTAAAGTCGGCACAACAGTTGATGATGTTGTCCATATGTAACATCCGAGCTAGCCTCTCCACCTGCCTGCAGTTTTCCTCCGTTAACATCAGAAAACCCTCATAGAGATACTGTAGAAATGTTATGATAGACTCTCTACAGATATCAGATGTGACTCGGATTTCTAAATGTGAGCCTGATGTGGAATTCTCCATGGACTGTAGCATTGGACAAGAAGCCACTAAAACTACTCTATGTGCCTGAAAGACAGAGATACCATAAAACTTTTAATTCTTTCACTTCCCCTAAAATCGATAGTAGCTTAGATGTGGTCAGTTGCATGTTCTTAACATTGTAGACAGACCAAAGACATATTTAAAGTGTCTGATATCACTGATGTCTACTTTAAAAAAAACATGAGAAGAGATAATTTGTAAAACAATGAATTCTTGTTGTTAATTCTTTAAAACATACATAAATAATGGTTAATTTAAGAATACATGACATTTGTCAGTGTTTGAAATAACCATGCGCCCGACCGCCTGAGATGCACAAATTTTGCCGCGGACAAACAGATTTGCACGTATCAACGCCTGGCTGGACGTGATAAAATTTACCATGAATTAAAATTCATACATTTGATAAATATCTCTCAAAACAACTGATAGTATCGGTAGGTAAATGTAACAAGCAAAGGGTAGAATTCAACAGCCTATAGATTTGGGATGGAAGTTATGGTGATCGTGCCCCATTCACATTATCGTTAAAACATATATATAAAAGACTTTTATTTTCTCGGGCTAGTTGAGTTTTGGCTGGGCTGACAACTTTCACTAGCAGTCAGCCCTGCATGACTAGCTAATTCTATCTGATCTAGTCAATAGAAGATTTTCCTTAAATTGGTTGAACCTACCATAGAAAATGACCTAGTATGTAAAACCCTTACCCTGACTAGAGTAGTGTCTGATTTGATGACAGCATCACAAAGAGTCTGTTTTTTCCACATGGCACACAGCTGTGATTGGAGGTTGCTGGATTGCACATGGTTCATGTAGATTTTGTGGTAACTGGTCATTATTAATGATGAGCACCACCAATACAAATACGCCAATCTGAAAAAAAAGAATGTAAATACATAATTATTGGTAATGTTCAACTTAATTGGAGTAAAATTTTCTTGAGCCCATAGTCTTGTTTAGATTAAAACTAAGTTTAAATGCAGTTCAAACTTGTAATCTTGATACTTTGTTTTAATGGGCTTATGATGAAGTATTACAAAATATGCAAAGTGCAGTTCTCTGTATTTGTTCTTTTGGGAACCCTACAAAATTGACAAAATAGTTGTTCTTAGTCAGTACTGAAGTTAGGGATGGGTATCGCCAAAAATTTTGTATTGTGATATATCACGATTTTTTCCAAAAGTATAATGATAAACATGATAAAATCATGATATTTTCTCACATAATTTTTACTTTGATTTTAAATGAATTTCCATGATTTTTCTAACAAATATAGTGTGAAAACATAACTTCACTTTTTTCACTTTTATTTAGGACCATATACATATATTAATAAAGCACGTTTAGATGCTAGGATGCCGTTGTTTTACTATTTTACAACATTTTTTACAGTTCCTGTAATTGTAGTTTAAGAGTTTGAACAAAATAATTAATTATTTCCAGAATTTATAATTACATACTGAATACTGGTATTTTAGTCTCCATATCACAACACATATCGCTCACTAAAAAAATCAGGATATACCGGTATACCAAAGCCTCTAAAAAAAATTATTTTTAGTTACCATAGCAACATTAGTTGTAGAAATCAAAAATTGATATAAAGAATTATGTATCTTAGTATAATCTACTTGTGTACTAAATCTTATTAAAACTGGATCAAAACTGTAGGAGGCATGGCATTTTTGAAAGATTTTCAAGAAATTTCTATTTTTAGTAATGAACAGGTCCACTTCAACGACTATTTCTACCTACATAGCTATTAATAGCTAAGTATATCAACCTACTTGAATTTCTATCTACTTTTACCTGTCTTTGAAAATAAAATTAAATAATAATTAAGGCACATCTTTTAAACAAGTCAAACTTGTTGTGTATCATTTTATGCACTTGCATGGCAAGGGTGTTAAATTGAAAACTTAACGAGGGTGGAGAATGGAGAGGAAATGTAGGAAAAATCATCCCCAAAACATTTTATTGTAGAATGCATGAAGATATTTAAAATTTGTGCAGATTACAGATTTGTGTAAGACATTTTAGGCTTCTTACCAAGTAGCTTTGATCTTTATCCCCTAGAAAATGGAATTGGTTGTAGTTGTTCACGAAAAATTGATAAGTTAGAAAGGTATCATTTTTTGGCCAATATTTTTTTGGTATTCATTGTCAATGTGAGTGCATCAAGAAATTTAGTACTCACCATATTGCACCATTCCCGTGTTTGGCCACAAAATGTAAATAAAGCAAAAAGTATATAGGTAAAATAGCTACCTGACCTGGAGTAGGTTTAAATACCTAGGTATAATTACTAGCTACGTAGATAGAAATAGTCTTTGGACTGGACCTGTTCAACATTTTGTGAAATTGCACACTTAATAAAAAGAATACATGTTAACAAAATTATAGTAGTGCATATTCATAATTTTATAGAAAGTTCAATTGTGATATTGTCCTACGGATCCGTTTTGTGGTTAGGACGTGTCCTAAGACATAAGTTAAGTTTATCCAACAGCTGTCTACATTGAATCTGTAAAAATAAAAATCATGAATACAGCAAATCATTTAATAGGTAATATCCTCTGCCATTTGCAAACCCACAATTCATTTTGCTGTTTTTAAAAAAGCATATTTTTTAAAGTATAGAATAAACCTACCTTTATGACTTACAATTAGTTAAATTACTTGAATACTTTTCCAAACGAACTTGAGTAACGCTATATTTCCGATTTCGGTTTTGATTTGCACCATGAAAGCGGCAATAGGTAAAACTAGTACTGTGAACTCCCGACTCTGTCTGTTTTCTATTAATATTCTTCATACCGATGGACAGAATCGCTTCTTCTTCAGGCACATTTTCAACATTGAAATACATTCATGCATTCCATATGTATAAATATGTGAACAATGTTCCATATAACATGATAAATTGAGACTTGATCAATGTTGATTTCCGACTCCCGATTGTTCCGGATTGCGAATTTTTATTATCAGGCTTCATTTCACCAAAAAGAATCTCCCTCAACTTCTTTGGCATATTTATTACGTCAACATTAATTTCCACATGCATTAATATATCAACAATGCTACGAATGTTAATGTCATTTGTCCAAAAGCGGTAAAATAATAATATACTACGAAGTTATAAATGCGGAAACCTGAAATGGACACTGATTCATCGAATTGCCAAATTTTAGTCCATAATGCCACCATTTATAATATTTTTGATATTTTCATTTTCATGTGAATTAAGTTCAACAATGTGCAAGAAAAATATGAACCGAATCTGTTAAGCGGAGAACCGAGAGAGTCGGGAGTTTGATGGTACTACATTTACCGCCTGCCCATGAATGGTGTAACCAAATACCCTAAAGAACAAAAGAAAATATGGACATACTAAAGACCCGACTATTCTGATCAACATAAATAATAAAAATGAATTTTTTTATGTTAAAGAAATAGAAGGTAATAAAAAGTACTTCAAAAATTGATTGATTTTTTTTTATGCTAAAAAAGTTCAACTTCCACATGCGAGGATGGGGGGGGGGGGGTGGCAATCCACTTTGTACATTTTACATTTGCCTCTCTTGGTTTTTGAAGTATATCTAATGCACAAAGATATAAAGGTATTTTCGTCTCATTTTTATTTATTATTTCCAATCTACGTGACCACTAAAAATTATATGAAAGTACTTTTTGTATTATATATTGCCCGGTGAAAATTCTTTATGATATTCTTTTTTTTTTTCCATTGACGTTTCATTGACGTTATTTACAGTGATTGATTATAATAGGTGAAGTCTGAAAGGGGAATATCTTCTCTTAGTAGGAGCCCTGGCCTGCCCAGCACTTGAGTAAATGGTCCAGACTCAGTAGGAGCCCTGCCCAGCACTTGAGTAAATGGTCTAGAATTTTATTTTTTTTTTTAAATCTGGTAATAAAAATCTGGTACAATTGCTTACTAAATATAAATCACTTATTATTCAAGATAACTTCTGTCTTCTCGCGAAAATTTTAATTCTCGAGAATATTTTTAGTACAAAAGATTATATACAACAATAACCAGGAATAGCGAAAATTATGTCTCGCTTATAAATACCAAATGGCCATCTCGCGAAATTAAAATGTCGCGAAAAGTTGGTATCTTCAGTATTACGTTGTACTCTGTCCCCTAGATGCCCTGGAGCAGAAAATGATTTTCAAAGACATTATGCATTTTCACTATATAATCAACAGAGCCCCGTCCTAACACCAGAAACCTTTTATCTAGGGGCCACAAAATTCACAATTTTGGAAGAGGCAACCCTACTAATCATTACCATGCTCTTAGTTTATATGCTAAATACCCAGAAGTTGAGAAGAAGATTTTCAAAGAGATAATGCACATTTACTATATAATCAAAATAGTCCTACCCTAACCCCAGAGCCCCTGACCCAGGGGTCATGAAATTCAAAATTTTGAAAGAGGAATTAATCTACCTTACTTATCATAACTATGCATTTAGTTTGTTTAATATCTAGGAGCAGAGAAAAAGATTTTTAAAGAAACAATGTACTTCCACTATATAATCAATAGCCCCCCCCTCCCCTAACCGTGGGGTCACAAATTTCACAACTTTGAAAGAGACACCCCTTCTTATCATTACAATGACCTAGTTTATCTGCTAAATGTACAGTAGTAGAGAAGATTTTTGAAGAATTTATGCATTTTCACTACATGATCATTATAGAGCCTCACCCTAACTCCAGAACCCCTGACCCTGGGGCCATGAATTTCACAAGTTTGGTAAAGAGGGCTCAATGCTTATTACAATCCTACCAACATATATTTGAACTGCTTGATATCCAGAAGTAAAGAAGAAGATATTTTAAGATTGCATTAATTTTGATGGTTTTGGTCCCATCCCTCAGGCCCCAGGGGGCAGGGGCCATGAAATTAACAATTGTTGTTTCCCTTCACCCATAGATGCTGTACATGCCAGATTGGTTGAAATTGGTTCAGCGGTCCCAGAGAAGACGAACATGAAAAAAGAAGGTTTACAAAACTCAAAATTATTAATCGGAGGGGGTTCAAATCTCATATATATATATATATATATATATATATATATATATATATATATATATATATATATATATATATATATATATATATATATATATATATATATATATATATATATATATATATTGGGGGGGGGGGGTTACATTAACGGGGTGCACCATTCTGCAACAAAAAGTAGGGCAGCATTTAAACGAAAATTTACATAAAAATATACTCTTCTCAAAAAACAAAAATTGAGGAGGTACCCCCCACCCCCTTTTTGTATTACTTGCTTGTGGGAATGTAATTAGCAAATTTAAGTTGTTTGTATATCTATAATTTGGCAAATAAAAGACATCCCCCCCCCCCAACACACACACAGAGGTTTAAACAAAATAAATTCATTATTTATCTCTGTATGGCGATCCTTCTTTATTTTGTTTACTAGTATTTCATATGTTGAAGAAATGACTTAATTAAAAATGCACCATGCAGAACCCACAAAATGGTACCCATCAAATTTATAAAAGAATTTCTGGCTCTGAGAAGGGGATACGGCCCTCACAGACTCTTCCTCGCACTGACCCCCTTTTCAGAAATGTGGAGACGGCCTTGGATATGTATCACCGAGTTTATGTGTATAATCAATGCATGTAATAAAATTTTCATAAATTAATCCAATGAACAATGCAATACATATCAAGAATAGGGCAAATCACATGCAGACCCCTAGAAACACTAGAGGTGCATGGGATCAGATACCCCAAAGTAGTAAGCATCCCCTGAACGTCCGGTTACACACGCCTTGAGTCCATTATATTGATCGCCAGGATAAACGCGGAAAATAATTATCCTGATATGAAAACAATGGCCTAACAATTGGTATGAAACATATCAGTCAAATTTCGACACAATGATAGGTTGTACGTACACGTACATCTATTTGCAAACAAGGTCATTATAACGGCAATATAAAGTTTATGAAATGCTGACTTTCGTGAGATTTTTGAAACCCCTGTGAAATCAACATATTTTTCAGGAGCCTCCCTCCGTTTAAAGTTGAGAATACACAGAATATGCTCTCGGCTTGCGTACCGAATCAGCTGAGAAACATTTAAACGATTTGTAGGTGATATTGGAATATGGCTACTTACAAGTGGGAATTCATCCCACTTACGTATTTAGTTCGTCATTGACGTCTATATTCAGTATATGTAATATACTTGGGAAAACTCTGTGGTGTTATATTTCGATTTTACTGTCCTTCGGGTATATAAAAGATATAAATTAAAATAAATACTGAGTATTGTATATTTAGATTTCAAAGGCCATAGCTACAGTCATGTAGATGTGACGGAGAGGGTTCTTCTCCTTACGGAGAATTTAAAAAAAAATAATAAATTCGGCTTCATAAGCATAAAAAAAAACTCGACTAACAATTAAAGGTGCACAATTTATATTCTTATGGCAATTTCAACAAATTGTTGGAAGAAATGGTCTCCGAAGACTACAAAAAAATTGT
The DNA here is from genome assembly GCF_033153115.1 of Saccostrea echinata. Lineage (NCBI taxonomy): Eukaryota > Metazoa > Mollusca > Bivalvia > Ostreida > Ostreidae > Saccostrea > Saccostrea echinata. The sequence continues at coordinate 37,974,344 of NW_026889750.1, forward strand.
CTTAGATAAACTCTTGTATCATCTGTAGAGCACTTGGGAATAAATCAGAATGATTTGTAACAAATGAAGTAATTTTCAAATCTTAACAGGGAAAACATCTCAAAATCAGCTCAAAGTCCTATTTTTATTGAAGAATTTAAAAGCATTGTCTGTGATTTCCAAAATCTTATTCTTTTATTTATCTCAGGGAATGGTCTATAATTTATAAAGTTGGGAGAGAAACATTTTTGTGATTTCAAATATACTGTTTTTGTTTTACTGCGAGTCCGCATTTGATTTACACCATTTCTTGGATATGTTGTGCAGCACAGTTCGATCGTCCGAAGTTTCTTTGCGCCTAGGTAATATTTTGTGTGGAATACATATATCGTTTTCTATTTACTGGACACTTGTATGCATTTAAAAAAAAATGGAATAAAATTTCAACCTCTAAATCACTACCAAAAAAAAAAAAAAAAAAAAAAAAAAAAAAAAAAAAAAAAAAAAAAAAAATATATATATATATATATATATATATATATATATATATATATATATATATATATATATATATATATATATATATATATATATATATATATATATATATATATATCACAGAAATCTGTAAAACAGTTTGTCAGTTTGTAAAAAATATTTAGCACGAAAATCTCCTATCAAATCAGCCTTTGTTTTCAATGCAAAAACATGAAAAAATCAAATTAATTTACTCTAATATTTTACTATTTTACAACGTAACAAATTAATATGAACCTGAAAACAAACAAATATTAAATTCTCCCAAATAAATACAAATTTAATCTAATTGTACCACGTAACAAATTAATATGAACCTAAAAAAGAAAAAAGAAAAAAAAAGTTGTGTTAAATCTCCACTTTCTCCAGAATTTCGAGTATTATTTTTAGTTGTCTCCCTTTGACCGGATGTAGTTTACAAGTCAAAAAGATTCAAAATGGCCGACTTGAAATGAGAGAGGCTCGATTAAGAAATTTTCCGGTTCCTTAGGCGATGTCCCGCTTGGCCGACTACTTTATCGTGATTGGATATGATCACGATAAAGACAGTAAGTATTTTCAATTATTTATTTGATTAAAAGAAAAAAAGCAGTGTACACATTCTTGTTAAATGAAAGTCAGTCCGAAATGCCTCGTTTATGACATCTCTTTAGTTCCTAACAAAATAGAAACTACTGTCATTTGCACTACTGTTTACAACCACCCTTCATTATGTAAAACCTGTGCAGGTTTATGAAGAGATTTGCTTCATTTAGCGCATTTTGGAATGTATTTGAAATACTCAGGTTATAAAGCACTATTAGGTGTTACTGAATAATGTCAGGGGTTTATCTGGCTAGTTTATTTGACTACCCTTTTCACATGAAGGGGGGAAATGTTAAGAATTGCTCGACATTAGTGCTGGAGGTGTGAATATTCTATGGGAGTAGCATGCCTTTCTTGAAATGTTCAGATGTTGCAAAAATCTGCTTTCTTAGAGCTGATCTGGGGGGAATTTCTAGAGCAATCGTAAATAAATATATTCCAAGTGTTACATGTATTTTTAATCAGGAAATTCTCTATAAATAAGAGGGGAATTTTGGCATTTTTTGAAAGGGGAAAAGTACTCTGTACTGGTATTTGAAACAGTATTGATAAATTCCTTGAATGCAGTATCAACATAATAAATTTTTCTGAATCTATCATACTTACTAAAAACAACATGGTATTAAAAAAAAAAGAATAAAAAGTCGAAGCATAACCAGAATCAATTACACAATCATAGACATATCACCATACTTATTTCAGTCACTTCTGAGTCAAGTTAGATGGCTGACTCAGCTGTAAGTGTAAATTCATGGTGATTAAAGGTAATAAATGAAATTAACTTAATCATTACTCTAATTCTTGCAGGGAATGGGTCAAGTGAAGGACGAATCATCCAGCGTTTTCCAGAGAATGACTGGGAGGCTTGTCCATTTACCCAGAGCATTGAATTGGTAAGTCTGCCATCTATAATACTCATAATATAGTCCGTATGTGTTACAGATAAAAACAGTGATGTTCAGAATACTCTACAATGTAAAAAATGCAGAGACAACATAAAATCTTTTGTAGGGATGTTTAAAGTGTTGTAATGGATCTTTTTAACAATCCACTCTTTCTATAACCTATTTGTCAGATACAATGGGGTATTTTTTTTAATTAGAATTTGCATGTTGTTTGGGTCAGAGAAGACCTGGCAGGACTGCATAGTTACTATAGTTCTCTTAACTCTATTCCCCTTAGACCTTTCCATCCTTTACCCCTTAATGACGACTTTTGACGCCTAGTCTCAAACCCTTAATGACGACTTTTGACGCACGTGTATTTCATTGTTGATTTGACTTGAAATTACCGCTTGTTTACAAATTATCAGAGCACAGGTGGCCACCTGCAGGTTAACAATAGATGATTGCATCATACTACGGTTAGAAATCACGTGATTTACCTGTGTAAACAAACAAAAGAATCTTGGAAATTCCCACCAAAATTCAAAATGGCGGACTGTTACATACGATGTTTTTAGAGCATATAACTCAGTCAATACGCAATTTTTTCTCATCCAGTAAAGCATTACATGAAATTCAAGCTATAAGCTACCTATTTCTTGAAAGTTTTGAAAATTATAATGATCTATGTGTGTAATAAACATTAAAATAAGATACGAAAATGTTGTGAAGTTCGGGACCGCGCAGTGCCGATTTCGTTACCTGTTTCTAAGAATTTCAGAAGATACCTTCCATTTTACACATATTTATAAATGTGAAGGTGAGAAAACAATTATTTTAATAGAATTTGATCATTCAAGTAAACAAAAACGTTCAGAAATCAAGTTTTAACAGCCAAGTCTGAAAATTTGTCGGCGAAATTGACATTGAAGTAGCACTACAATTTATTGATTTCTAAGGAATTAAACTTATAAAATTGATAATTAATTATAATTTAACCATCAATTATATCATCACACATAATTTTTATTATTTATACGGACAATTTTGGCTTATTTAAGCCGTTTTACATGTTGAAAATATCTATTTTGCGATTTACACCTGGCTGCTTTCACCTGAATTATTTATTTACAGAAAATTCCGATAAAAATTATGCTAATAGATTTGAAAAATTTAATTTATTACGAATCCAGTGATATATAATACATAGCATAAATGAAATATTTTGACCACCATTAGTTCAGTATTAAACTGCACTCCAATTCATCTAAAACGCACCAAGGGGCAGCCAGGCAAACACTCTAAGGATATTGCCAGTGCGTCAAATCGTGGCATTAAGGGGTAAAGAGTTAAATAACTAGCCAACTCATAGATAATTCCCAGAACAAATTTAGGCAAATCAATGTAACTAAATAAACAATCCTTTTAAATGAAGAAAATAGCACAAGTTTTTTTTAAAATATATCAGCCGATACAAAGTATTAACTAAAATGGCCATCTTTTTTTTTTGATACGTAGCATCAAATATTAATGCTTTATTTACCTACATAGTGCCAAGTCTAGCATAGATATATGTATGTACACCTACTTAGTTGCACAACTCTGCTCTTACAAACATGGTCAGAACTTTCTGATATGTCATAATTTCTTATGAATTCTAAATCCATAAAAATAGTCAGTGAGTAACTACAATTGCAGGATTTAACTTTTAAGATATTTTTTTTTTTATGGAAAGACTAACAAGGTATTTTTTCAGAGTTGACAGTAAGTGTGTATGTAATATAAATAAAATACTGTTTACTCATGAAAGACATTAAGGTTCCATAAATTCACAGCATGACACTTATGTGTTAATTGGTGAATTGCACAATAAGGTGAAGTCCCTATTGATCACTTTTTTAAAGCTCAAAATTAAGTTGTAAAACCTTACAAAGTATGTAAACATGGTGTAAGGTTCACTTTCTCTATACACATCAATAACTTGTCTCTATTTTCAATATGAAAATGAACAAAATAAGTAAGCCCTCTGTAACAGGGGTTAACATCTCTTGGTGCAAGTTAACAGGAGCCAAGAATACCGGTAGTTCAAAATTGTGTGTAATTGTTCTTCTTTCCATATTTGAAACATTTTCTATAGTTTGTTATCATAATTTATGATACAATACTCCAAGAAACAAATAATTAGATTAGAATAATTGGAATAAATTTATTCTTCTCTGTAAGTTGCTCATATATACAATATTTATATAATATAACATGTTTTTTTTTCTTTATTTGATTTTATTAAAACCAAAATATTTGTCTAGATTCAAATGCCCATTGTAGGAGTATTTAACCAGAACTTAAAACTAAACAAACACACATGACAAAAGGGGGTGTTTTATGCTGAAATAAAACAACTGATGCTTTGTTATCCCTGGATCTGTTTCCATTGTTGAAGTCACTTGTAAGTTGGTCATTTGTAGAGATCTAAATTGCACAGATTGACTGATGTGTAATTGTTTCAATCAAGATTTAACTACATTTAATGTATCAAAGCTTTTGTATACATGGAACCAACTACCCGGTAGTAATGGAAAGTCTTTGTGTATTTTTGCAGCGATTTTACCCTCGCAAAAATTGTCTTGCAGTTCTTTTAGAAGAAAAAATAATATTGCAAGAAGAACAAATAAATTAAGATTGTAGATGATCAAGCATCCAATTTTCCTTTATTCAGTGTTTTGAAAGTTGATGAAGGGGGGGGGGGGGGGATGGCACATTTCATTTCATTGTCCAATTTGAATAAGTATTACCCTGGAAACTTTGACACAGGTCAATACATGAATAAATAGCTATGAATGATAGTTCAGCATGTTTAGGAAGAAGTTAGTGAATTTATAAGGAAGGCTTTCAAGAGAACACAAGACAGAGGAAGTAAATTCTGTCATAATTATTTGATTGTACAGGTGTTACTGTGATCAAACAGCTAACAGAACTCTAAAGACCCTAATGAACAAAAGACTATTAATAAAAATTTAAAGGTTATGTTTCTTATCCTGGAGGATCATGGAATTCATTAAAATCACTTTTATATTGTGTTTGTAAAATGACTTAAGTTTTATTTTTAGAGCTCAAGGCTATTTAGTGAATTTGAGATAAATCAATACAAAGATACATCATACCAAGTTAATGGAAACCCTTGAGTAATTTTGGTTTCTGTTGTACAATAGCTGAGTTCTCCAGGGCAGAGGGGAAAAAGTCAAAGCCCTGTTAACACGTGATTGAATTTTCCAATCTGTTGAGTGCACATAGAGAATTTCCTTGTGCTACTATCAAATGTATTCTAGCAAAACTGTATTGTTGTAGTTTACCTGAGTTTATTAAGCCATACAATAGTAAATAAACTACGTCCACGATGGCTGTCAAACTATTATCACTGTCATAATAGTTAGATGGTGTACCTAGCCAACAACTAATAATGTTGCCATAAAACTAGTGATGCTTTTTAGTGGCCAGGTGTTAATGGCATGAAATCTTCCATTTGCACCTCAAAGGAAGATAATTCACCATTTCTATGACATGACATAAGGGTTGGACAGGATTTTAAAGTCTTAACTAAATCTGCCATGTAACTGGCTTCCTGGTATTACAAACAACAATTGAGACAACGGAAGCTGGACGAGTTGATCAATGATTGTAAACTGTTGTCTCATTCATTAATTACAGTTACTGTGTATTTGTCATTAAGTGACGATAAACATGTACATTGCAGGCATAGATACATACATGATTATTTACGTCAATCAGGTCAATTGGGGATCATAATACGAGTCTACTCGTAAATGTAATGTTACATCCCTGATTGTCCTAATTCTGAAGAAAAGCAAAAGGCTACTTAATGCATTTCCAGTCTGCACTGTTTTAAACATTGAAGATAAGTTCGTAAGGATGGATTATTTGGAGTGTAATTTAGCTGGTTCCCAGTGATTGGGAGATAGTAGTGAGAAGTACATGTTACCTGTTCATTAAAGCCTGTACACTGTTATACCAGCTTGTTTACACATTGAATCAGTGACTTATCTTTGTTATACTAACAGTTTTTTGCTTTGTTGAGTTCTTTTTTGCTAGTAAGAAATGGAGAAAACACCTTTAACAGGTGGGATTCATTTGCACACAGAGGCCAGCATTGTGGGAACAGTTTAGGATCAGAATTCAGGGAATGCATTGAGACCTTGGCTATTATACTTGTGTATTGTCAGCCTGCTGAGTTTACCATATTTTTATTTTGACATTTCCAGTAATTACAATGATTATTGAATTTTCAGAGCTGAACTTGGTTTATTATTGTTAGATATAAATTCTAGAAAACTTAAGATACTACACCACAAACATGTGTTTATAGACAATTCTCAACAAAATAGGTGTAATTTATTTAGGAGTGCCATCTTTAAGAAAACAGAAAGCTTTTCTAGACATGAAGATCACACTGTCAGACTCTTGTATTTCAAGTGTGTTATCTACTGATTGACTCCATTTGATGAATGATACACTGTATCATCACTACAACTTATGAACAGCTATCCAAGAAAGTCCTGCTCTCTCGTATACCAGGACATGATGAACTAAGACTCAGATCCTGGCTGGAATTTCCCTCTTTAGCTGTCACTGACAAACTGGAAGGCAGGGAAGTTGTATACAAACACTGCTCAGTGAGAGAACTTGAACTCTGGAGCCATAATGGCATTGATCCAGCACAATCTGAAATATTACAGTAATAACAGTCAATAATCTAGTCTCACCCCTGTACCCTAGCTTTATATACATACACAGAATGAGATCAGTGGACTGTCTCTTTTTAGGCTTCTCTCTGAGATAATGTTAGCCGTCATCTCTTACCAACAAACAAATACACATGTGTAAATCATAGAACTGTTTCCTCTGAATTTTTTACAACCTTAGCTGTCATCTTTATAAAGAAACATACACTGTAGAAGTCTGAATAATATTTAAGACTTGAGATTTGAATGCTCATAATGTACATTTTGAAGCACCTAAACAATGCTCATTAGAACTGAATGGGAACTTAGAGCTGTATAGGTGGAACTTCCTTGTAGTATAATTAACCCCTCACTTAACATGGCAGGAGGTATAAAGTCACACTCTTACACTCCAGTGTTAGCAATGATCTGTTGTAATGACCACAGAGTAGCAGATGGCAGACAGATAATGGACGGGCTGAGTTGAGAAATAATTCTATTACTGGCTTCATCTCAGCTTAGCCAGACTTGTTGTATATGTACAAATTGTAATCAATTTAGATAATGGAAAGCCAGGCCAGTGCTCTGAATGGTTAGGATTCCTTCAGCCACGTTTTACCTTGGGAAAATGACCTTGAATATTTAAAATGTGTTCCTCATTTATAGCAAATGAGCTATTAATTATAAGTTCTGTTAAAGTTTATTCTGAGAACTTCCTGATTAAAAAAAAAAAAAGCAGTTGCTATCTCTTGTTATTGAATTTACATATGAAGGAGGTTTGAATATATCTGTGTAATTGGTATGTATATGTCATTATGTCACAGTTAGGGTTGATAATGAATCAATGGAATTAATTTCTAATTTCTGTATCTGAAATCTCTATTTTTTAATGCAAAAATTGTGAAATATAAATAAATGAATTAATGGGGGGGGGGGGGGGGGGGGTTGTGTGTGCACAGTAAGTCACTTGTAGCTGATACTGTTATGGATTACCTGAAAGTGGCTCTGGCTGCATTTAGGTAGCGGTTCTAGTGAGAAGTGTTGATGATGCTATTAATTTCATTTCAAATGATAAGATTAAATAATTCCTCCTTTACAAGTGAGTTTAATTTTGTATGCATACTATCACACCATCTTCAGACTAATGGAAATTGATGTCCCAGTAACGATAGCAATAATGTCAAAGTCATTTCTCTTACACATCTATCTTAATGAAGAATACTGGATTGGAAAATTCATGCAATGTCAATGATTGCAAGAATAAAATGTACTTCAGGCACATGGAAGCAGGGGTCTGTTTAGCAGTGAGTTCCAGAAAAAGTATTTAAATTAGGAAAAGATGAAGTTGGAAATGAAAGTTATTTTGGAACTTTGTTGGTTGAAAACCTAAACATTGCAGTGTCTGTGATCCATCATACTCTTATGTAACAGCCTGCATCCATTTTTTCCCCTATGGCCAGAGAGGTACCAGCAATTTGAGCTAGTGTATTTCTCTAAAAAGCTTTAACCTTTCGGAGATAGATCTGAAAACTAAATCAGCATTGTGGAATTGTAATGATATATTATTAATTTACCAAGGAAAAGGCAAATTTTTGAACTTTGAAGTACTGACATTTCAAAGGATGAAGATGATAACATCCAGAAACTGAATTAAAGATAATTATTGGAATGCCAGCCTCAGATACATGACCACTGCTTATCAGAAATTGTAAACACCTGAAACTGAAATATGTGGAAATCACTCAAACACCTTGTGTGATTATCAGAATCTGTAGAAGCCAGATTTTTGAGAAGGGCTCATTCCTGAAATTAGTTTATTCTTATTGGGTAGATTCGGGAGATATTGCCCCAGATGATTTGAGGCCCACAGACAGGGTTTAGGTCATTTTTTATCAATTGGTTTATTATTTCATCTTTTCATTGCACAAACTTGAATAAATTGTTAGTATAATTTTCATTGAAGAAAAGTCAATAAGAATCAAACCACAAACTTTTTTTATATGCATTGTTGAAAGAAACAAGCAGCATGTACATGCAATATACATTTTCCTTGCGATTTAGCCTGCATTTGGAAAACAAAAATAAGGGCAAGGTAAAAAGTTTCCTGCATTTCTGAACCTGAGGATTGTTAAATTTTATTGAGGGAGACATGAACACTAGATGTGCATTGTGTTCAATCTGCTTTAGTTGTATGTACTCAATGTCTGTAGTAAAAAGTGATGCTTTCTGTCAAATCAGACATATTTAAAAATGCAGCCATAGGAAATTTAATCATCTGTCAAAAAATCAATTACCGAACATACATAGCCTGATGTTATGGCTGTGTTTAACAGAGCTGACATTAATAGAGATGAGTGCAAGCACACCAGGTTTTGGGATGATCCATAGTTTTAAGTGCAGTTCTTGGTTCATTCAAGTATCTTATCACAATATGTTTTAAGTCAATACACAAAATATAAGGTGTTATTATGACCTAGTGTATCAACATGACACCAGATTATCTGTTTTCACCCCCTATCATTCTCTACCATCAGAAGAAACTGTGCTAGTCCAGAACCATCAGTAAAACCGAGGAGCAGGGAAATGGTGTGCCTTCTTGTCATTTTTGCACTGCTTCATTCTGAATGGCAGTGCTTGATAGTTCAGATTGTGTCTATAATTCTGATGCAAGTTTTGCAGAAGCCCCAAGGGTTTTTGTCTCCCAATTTTACACTCACAGTCTGCTGGTTTTCCAATAGGTTTTACAGTAAAACTTTATTTTTATGAACTCAGTTACAAGGAAATCTCAAATGCAATGTATAATATTTGACATTTTCATACATTTATAAATCATCAGAAAACATTTCAGTTGCTTAATATAAAGAATTGGTTATATATAATTTTTTGTTATAAGGAAATGAAAATTTCTCATTAGTATCATTTTTTTTTGCAAGATTTATTATGGAAGGGTGACTTCTGACCTGAGAGTTTTAGTTGACCTTTGAATGTTTCTTCTAATACTGCTACTATGCTGCAGCTTGCATGTTAAGTTTTTTTTAGGTCACCTGAGTCACTCAGGTGACCTATTGCTATCCGTTCTCGTCCGTCGGCGTGCGTCGTGCGTCGTGCGGTGTGCGTCGTGTGTTAACATTTGAACATTTTTAGCTTCTTCTCTCAAACCGCTTAACCAATTTCAACCAAATTTGGCATATAGCACCTATGGGTGAAGGGGAACAAAAATTGTGAATTCCATGGTCCCTGCCCCCCTGGGGCCTGAGGGGTGGGGCTAAAACCACCAAAAATAATGCAATCTTTAAAAATCTTCTTCTTTACTCCTGGACATCAAGCAGTCAAACTGTTGGCATCATTGTAATAAGCATTGAGTCCTCTACCAAAATTGTGAAATTCATGGCCCCAGGGTCAGGGGTTCTGGTGCTAGGGTGGGGCTATATAGATCATATAGGGAAAGTGCATTATTTCTTTGAAAATCTTCTTCTCTGCTCCTGGGTATTAAATAAAGTAACTAAGTACATAGTTATGAAGAACAAGAGTGCCTCTTTCAAAATTGTGAAATTCATGGCCCCAGGATCAGGGGTTCTGGTGTTAGGGCGGGGCTCTATTGATTATATAGAGAAAATGCATTAATTCTTTGAAAATCTTCTTCTCTGCTCCTGGGTATTAAATAAATTTACTAAGTATATAGTTATGATGAGCAAGAGTGCCTCTTTCAAAATTGTGAATTTCATGGCCCCTGGGTCAGGGGTTCTGGTGTTAGGGCAGGGCTCTATTGAGTATATAGTGAAAATGTATTAATTCTTTGAAAATCTTCTTCTCTGCTCCTGGGTATTAAATAAAGTAACTTAGTACATATTTATGATGAGCAAGAGTGCCTCTTCCAAAATTGTGAATTTCATGGCCCCAGGGTCAGGGATTCTGGTGTTAGGGCAGGGCTTTATTGATTATATACATTAGTTAAAATGCATTAATTCTTTGAAAATCTTCTTATCTGCTCCTGGGTATTAAATGAACTAATTTAGTACATAGTTATGATGAGCAAGAGTGCCTCTTCCAAAATTGTGAATTTCATGGCCCCAGGGTCAGGGGTTCTGGTGTTAGGGCGGGTCTCTATTGATTATATTGTTAAAATGCATTAATTCTTTGAAAATCTTCTTATCTGCTCCTGGTTATTAAATGAACTAATTTAGTACTTAGTTATGATGAGCAAGAGTGCCTCTTCCAAAATTGTGAATTTCATGGCCCCAGGGTCAGGGGTTCTGGTGTTAGGGCGGGGCTCTATTGATTATATAGTGAAGATGCATTAATTCTTTGAAAATCTTCTTATCTGCTCCTGGATATTAAATGAACTAAGTTAGTACATATTTATGATGAGCAAGAGTGCCTCTTCTGAAATTATGAATTTCATGGCCCCAGGGTCAGGGATTCTGGTGTTAGGGTGGGGCTCTATTGATTATATAGTGAAAAGGCATTAATTCTTTGAAAATCTTCTTCTCTGCTCCTGGGTATTAGATAAACTAACTTAGTATATAGTTATGATGAGCTAGAGTGCCTCTTTCAAAATTTTGAATTTCATGGCCCCAGGATCAGGGGTTCTGGTGTTAGGGCAGGGCTCTATTGATTATATAGTAGAATTGCAATAATTTTCTCTGCTCCTGGGTATTAAATACATAGTTATGAAGAACAAGAGTGCCTCTTTCAAAATTGTGAATTTCATGGCCCCAGGGTCAGAGGTTCTGGTGTTAGGGTGGGGCTCTATTGATTATATAGTTAAAATGCATTAATTCTTTGAAAATCTTCTCTGCTCCTGGGCATTAAATAAAGTAACTTAGTACATAGTTATGATGAGCAAGAGTGCCTCTTCCAAAATTTTGAATTTCATGGCCCTTGGGTCAGGGGTTCTGGTGTTAGGGCAGGGCTCTATTGATTATATAGTAGAATTGCATTAATTCTTTGAAAATCTTTTTCTCTGCTCCTGGGTATTAAATAAACTAACTAAGAACATAGTTATGGTGAGCATGACTGCCTTTTCAGAAATTGTTTCATGGCCCTTGGGTCAGGGGTTCTGGTGTTAGGGATGGGCTCCATTGATTATATAGTAAAATTGCATTAATTCTTTGAAAATCTTCTCTGCTCCTGGATATTAAATAAACTAAGTACATAGTTATGATGAGCATGGCTGCCTCAGAAATTATGAATTTAATGGCCTCTGGGTAAGGGGTTCTGGTGTTAGGGCAGGGCTTTATTGATTAGATAGGGAATTGGCATGAATTCTTTCAAAATCTTGTGTGCGCCTGGGTATTTTTCAAACAAAGGAAGTGCATGGTTATGATAAGGAAGAATGCCTCATGGCCTTTGGGTCAGGGGTTCTGGTGAGGGGGAAAGAGCTCTATTGATTATATATAGTGAAAATGCATAATTTCTTTCAAAATATTTTTTCTACTACTGGTTATAAAGTAAAGAAACAAGTGTATAGTTATAATGAGAAAGGGTGCTTCTTCCAGAATTGTGAGTTCGTGGCCAATGGGTCAGATGTTCTGGGTAAGGATGGGGCTTTATTTATTTAATTTTATGGTGAAAATGCATTTCTTTGAAAATCTTCTTTGCTTCTGGGGATGTTCAAGGCAAACAGAGTAAAAGTTTTAATATGCAAGGGTATTTTTACCAGATTTTTGAACACCTGGACCATTTAGTCAAGTGTTCTAGTCCTGGCCAGGGCTCTATTAACTTGTATTCTGCTGAGCAAAGTTATTCCCCTTTGCCATTCACCTTTGATAATTAATCAATGTAAATAATGTATTTGAAAGCTTAATAGAATAAGAGAATTATGCAAGATAATTTATTGTATAATGAAAATGTACTTTCATAGATTTAATGACTTGGAAAGTCAGATAGGCAGATAGATACTAGACCAATTATTTTGTTGATGCTAATCATACTATTTTTCTTGCTTTTGGGCAACAAAGCTTCATTTTTCAGTTTATGGATCCTCTAAATTGTTGTATTGTACTCAGGTGACCGTTAAGGCCCTTGGGCCTCTTGTTTTTTTTTTGCTGCATCTGCCATTTTATTTTCTTGATTATAAAGCAATTAAACATTTTTGTAGTTTGTCCATTTCAGAGTAACCTCTATCTAGACTAAACTTATATGTAGTTTATACAGATTACATAAACTACAAAATACTTCCAAATGTGCTCGAATGCTGCATCTAGCCTATTTTCATCAGTTTTAGTGACCTTACAGATTAAAACATTTGGAGCTGGTGCAGTTCTTTGACGCATATAAATATTCAGCTTTAGCCTGCACTAAAATTATATGTACATTATGATGCATTCAGTGATGTATCTGTATTTTTAGGTGCTAAATGAAAGTCTCTATATACCCTGATAATGATAATCTTTATGTATCATTTGGTATTGAGGCTTTGCTTTTCTTAAATCATTCATATGGGTATTAACTCTATAGTCTTTGTATCCAATATTCCTTTTTCAAAGAAGAATTTTCTATCTTTAAGAACTTAAACAATTTTTATAATCTGAATCAGGTCTCTTGACAAGTCATGGGGCACTTTATTTTGAAATGAAATGCTGATTATATAGCTTTGCTTTGAACATCTGAACAAAGCAGTAGTGAATAAACTTTGTTTTTGTTCTAACCTATGTATGACCTTCATTTTAGTAATAATGGAAGGTTTCAAATGTAATTCATTTGAAAAAAAAAATTCGAGGTAATAGGTCTTTTAGAGAGTTCAGAATTAACTATGAAAGAAAGCACTTTCATCACAATAAATGATAAAACTTTATCTGTGTTTTTATCAGACACCTAGACATCCCCCAACAGCTGCAGTCATCCATATGTAACATTTGGAGGGGGTCTAATTATGTAAGAACTAATTAGCATCTGGACAGATACAGACAGAGGGGGATATAGATATCTCCAGACACCACAATAATCCCACATCACCACCACATACAACTCTGACACTGGTGCTAAGGTCACTTTCCATACATTTCCATGAAAATATCTCAACTCACAATTTTGAGTCTACCAGTTATGATTTCTCTTGTGGATCGAAATCTCAGATACAATTCTTGACTTGCTAATAGCCAGTGAAACCTTAACACATTCAAACAAAGGTATACTAATGGTATTAGCAAGAGCATTCTTTGTCCAAAGGCATTCTGTTTTCTGTATTCAATATTTCCTGATTTGAGCTTATCTCATATATAGTTTCATCCCATGTTAAATGATGCAGTTTATTTTCTGGGAGAAAACTTTTTTGACACAACAAATGTTTTTGTAAATAAAATTCAGGAAATACTGGAAGACCTGAGGCATGAAAAAGTTCCCTTATGATAAGTCAATATACACATACATGTATGCAGTACATGTATTAAATTGGCTCTTTTAAACAGAAAAAAAACCAAAAACAAAAAACAAAAACAAAAAACAGCACCATGATTGTAACAAGTGGCTGAGAGAAAACCAGAGAAATCTTGTAGTAAAAAAAAACCAGAGCATCTGTCTCTGGAGGAATTGAAGCCTTTTAGTCTGAGGACAATTCCCAATTGGATCAAGGTCACCATGTCAGATCTATCAGTTTTGACACCATTATCAGTCATTTTATTTAGGTTCTATTAGCTTCATTTACCTTTAGTTACTGTTAATATCTTCTGTGACTTGGATTCTGACAAGGATGGAGTGATTCTGTCCACGTATGTATCCTATTACAATGTACTCATATGTACTGATCGGTACACCTATACATTGACTGCATCCTGAGGATTTGCCTGTAAAAATTTGTATTATATTCAAATGAATTTTATGTTTATTTGTTTTCATAATTCAAAGTTAGTGATAATTATTGCTTGAGATTCATAGATCAAGGATTGTTGAGGTGTAAGGAAGTAAAATTGTTCCCAAATTGTTCGAAAGTGAAGAGATTTACTTATATTTTGAATTAATGTCACTTAGACTAAGTGAAATATTTTAGGTTGTTTGTAGGAAAGTACCATTCATTTAACACTAACTCTAGCCCAGATTTGATATTGAAAACTAATATGTGCCTGAAGCATTGTGAAATATATCAGTCAATTAGTATTTTGAGAATCATTGTCTTACGACATGTTTGTTATGAAAAAAAAGTCATTAAAAAAAATAACTGTATAGTGTATACTATCAAGTCTTCATAGATGCATACTGTTTTTTTAAAGTGTGGCTTACCAAGAATAACAAAGAAATATAATTACTCAAAGAGGAAACTGTTTTTATTAAAAACCAGCTTTTTAAAAGAGGCTTCAAGAACAAAAACCCAGAATTGATTTGCACTGTGGAATCAATTACAAAACAGGAATTCCTGTGGTGCACACACAAGTCTATATATTTAACAGTAATTGATGCAGCAAAGGGTTGATGACCTACTAACTCTCTCCTGCTGGTGCTCCATTGAGAGGCTGCTGGCAGTAAGGCACACTTCATACCTCTGTCAGATGCTCACATTAAGGAGGATGTGCTCTCTTTAAGGAGGATGCTCACTCAGATACTGCCATCTGTCATCAGTTCTAATTTTTCTCGTGTGAACTTTCAATAAAAATACTTGAAATTTTTACACTTTCGTATGAGATAATCTCCATTATCTATGCAAAAATTGATGAGGAAGTCAAATAGTTATAATTTCAGTCACTGAAAACAGAGAAGGCAATGAGATATATATTTTACAACGAAGAGAGCTGTTGTTTTTTCATGATAAGAAAAGGCAATATCTTCACAACAGATATATAAATAAGGAAAACAGTTTGACATGGGAGTCTTGTGTCATACAGAAATTAATTTTAGTTTTATCTGTAATCTAGACTCCAGGAAATGCATGAGAATACTGGTAGTAAGATATATTTGTGACATTATACATTTACAGTTTTGACAAATGGACAAATGGCATTATCCTACATGAATTCTCCATCTGTTTGATAATATTTGCTGGTATCAACAGTGTAAAGCATGATACATAATTACAGAAATAGGAACTTGTTGATGTATACTTAGGCACTGATTTCTTTTTGAATATAACAGTTGCACTTAAAAATAACTGTTTGCTCTGCTTATAGTTTTGTCGGCCAGTTGGATGGACACTTTCAGCACAGAGACAGCCACCGGAATTCTTTGTGGCGGTCCTGACGGACATAGATGCTGACCGCCACTATCTGTCTGTTCTGACGTTCAGCGAGAGTGTTGCCATCTCACCCACAAAGTCAGACGATGGTGACACAGAAGAGGACACTGCCCTCAATATACATTCCCTCATGTACTCTCCAAAATGTCTTGTTCTGGTCTCACGGCTAGACTACTTTGAGACATTTAAGGTATGATATTGCTATCATGAAAGGCATTACCTTTCCCTGATATACAAAATTTGGTTTCTTAAAAAAAGAGAGCATATTGAAGGTATACACATATAACATATGGTGATTAATAAATTGTTGAGTGACAACTGACTGTTCTAATTCTGAGTTTTGAATTGTAGAATTGTCTGGGCATTATCTATACAGCTTATGTAGACAAATTAGATGTACAGCTAGAGGTGTTGGTGGGGAACATACTAGGCTGTGTACAGGTACCTCCTCCAGGTAAATATCTACCTAAACACTTGCTAGACTGTGTACAGGAACCTCCACCAGGTATATATCTACATAAACACTAGCTAGGATGTGTACAGGAACCTCCCCTAGGTAAATATCTACCTAAACACTAGCTAGGCTGTGTACAGGAACCTCCTCCAGGTAAATATCTACCCTAAACACTAGGAAAACAGAGTTAAAAGTAAAATTCACAATACAGTTAAAACTGCCATAGCGACCCACTGTATTAAGCGACTCACTGTCATATGTGACCGTAAGAATTCCTCCCAACGCTTTTCCCTATATATTATACCTGTATTAAACGACCACCTGTCTAATGCAACCAGCGACCGTGATTATCCTGACCATTTTTTGTAATTTCAGGCAATTTTACCTGGATTTAAGGACTATATAATTTCCGATTCCTACTTTCGATTATAATGTAGATTAAACAAACTGTCATATTCACAAATGTTTACTGTTGAGGGTGATCACTTTCGTCCTTGAGGAAATGTTCTGTTTACTCTTTGTTTTTTGGCAGGTGGTCCTCAGATTCGGTTTTCGATTGGTGCGGGGGATAGACAGGCCCTCCAGCCTCCTGTTAGTGCCACAGTCCCCACCTCCAGGAATGTCACAGCACTACTATTCCAACAGCTAGGTCAGTTTTATAATGTAACTCAGGTTCTGTGATAACCCCTGACCATACTAATTTCAGGAATTAAAATCAAAACATCATATATACTTTTTGATTAATTTTTGGTATAAAATATTTCTAAGCTTGTGCAAAAATTTCTTTTTATGGTATTTCTGACATGGTTAAGTAGACAAGGATACTTTATAGTTGTAGGATTTACCAGTAGTTCAAATATCAATCATGCAATATTCATTGCTATCGATCTCCAAGAATTCATAAAAACAGAAACAAAAAGACAATTCTTCATACTTTTTCAGGAATACAAAATGTTCTGACATTGTTTTGTGCTGCTCTCACTGATCACAAGATTCTATTCCATTCTCAAAGTCATTCACGGCTCACGGACGCCTGTCAGGCAATCACCATCCTTCAGTACCCTCTCAGATACAGGTAATAACGATACAAGTAATAACAGACCAAGGTCAGATACAGGTAATAACAGACCAAGGTCAGATACAGGTAATAACAGACCAAGGTCAGATACAAGTAATAACAGACCAAGGTCAGATACAAGTAATAACAGACCAAGGTCAGATACAGGTAATAACAGACCAAGGTCAGATACAGGTAATAACAGACCAAGGTCAGACACAGGTAATAACAGACCAAGGTCAGATACAAGTAATAACAGACCAAGGTCAGATACAGGTAATAACAGACCAAGGTCAGATACAGGTAATAACAGACCAAGGTCAGATACAGGTAATAACAGACCAAGGTCAGATACAGGTAATAACAGACCAAGGTCAGATACAGGTAATAACAGACCAAGGTCAGATTCAGGTAATAACAGACCAAGGTCAGATACAGGTAATAACAGACCAAGCTCAGATACAGGTAATAACAGACCAAGCTCAGATCCAGGTAATAACAGACCAAGCTTAGATCCAGGTAATACCAGACCAAGCTCAGATCCAGGTAATAACAGACCAAGCTCAGATACAGGTAATAACAGACCAAGCTCAGATACAGGTAATAACAGACCAAGGGTATTGTTTTCATGTCTTATTTACCAGATGATTATTGCATTGACTGCCACCCAGGAAATTCAAAAATTCCAACATGACACAGAGATGATTTTTAGCTCACCTCAACGAAGTTGGGGGAGCTTATGTAATACCCTCGGCGTCGGCGTCCCAGGTTAAGGTTTTTGAAGCAGTTTTCTTTTCAAGTACTTCTATGGCCTATATTAGTCAGAGATGCATGGAGGATGTTTCTAGTGTGTTTTATTGTACCAGTCAAGGTTTCAGATGCTGCAATTTAAGCTAAAGAATGACCAGATTAATGTTTTTGGAGCAGGTTAAAGTTTTTGGAGCAGGTCTCATTTACAAGTAACTATAAGCCCTATATTGACCAAACTTGCATGGATGATGCATCTAAGGATGCACACTACTGAACTTGCTTCAGATATCTGACCTACATTTTCCGGATGAGTGACTAGGTTAAAGTTTTTGGAATAGATCTCATTTCCAAGTAACTATAAGCCCTATATTGACCAAACTTGCATGGATGATACATCTAAGGATGCACACTACTGGACTTGCTTCGGATGTTGGATCTGACCTATATTTTATGGATGAGTGATCAGGTTAAAGTTTTTGGAGCAGGTGTCATTTCCAAGTATCTATAAACCCTATATTGACCAAACTTGCATGGATGATACATCTAAGGATGTACACTACTGGACTTGCTTCGGATGCTGGATCTGACCTATATTTTCTGGATGAGTAACCAGGTTAAATTTTTTGGAGCCGATCTCATTTCCAAGTAACTATAAGCCCTATATTGACTAAACTTACATGGATGATACATCTAAGGATGAACACTACTGGACTTGCTTCAGATGCTGGATTTGACTTACATTTTCCGGATGAGTGACTAGGTTAAAGTTTTTGGAGCAGATGTCATTTCCAAGTAGTCGCCCGCGTGGCGCAGTGGTTAGAGCGTCTGCTCTAGAGTCGTGAAGACAGGAGTTGATCCTTACGTCGCGGGTTCGAATCCCACTGTGGGACGTGGAGACCGGTCCTTCGGACGAGACTGTATAAACCAGGTCCTGTGTTGCAGTAGGTGCTGGCACGATAAAGATCCCTCACTGCTCAATGGCCGTAAGTGCTGAGTATAGGACAAAATTTGCAGCTCTCCACAGGCATGTGGTGGTGTCTCCATATGAGTGAAAAATTCTCGAGAGGGACGTTAAACAACATACAAACAAACAAACATTTCCAAGTAACTATAAACCCTATATTGACCAAACTTGCATGGATGATACATCTAAGGATTCACACTACTGGACTTGCTTTGGATGCTGGATCTGACCTACATTTTCCGGATTAGTAACCAGGTTAAAGTTTTTGGAGCAGATCTCATTTCCAAGCAACTATAAGGCCTATCTGAACCAAACTTGCATGGATGATGCATCAAGGGACGAACAATCTCAAAACTTGCTTCGGATGCTGGATTTGACTTACATTTTCTGGATGAGTGACTAGTTTTAAGTTTTCAGATAAGTCTATTCCCAAGTAACTGCAAGCCCTATCAGACCAAAATTGCATAAATGTTGCATCTAGGGATGCACACTCCTAGATTATTAGTTTAGTGTGGGACTTTGCCTTACTGAAAGACAACATTCATTGAGGTGAGCTCTGTAATCTCTGATTACCTATGTTTATACTCTAAAAGATGCTGTTGTGTAATTGGTTTGATTAGGAACAATAACTGCACAAAATTAGGTTTTATGGATCAAATATGTAAATCTGTAAGGTCTTAATTTTCATCTCTAGTTAAATTTCAGCATTCTGTTGTTTTTATTATCAGTTATGTGTATGTTCCTATCTTGCCTGCACCATTGGTTGAAGTCCTGAACACACCCACTCCATTCATAGCAGGAGTGCATTCATCCCTAGCTGAAGACACTGCTGATCTGGTAGGTCGAGTAAAAATGAAAATGCTAGATAAACGCTGTATATCTATAATTTCATTTTAGTGTGTTCAAAATTTAGTGTAGTTTAGATCATTGACTAATTAGTACAGTTATGAATGAGTGTTGTGTTTGCATTCATCAAACATATCAAAGATCACAAGTATCAAGTATTGGTACAATATAAAGAATCATAAGGTGCTAAAATGTGTATCCCACCTCAGCAAATACTTTTGTTATACCTTTAAAAATTTGTTCCTATATAAATCAATACTAATAAAAGTCTAACATTTCCCATGTCTTTCTGAGCGAGCATAAAAAAATCGATGTTTGACCGCAGAGTGAGATATTGGACCTGTCGATGAGATGTTGGACCGCTTACATCACATAATGGGCGGGGTCAGCCAAATCTCATTTGCAATTGTTTTGATGTTCGATATACATGTATGTCCAAAAAAAAATAATAATAAAATAAATAAATAAAAGGTATAACAAAACATTTATTGACTGTGTTCTCGGGTAAAATGTGTTTTGTCGACCCCTCGAACCAAACTGTTTGCCTTTGGCCTAACGGCCTCAGGCAAACAGTTTGGTTCTTGGGTCTGACAAAACGCATGTTGCTCTTGAACCCAGTCAATAAATATATAATATAATCACAGATAATCACAGATGTTGCCACCTCAGTCACGTGCAACATTTCATGCGTTACGTGTACTGGAGTTAGTCCTATTTTTGTTGCAAAAGCCTCCAGAAATTAAAATATATGTACCAAGTGTTCAGCAAGCTATGAGATGAAATTTATTATCCATGTTGCACTGAATTAAATCTGATGATTAGATCGTTAATTTTTTAATTTGTACTCATTTTAATCAGGTGGATGTGATCATTGTTGATCTTGATGGAGGAAGTGTCCACATACCAGAATGTGTCAATCTCCCGACGTTACCTGAACCCATGGTGTCCCGAGCAAAGAAAGCCCTCACCATGGTAACCAACTAATTACTCTCTGTAGCAGTGTGGTGACATAGCTTCTTAGCTTGAAAGAATGGAATGTTTGTTTTTTCCTGTAAAGTCACATCTGCTGACATGCATTTAATTTCTGTGATTTTCTTACTCTGCAGTGTTTATATACTTGTGGATAGAAAAGTTTATCTAGATATATGTTTGTGCACACAACTTTTATTTTCCATATTTCTTTACAGTTAGTATAACTAGGAAAATTTTATTTTCTTCAATATTCTGAAAACATTGGTTTAAAAAATGTCCATTTATTTATAAAGCAATATTTGATGATTCTTAAATAAAAGAATTGAAGTGGAATTGAAATGTTCCAATGACTTGGGTTTCAGATAGATATAGATTCCATTTCTTCATTTACTTGGTCAGAAATGGTAAGACAAGGATTTCTTTTTTCAGCTCTAAAACTTTTAAAAACTGATAATCTTTTGCTTGAAATCATGGAATGCATTGATAGCTGTTAAAATGGGTTGCCTTATGTGAGTTGACAAAACATGGAGAGTTGTCATCTTTGAAAGAAAAAAACCCCACTCCAACTCAACTGTCATTTGCAAGCAATTTATTCTATCTTGGCAAATAATTGAGATGGCTATAGCATGAATATATTTCTATGTCCCTTCAGACAAAGAAAACTAAATATTCACCCTGATAATTCATCATTCTCCCCATCAAGAGCAATCAGAATTTCATGTACTAACAGTAAGAAGCTACTCTAAACATGTGGTTTTGCTATAAGTGCAAAACAAAAGACTGTCTTTCAATGACATCATTCATCAGTATTTCAGTAACAATTGGACATTATTTTTGAGTTCCAAAAAAACTATACAGCAATTTAACTAAACATGTTCATAGCAGAAATCTTTTGCCATACTTCATTTGTCAGCCTCAGATTTGCAAATGGTATTTTTTTTTTTTTTTTAAAAAAAGGAATTGTATTTTTTTTTTCAGCATACATGTATATTGAAAGTTACATAAATGTTCTTCTTAAACCAGGTGATGAACTCTGATCTCCTGATGGCAGACTATGCATTTCCTCCTCCATCCCCGAAAAAACCTCCCTCACTCGAGCAAAAGGTCTGTCATTTATACTGAAATCTTGTACATTTATGAATTACCTAATGACATGCATATATAATAGATTTATTTGTTTTGAAGTTACATGATTTCTTAATGGAAATTTCAATTTTCTTGACAGTTGCTATGACAAGGACAAAGAAAGAAAAAAAAACCCATAAGCAATCTATGCAGTTTTGATTGGATGCTTTTTTTGCAGCTCTATATTGTTTTATTTTAGGATAAAGAAATTCGTGCAATATTTATTCGTTTTTTTGCTGAGCTCCTAACTGGATACAGATCTTGTCTGACCGTGATTAGGATACACCCAGAACCTTTTATCACCTTCCATAAGGTAGGAAGAAAAGATACCGGGAAAAATTGTCAGTTCTAAGATACAGCTTTGTTTGGCAGTCATGTGTAATTGTAAGGAGATAAAAATTTTGACATTTCTGGAAAAAGAAAATTCATGCTCATTGCTTGCAATACAAATTTTTGGAATTAAATTTACAAAACCCGAAATTTTGGGTTATTGGAATTAAGGACCCTCGAGCTCTATACACTAGAGGAAAAGATTTTTTGGACATTGAGAAAATTATAGTATGTAAAGGTATAAATATTGAGCTTATCTATCACATTTTCAACATAGGGTACCTTGCATTTACCCCCAGGAAAAATGTTCAAAGACAATGAAGTACTGATGAACAGAAATCATTGTTGTTTACCTAAGTGGGCAAAATGCCTGCAAATGAAGTGTTCAGTCTATTCATCTTAGCATATTAAAATTTTATGAATGCTTGATTTGATCACAAATGAAGATATAAACTGTACATTTCAATTTATTTTATTTTGATCAAAGGGCAGATTACTCTATCTGCATAAAAGTATCACAAAATCAGAACTCTTTAGTGTGCAGTGTATAGAGGGCTCTTAAGAGAGTGGAAATGTATTTATATTATAAATATAATTAGACTTTGAATGGGTGTATTTTATTGTGTTCATTAGGCAAACTTCCTGGGACACAGAGGAATGGTGGATGATGAATTCCTTGTGCGAGTCCTGGAAGGAATGGGATTTGGTACATTTGTAGCTGAAAGAGGAACTCCTTACAGAACCTGTGATATTTTTGATGAGGTAAGTTTGGCTCAAGTATACATTTTTAAAGTTATTTTGATCATACTTTGTGACCAGTCATTATTTCTCTATATTGATTGCTGTTCTGAAAAGGGGGGAAGCAATTCATATAATTGTGTACATGTTTGTTGTTAGGTAATATCAATATTATAAGGAGTACTGGATTTTACTTGTGTTTTTTTTTATAGGTCTATGCAAATATACATGATCAGCTGACAGAAGAATCAGCTGACTCGGAGAAGATTATGGAGCATATTAAAGATCTAGCCAAGCAACTTAATACCAATGTAAGAAAATTTATCGTAGAATCAGGCTTATGTTTTTTGTTCTCTTTGCTGTAAACATTCATGTACATAGAATTGTCCCTTTTTCAATTTTAAGTCAGTAATGCAATTGTGAATTAGTCCACTCATTTACAATTTTCAATTTCTTCAAATGTTTCATGAAGATAAATACAGTGCACAATGTACATGTGTGTTTCTGAGGTATCCATACATAGAAATTAAGAGGGCAGATCTACTGCTAAAATAAGTTCACCTTTGAATTAAGAATGTGATATTATATTAAAACTACATCAAAATATTTTGTTTGGAAGTAAATATACATATAATTTACAATGTTAATATATTTAGAAGGGTATTGTTAGTTCTAACAGAATTTGTTAGGTAATAATTTACAATTTTGATACTGTATCTTACTCCTTAGGAGAACCCCAATCCCCAGCCCTATGTACAGAAAGTTCCCAAACCAACAGATGGGGCATACTCGAGGATTCATCAGACACCATTTCCTTTGCTCGACAGTGAGCCTGTACACAAAATCTTAAAGGAGGGAATAGAAAAACAAAACCCAAAGTAAGCTCTGTAGGAATGTATAATCTAATGAAACATAATTCAGCATCACACAAAGTCACAAAAATGATCAATGTTTTAGGTGCTTTTGAAAGCACTTACATGTAACTATTTAAAATGATATGTAAAAATACTTATAAGATCATCGTATACTGTAAGTCGTTTCAATTCCACATTGTTAAAATTTCATAATTTCTCAAAAAGTACCAATCGAGATGCTTTTTAATTTCATGCTGCAAGAAATTAATTTAAATTTCGTATAAGCATTTAAACGTTTTTTAAAAACCAATTATAGCATTCACTATGGGTTTAATATCATGGAAAAATGATGAATCGCGAACATAGTGAAATTAAAACCATTGTGATTATTTGCCAATGTACAGTATAATAGTGTTTCTGATCGAGGAAATTTGGAGATTTAGCTACATTTATTATTCATGTATTGTTAATCATTATGATAATGCTTTGATGTTTTCCCTGAAATGTTTGACAGAATGGCTGTGCGACCTAACCAGGTGAGGATCGTTCCCATGGGAACACCAATCACAGCACTTGTAGACAGACAGAGAATGATGGACAACAATGCAAGACGACTCGAAGTTCTCCGTAACTGCATTAATTTTGTATTTGACAACAAAATCTCTGATGCAAGAATTGTAAGTGCAAAATATCTGTAAATTTTGACAGTATTATTATGAATAAAATATGCTTAAGTCTTCATTCAGAATCCAATCCAGAAAAAAAGAACTTATTGATTTTATTATATATAGCTACACATATCTTAAGATTCAGATTAATGTACTTGAATATTCAGATCTTCCCTGCTGTATTACGAGCATTAAAGAGTCGCGTGACTCGCCTGGCCTTGACCCAGGAGTTGAGTTATCACATCAGGTCTAACAGAGCTGTCCTTGAGCACCAGCAGTTTGACCTTGTGGTCAAACTCCTCAACTGTTGTCTACAGAATGACTCCAGCATGGATGAAAATGGAGTGGCAGCAGCCATTTTACCTCTGGCTACAACCTTTTGTAGGGTAAGGGTCTACATCCACTGGAGTGAGTAGGGATGTACTGTATGCTAAAGATTCTGTTAGAGATTTTGATTTCACCAAAAAGATCTGATTAAGATTACTTTCTGATTCTGATCTCCCTTTATTCCTTAGACATTTTTATCCCACTTAACTTACAATTGTATTCCTAAACATTACATACTGTTAAGTACTTACATCCCAATACACATTCTGCAATGCAAAAATATTGTAACATTCCTTTATAGAGCCAAATGTACCTATAATTAAAAAGATTTTTGAGTGAATGTGCTGTTTTCCTGAATGATATTTTGAATAAAATAGATTCTATATTTGCTTCATGCTTACAGAAACTGTGCACAGGGATCATCCAGTTTGCATACACCTGTGTACAAGAACATGCTGTGTGGCAGAACATGCAATTCTGGGAGGCAGCTTTTTACCAGGACGTACAGAAACAGATCCAGCAGTTGTACGCACCTCACTACGAGGAAAATAATGTCAAAGATAAAAAGCATGATAGCTTTCTTGGATCACCCACACATAAAGTAGGTACCTTGTCAAAATAGAGATGTCAAAATATGTATATAGTACATGTACAGTCGAACCTTGTAATACTCAATGGGACTGAGAAAAAAAAAATTAAAGATATCTGAGGATTCGAGATATCCAGAGTAAAAATACTTAAAGAATAAGGGGTTGGGACTTCCAAATCACTTTGACATATTCATGTTGTTCGCAATATCATTGTTCGAGATACCAAAGTTCAACTGTATTTAAAAATGTGTTTGAATTAAAAGCTCATTGAATTAAATCTCATTCTACTTCTTTTAATTTGTATTGGAAATTAGAATTGCACACAGAGCTTTTTAGCTCACCTCAACGAAGTCGAGATGAGCTTATGCTATACCCCCGGCGTCGGCGTTAGCGTCGGCGTCCCCAGTTAAAGTTTTAGGAGCAAGTCCATTCCCAAGTAACTATAAGCCCTACCTGGACCAAACTTGCATGGATGATGCATCTAGGGATGGACACTACCACACTTGCTTCGGATGCTGGATCTGACCTAGATTTTCCAGATGAGTGACCAGGTTAAAGTTTTTGAAGCAAGTCCATTCCCAAGTAACTATAAGGTCTACCTGGACCAAACTTGCATGGATGATGCATCTAGGGATGGACACTACCACACTTGCTTCGGATGCTGGATCTGACCTAGATTTTCCAGATGAGTGACCAGGTTAAAGTTTTAGGAGCAAGTCCATTCCCAAGTAACTAGAAGGTCTACCTTGAACAAACTTGCATGGATGATGCATCTAGGGATGGACACTACCACACTTGCTTCGGATGCTGGATTTGACCTAGATTTTCCAGTTGAGTGACCAGGTTAAATTTTTTGGAGCAGGTCCATTCCCAAGTAACTATAAGCCCTACCTTGACCAAACTTGCATGGATGATGCATCTAGGGATGGACACTACTACACTTGCTTTGGATGCTGGATCTGACCTAGATTTTCCAGATGAGCGACCAGGTTAAAGTTTTTGGAGCAGGTCCATTCCCAAGTAACTATTAGCCCTAACTGGACCAAACTTGCATGGATGATGCATCTAGGGATGGACACTACCACACTTGCTTCGGATGCTGGATCCGATCTAGATTTTCCAGTTGAGTGACCAGGTTAAAGTTTTTGGAGCAGGTCCATTCCCAAGTAACTAGAAGGTCTACCTTGAACAAACTTGCATGGATGATGCATCTAGGGATGGACACTACCACACTTGCTTCGGATGCTGGATCTGACCTAGATTTTCCAGATGAGTGACCAGGTTAAAGTTTTTGGAGCAGGTCCATTCCCAAGTAACTATAAGCCCTACCTGGACCAAACTTGCATGGATGATGCATCTAGGGATGGACACTACCACACTTGCTTCGGATGCTGGATCTGACCTAGATTTTCCAGATGAGCGACCAGGTTAAATTTTTTGGAGCAGGTCCATTCCCAAGTAACTATAAGCTCTACCTTGAACAAACTTGCATGGATGATGCATCTAGGGATGGACACTACCACACTTGCTTCGGATGCTGGATCTGACCTAGATTTTCCAGTTGAGTGACCAGGTTAAAGTTTTTGGAGCAAGTCCATTCCCAAGTAACTATAAGCCCTACCTGGACCAAACTTGCATGGATGATGCATCTAGGGATGGACACTACCACACTTGCTTCGGATGCTGGATCTGACCTAGATTTTCCAGATGAGCGACCAGGTTAAATTTTTTGGAGCAGGTCCATTCCCAAGTAACTATAAGCTCTACCTTGAACAAACTTGCATGGATGATGCATCTAGGGATGGACACTACCACACTTGCTTCGGATGCTTGATTCGACCTAGATTTTCCACATGAGTGAATTTAGCCATATTTTAACCAAATTAGCATGGATGATGTAGCTAGGGATGGTCACTTCCAGACTTGCTTTGGATTCTGAATCTGACCTACATTTTCCAGATGAGTGAGCAGGATAATTTTTTTGGAGTAGCTACATAACATTATGGCCTGTTATGATTAAACTTGCATAGATGGTGCATCTAAGGATGAAAACTTCCAGACTTACTTTGGATGTTGGAACTGACCAAAATTTTCTTGATTAGTAAACATTTTTTGAACAGGTCTATTTCCAAGTAACTATAAGTTGTACTTAAACCAAACTTGCATGGACATTGATCTTGGGATGTACACTAAATTAAAAAAAATATGACGTGAAATTTGCCTTACTTAAAGATAACATTCGTCGAGGTGAGCTTCGTAATCTTTGATTACCTATGTTTTAATTATCAAACACAGGTTAACTTGTTTTAAGCATTATTTATAGAGATTGATATGGTCTCTTTTTTTCAGAATAGTGAGTTGAACATCAGTAAGAACTGCAGTAATGGAGGTAGTGTTACTCCAGAGAGAAGATCCAGTTATAGGGGCAGGGAGATAGGGGCACTGGAAATAGCTGCTGAACAGGTAATACTCATGTACATTTACACCTGGATGTCTCAGACTTAATGGGGGAAAAAATTTCACAATATTTAAAAATTCACAATATGGGCATGACCAGCAACTTTCTTTGGCATTTTATATTTTGACAACATCATAGATGCCAAAGATCAAAAAGTGTGTTCTGTGCCTTTATTGACTGGTTATGCATTACTTTCAATATACATGTACAATGTAGTGAAAAAATGTGTTGCCAATTCTTGTTCTCCAAAAATGAATAATCATTTGAATTAAATGATTTAATGGCTGTGAAACTTGACAACTGTTAAAATCTGCAAAGAAGTGTGAAATATATATAGGATATGTAATTGATTTTTCAGTTGAGGACCTGGTCGACACTGAGCGATGAGAAGAAAGAGGAGCTGATCAGTAATGAGGAGTCCACAGTTTACAGTCAGGCCATACACTACGCCAACAGGATGGTGTACATGAAGGTGCCACTGGAGACTCAGAAGAGCATCAAACCCCTGTCTCCTGACTGGGATAGCACAAGTAACAGCAACATTGCCTCCAGGTAAGGACCAAGTCCATTACTGTAGATAGAAATCTCTGATCGCACAAGTAACAGCAACATTGCATCCAGGTAAGGACCAAGTCCATTACTGTAGATAGAAATCTCTGATAGCACAAGTAACAGCAACATTGCCTCCAGGTAAGGACCAAGTCCATGACTGTAGATAGAAATCTCTGATAGCACAAGTAACAGCAACATTGCCTCCAGGTAAGGACCAAGTCCATTACTGTAGATAGAAATCTCTGATAGCACAAGTAACAGCAACATTGCCTCCAGGTAAGGACCAAGTCCATGACTATAGACAGAAATCTCTGATCGCACAAGTAACAGCAACATTGCCTCCAGGTAAGGACCAAGTCCATGACTAGAGATAGAAATCTCTGATAGCACAAGAAACAGCAACATTGCCTCCAGGTAAGGACCAAGTCCATGACTGTAGATAGAAATCTCTGATAGCACAAGAAACAGCAACATTGCCTCCAGGTAAGGACCAAGTCCATGACTATAGACAGAAATCTCTGATCGCACAAGTAACAGCAACATTGCCTCCAGGTTAGGACCAAGTCCATTACCATAGATAGAAATCTCTGATAGCACAAGTAACAGCAACATTGCCTCCAGGTAAGGACCAAGTCCATTACTATAGACAGAAATCTCTGAAGGAGCTCAGTCTGGTAGAGTCGGTAAATAAGATCAAGTTGTAGAAGTTTATGTATTAAACGGTTAAAGGCTAAATGTACATGAACATGAAATGACATGAAATTTTACTGTATAACAGGAATTTTTATTGACCATCTAATTTTGGCATCATTAGTGATGGTCTTGGCAATGCTGAAAATATATGTTGATAATAATTCAACAACAAATAATGTCCCTGATATTATAAAGAACTTTCCATAAAATGACTAATATTTAATCACACTAATTAGAAATGGTCACTTTTAGAATAAAATTGCTAAATTTGCTGGTTGCTGAAATAGTTTGTTATAAGGTATTTCCTTATACCATAATTCTCTATATCCACACAAGAAAGTGTTATGGTATTAGGGATCAGTAAAAAGATATATAACTTCTTTATAACCAAGATTTCCTTATATATGAGTCACATAAGCTGATTTTACTGTACTTGTATATTGCACTTTTATACAGCATTTATAAGGATCAGTATAGATTAACCAGATTTAACTTTTGGCTTTATGAATCTTTTTCAGCCTGGCAGATAGTGAGAGTATAGATGCCGAGAGTGGGTACGATGAGATGGAGATATCAGATGTTGGTACCAGTGTTATTAAGTTTGTGACTCGCTTTGTGGATAAGGTCTGTAATGACAGTCGAGTGACCCCAGAGCACATTAAGTCCCTCCATCAGATGATCCCGGGGGTGGTGGCCATGCACATAGAGACCTTGGAGGCAGTTAACAGGGAAAGCAAAAGATTACCTCCCATTCAGAAGGTAAAACTTGATTCTGCCAGTATTTGTCAAATATGTATTTCTAGCGTAAACTATGTGTACATGTACATAAAAAAGTAAATTTTTTATGGTTTAACTATGAGTAAGTTGATAAGATTGTATTAACTTCTGAATAAAAACTACTTGATTTTGATATTGTATTAGTATACTGAACCTCCTATTAGATTTAAAATAAAAATTTTAGAATTTCAACTTAAAATTACCAAATCATTATTAAAAAACAAGACATTTAATCAACTTAATACTCTCATTTCAGCCCAAAATCTTGAAGCCCACTCTGTTACCAGGAGAGGAGGTGGTGATGGATGGTTTGAGAGTGTACCTCCTCCCTGACGGTCGCGAGGAGGGACTGGGAGGAAACATGGGAGGTCCTACACTACTGCCAGCAGAGGGCGCTATATTCCTCACAAACTACAGAATCATATTCAAAGGAACTCCATGTGATCCACTTGGTAAAATTCATGTTTTATCCTTTTCAGTTTTCGACTGAAGTATCATATCATAGTTTTCACAAAATACCAACTGAATTGTCTTTAAAAATCATAGATATTAAGCTTTTATCATAGTTTTTGATGTTTAAAGGGTATGTACAGTATAAAGAATTATTTTACAGCATGTGAGCAGATAGTAATTCGTTCTTTCCCAATCTCCACACTTACGAAAGAGAAACAAGTCAAATTACAGTACACTCCACACATAGATCAGCTCCCAAAGGAGGGACTACAGCTGAGGTCCTGTATATTTCAGGTAGTATCATTTTCACAGGGACTAAGTGAAGCAGCTACTGTAACTGTACAAAATTACTGCTTTTTACAATTTTTTCATCACCTGCGGTGTAATGAATGCAGCTAATAACTAACTCATGTTTTCAACTTACATTTAAAAGAGAAATATCAGATGTTGTTGATATATTTATTAATGTGTATATAACAGTTGATGAAGATAGCATTTGATGAAGAAGTGATCCCAGACGATCTAGAGGCATTCCGTAAACTGTCTACAAAATATCGCAGTCCAACTACTGTTTTCATGACGTTTGCTTTCGTTGGACAAGCCATACCTCAACCTAGTACCATGCTGAAACCAGTAGAAAAGAATGCTTCTCTCAAGTATGTGAACAACTGTGTACATTAAGCTCAATGTGTTTGAAATAATTTTGAATTTATTTAGGTCATGTAATTGCATATGAGTGATATTACAGAAATTTTGCAAAGAAGACAATCATGAAAACTGCCAGAAAAGCAGGGATTGCTAAACAGAAGCCACCTAAGCGGAAATATGTGCTGCCTACTCCTCCTATGGGTCGGCGAAGCATGTCCCCGCGGTCGTCTGCTGGGTCAGACAGTGAATCTGACAGACCTGTTAGTGAGGCCATGGATGATCTCTCCAGTATGTTAGTCTTACAAGTTCTGGTTTTAGATAGTTGCTTGTTTAAGTACCCATAGAATTCTAAAATTACTTTATTTAATGTATGTCTTAATAATAATAAAAATTAAATTATTAGTGTAAATGGTTTGAGTCATAAATACTGTATTTCAAACACTAAATATGCAGAGTTGATATTCTTTTATATTTTTTGTTGAAATTGCAACTTAAAGTTAATTCCTTTGAAAGGGCAATTTAAACAGAACCTTAAGAAGCACTTCAAGCAACAAGATTATCTGTATTACTTGTCAGTTTGTAAACTTTACAGTTATAGATGAGGGAGAATTCAATCGGAGTTGGTTATCTGACCCCAAGGTCATAGAAAGGTTAATGGAGAGACCAGGTTACCAGGATTATGTCCGGCAGGGATTCGGGGATCCTTCTGACTCCACAGTTACAGGGAAATCCACAGAAAAATTCAGAATCTCCACAGTCAACTCAAACTTCTCAGTATCTAAAAGGTATGAGTAGATATAGGTTTAACTAAAAAACTTCTCATTGTCAAAAAGGTATGGGTATCTGTTGATCTAATTTACGCTTCTCAGAGTCAAAAAGGTATGTGTATCTATTGAACTTGTATACAGCAAAGTGGACTGAGTAAGAATTTTTAGATTTTCTTTAAAATGACGTTTCACAAGATGATTTTTTTCTGTTTCAGTTACCCTGCATTGTTGGTTGTTCCTGCCAACTTTCCCGATGATAGCATAAGAAAGTTTGCTAGGACACATAGACAGTACAGGTAAAGAGAACATAGGAAATTTAAAACTGAACATGGTGTCCTCTTTAGATATATGCTAATTATTTAACACTTTGTGATTCTTCAGGTCTTTAAAAGTTTGTCCATGTTCAAATTATGAATAGCGCCTTAAAGTAATTCAACTACTCTTTTTTTCCTTTTTCAATAATTCAGATTTCCTGTGGTAACGTGGCGACATTCTCGTACTAAGGCCTTGTTGTTACGGGCCAGTGGTTTTCATGGTCGTGGTCTGATGGGGATGCTTAAGTCAGATCCTGCAACAGGTTTGATTTACCAATAAAAGTTTAATTGTACACCGACTGTAAACTGTTACATGTAATAATCTAAATTTTTACCTCTTAATCTTTACACAACTGAACACTGATTGATTTGCCAGGATCTGTTTCATAGGAAGTAATATCCAGATCTGAAGCAACTACATATACAACATACACATGTATATGAAACAAATACTAGTAGATGTACAGTGTATGTACCTACTTCCCCTTTCAAGCAAACTTTATGAAAATCTGTAAATAGACTTACATGTATATTTGGAACAATTTTGAATTGCTTATGCAGGACCGAAAACCAATCCTTCTTAGCCTAAAGAAATGTTTTGTAACTTAAATATGATTTCAATCTAAATATGAGCCATATGGGAGTGTTCTCATTACATTTGCTTTCTGTCCATTAGGTACGTCTACAGGCGAGATCTCAGCATCACTTCAGCAGGAGCGATACTTTTCATGTATCGTGTCCGCCACTCCTAACAGTATGAGATCATACAAACCTTCTTATAGTGACTCACTCACGAGTCTAGACTCACTAATGTTGACTGGAGTCCAGGAGTCTTTACTAGTCCCAGAAACACCAGAGGTGGTGCGGCGGTCTCACCCTGCCGCCACGGGGAGCCTGCGCAACATCAATAACCCCAAATCCTCATGTAAGTTTCTTACCTTATCTTTGAATTTACTGGCTACAATAGTTACACATTTACTGCTATTTACAAATACACGTGTACCTGAATATATACAAATGTAAATATTGGTAGACATGTATTCCTTTGTTTGACTTTATTTATTACATGAACTTTCCACAGCAGTGATTTGAGTATACATGTACATATCACTGCCATGGCTGGTTCCATAAACAAAACAAAGGTTATTTTTTTCCAAAACATAAACATCCTTAATGTAATTCAGAAGTACTAATATACAATTTGTTGACCTGGTTATTACAAATTTTTATCTACAAGTATGTAGTTTATGAAACATTGGATTACTGTTTTGATATTTCTGCTCAAATATATGAGTTAGGAATCTGCACGTACCTACTCCTTATATATAATCTGTTCTTAGATCTCATATGATGTTAAAATAATAAATAAGTTAGATTGGTTAGCAAATATTTATTGCATTTGATTCTCATAACCTTAGATTATATGGTTAAAATATAGTTAAACCTTTTCAGGGGGGAGGGGACAAAAGTTTTGACAAGTTTTCATATTCCAAATAAAATACCAGATAGTATTACATTTTCAAAGCTTTTCTGTAGAAGGGTCAATATTTTTTGCAGTAGTTTTAGTGCTGGTGCATGTGTTTGCAACCTTGTATACATTGAAAAGAAGCCAAAAAATACATTAACAATGAAAAATCTAATCCCTAATTTTTATTTGCCTTCATGGCAGTGAAAGCAGGTAAGATAAATCTCATGGGTACTCTACTCCTAGCTGTATATTAATATTCTCAGTTCATAAGCTTTAGTTGTGGCTTCTTCTGAGGTTTAGTTTTTGGCCTTTATTTTGTCTCCTCAGTTATTTACAAATATTTACATTTGCAAATGTTTTCCCTTGTATAACATTTTTTGAGCAAGGCGTATTTAAGTCTGTGTATAAAAAGGTTCATCATCTGACAATAAATTCATTGTTTAGTCATAAACGATCAGCGTAATTTCATAGTAATGTCATAAATGGTTGACGTGTTCAACACATTTAATTATGTCGTTGAGGTTTGAAAAAAATAATTTCATGGTTTTAAAACTAAAGTACCCAAATATTTGTTTAAAATCAGTCACAAATGTATATATAAGTAATAAGGCATCATTTTGAAACTTTTATCGGGATGTAAATACTGGTTGCTACATGATCACATGACCAACCCATATTTACATCCTGATAAAAGTTTTAAAATGTTACCTTATGTCTTAATTATGTCACAGCTCACATGTGTAAAAGGCTCAGGTGACTTTTCTGATTGAAGTTTGTGTATGCAGTGTCTATCTAGCTCATTATTTGACCATCTATCTGTAAATTCTCACATTTTCAGTCTCTTTTCCAGAACTACTGGGTCGATTTTTACCAAACTTATCACTATCAAGAGGAAAAAAAAGTACATGTATGTGTACATTCATTTGTGTTCAATTTTTGACCCCATGGGCAAAAATGGGGCCACATTAGGGGTCAAAGCTTAATATATGAGTGAATAGAAAAGATTCTTTGAAAATGTTGTCATATTAAGTAAAGTAAAGCTTCATTTCTCATATTAAGCTGAAAGCATCATATTCAAGTTTCTTTAAGTGATAGCAGCTTGAGTAGGAATAGGACCACAGCTCATAGATTCATGGGTATTAATAGAAATTTTTATACCCTCTCAAGAACAAGACTACAATTTATAAACTTGATATGAAGCCTCAGTCAATATATATTTTAAATTTAAATTGATGAAAAATGGAGTTTAATTTTGTGACCACAATCAGCTTGTTCATTTGTTGAAAATGTTGCACAGGTGAGCACTGTGGCTTAAGGGCCTCTTGTATTGATAGATCACATGTTTATTTTTAGAATCTTAAATTGATCTGACATTCTGACAATAGCTTCTCCAAAATATCTCTAGCTTTCAAAAAAAAAAATAATTCAGAAAAATCTGAAAATCATAATCTTAGGAAAAAGATTTTATGCTCATCTGTTCATTACTTGTGTCTTTCTTCCTATTAAAGTAATATAGTCATTTATGTGACTCAATTGTTAAACTAGTACTTACTGTTTTAATCATATGTAATATAATACTTCAATGTATCTTGTCTATTTTTTGAACTGTTGAAAATTATGTTCAATTCAGGCACACATTTCTGCACCCAAATTTTGATACATGTACTGTACCATTATATATCCTATATTCTGGATGGTGTTTAATTTTTTTAAATACAGACTGTACATGTATTAGTATGCCTTTGGTAGACAAGTTTCATTGTGTTATAGTAGATTGGACCAAAAGCTATTTGTAATTTTATCTATTTTGCATCAGCAATTAACCTTCTAGCTACATGTATTAAGTAAATGAAACAAAAATTATAAAATGAATTTTAAATGCTTCAATAAATTTTATAAATGCTGATTAACATATATTATTAATTACATGGAAAAAAATGTCACCTTTATTAGTAATAAAAAGGAAGGCTGAGGGATATGTCCTGTCTTTTTAGAATGTTTTTATTTATTTATTTACTAATTGAAATACAAACCAATGGCATACAAACAAATAAATGCAGAATAGAAAAAAATACAAATATAGCAGTACATTCCCGACAGTAGTTTATGCATTTACAATTGACACATAATTTTGTTTATGGAATGCTGTATGAGTTAGTTCCCTTTGAACCTCAGTTGAGTTTTTTTTTTTTTTGACTCACTGTTCACTGTTGTTTTGTCAGCTAATCGTGAATCAGTCTACTCCATTGCCGAATCTAACCCGGTCACTGGCAGAAGCAGCCTATTTTTACGGGCTGTCAACATGTTTCGGCCGGGTGGGGCTAAAAGCTCCCCCGAACGTAGGTTTATTTTTTATTTTCACATTGGCATGGTTGTGCATTTTGCATTTCATCACTGACTTTATTGAGCTATTGGCTCAATCATTTGTTTGGGTTGAAATTACATACAGTATCTACATTCACCAACTTTTTTTTTAATGTTTTAAACTTGAAATACCGGTATTAGGGCAATTTGCTAATTAATGTTTTAATCTTTCATTTATTGTTTCCTCTTAAATTGTGATGATTAATAGATTATAACATGCACAGATGATAATGATTTATCAATGAATAATGGTGAGTAATAAATTTTGTCATACATATAGATGAGTAATAAGGTTTCAGATTTTTTTCCAAGAAAAAATTAGATTTGTTTGACCTTAAATAAATCATACAGTTTGCAAATAAATTTCATTATATTATTTTATACAAAAAAATCATGCAAGTTTTAAATTCACTCATTTCAGATGCATGTGCCACACTAAAATTAGCATGTTTTTTTAAATTTATCATTGCAAAGAATACTTTTAATCTTTCCTTTATTTGCACATTTAAATTTTTATTTCTTTTCAAGAAGGCAATTTTTGCTTCTTGACCAAAAGCAACTTTACAATCTAGCAGACAAGCTATTAACATGATAAAGCATTAGGCATATGTTTTCCCTCAATCAAACTCAGAAATAAATTCTTTAACTTCTTTTCATGCGTGTGTATATTTTTCACATTGTAACATTGCTGCACTTAAATGTGCACAAATGGACCTTATGGGTCCAAGTGTGGTTTTAAAATCACACTACAAATGGTCAAGTACATATTTATCACTTATATTTTGCACTGTTTGGTGTACTTTTCAGTTTTGACTTTACCACGTCGGACTCGAACATTGAGGAACGCTTGGCCAAGTATATAAAACTGTATATTATGAATGTTGCATGTATGATCCAGGTCATGCATTGCTGTGTCACCACCAGGTGGCAGTGTATGGTGTCGTTAGTAGGGTACACCGTACAAGCACTTTATGATGTTTTCTGAAGTTTTTTAACACAATTTAGTTTGATTGCATTCAAGTTTTTATTAACTGATTCTTGGATTTTTTTAAAAGTTGTGTGAAAACTCATAAAGTACTGGCAAATAATCAAAGCTGCAATAAGATACTGCATTTTCACATAGTCAAACCATTTATTATTGGCTTCAGATGCTCATGTATTTTGCTTACAGCTTGTGCAATGCTAGCAATAGCTTGACTTGGATTCAGTACATGTCTATAAAATAATACAAATGGGTCCCACAATTGAATGAAGTAGTGAAAGTAAAGAAGTAGGAGACGTCTTAAGTGAAACATATTTCTGTCTTTGTAATGAATGCCAATGTGGTATGAAATCAACCATAAAATAGAACCCTGTTGGTGTCTTAGAGTGATAATTAGCTGGTGTCTAGTAATTTGGGGTGACTGAATGGGACAGAAGAATGTTGTCATATGTGAGATTATTAGAAACTCTTTGTAAGATAATAATGGGAAGAAGATACTATTTATCTTCTCAACATTTTTAGATCTCTGCTATGTTTTGCCTGCTGTCTTGTCTCACTGTACCTTATTATACTTTTCCTTTATTGCATTATAGTTTAATTTTCATACATTTATATGGAAGAGAATGGGTCATTAAAATAGATGGAGTTTTTTAAATACATTTTTAAGAAAGAAAACCTAGTAGAAAGAAAAAGTCACCAGATTGACTTTCTTTAGAAGTGATAACTTTGACTAACAGTTCTATAAGCAGTGTACTATTTACTCTATTGTACCATTTTCTCCAGATCTTAAAATGTTGAAGGATGTAGATATAAAATAACAATTACTAATTTCCATGCATTATATTGCATATGGTTTTAAATTTATGAGAAACTTAAAATATTTCAAACATAATTATTCATTTCTAATAAACTATTTTACTATTTTAAAAAGACAATCAAATACAGCTAAAGATTTTATTTGATGCATAAAGAAATATTATAAGACTTGCATACACACTGTGAAATCACTGCAGTTTGTCATGTAATTAGGTTGCTTTCCAATAAGAAATGCTTGTGAATTAAATTATTAGCTCTGAATGTTTAAATTTAATGTTTGAAGATTACATGATGAAGAAATAGAATTCTTACGACTAATAAATTTTAAAATGTAAAAACAATCAGTGTAACAAAATAATGAAATCCCCAAATCTTCTCCCCTGACAAAAGTGATTTCATGGTGTTGACATTTACTGAGGACTGATTGACAAAATTCTTGTTGTAGCATTTTCCCGCATTGGCAGTATACGTGAAAAGCCTCGAATGAATTCTAACAGTGCCACTCTGGATTCAACCGCTATGTTACACCAAAATGGAGGGGTCAACGAGAGGTCAGATCTACTTCAAAGCTCGGTCCAGGGTCTGAAACGTGTGGCCCTCTATGTCCTTGGAGAAAAGGCTCAGATGAAGGTAAAGCTTTAACGGAATCATCAATGTCAAGATACACTTTAAGATATTAAAGGGATTAAAAAATTTTGGAATGAACTACATATATTATGATATTTAGGAATTCACATTAATATACCATTGTTTAAGGGAATTCAATCTGTGTTCATATCAAAATTACTGCCGTCCTCTCTACAAAGACAAGTCGGTGATGGATCATTTGCATTAAAATGTGGCATAATCACTCAATTCTTTTATTTGACTGTGTATATGATTTTACAGGGAATCAAGGCGGAATCCTTTCCTAAGTGTGATTTTATCCCTGTGGAATTTTATGAGGTCAGACATGTCAAGGCCAGCTTTAAGAAGTTGATGAGAGCTTGTGTACCTAGTGCGCCCCTCCCAGCAGAAACGGGCTTTCTCAAGCTTGTTGAAGAATCAGAATGGCTGTTACAGGTAAAACAAGGAATGGCCCCTTACACAATTAGATCATTTATTACTGTAACTTAGATTTCAGCAATCAGAAATATAATGCACTGGTTAGTGCTTTTTAGACTTCAAATGTACCTATTCTATTACTGTATATGGAAGTTTTGCATTTTATTAGCCATTCTCTGTAAGCATTTAAACTCTTATATAGGGAGTGTGGCACGCTAGGTCTTGGATTTTTATGAAACTTGGCACACATTCCTATATTGATGTATGAAACTAAAATTCATAATAAAATGGTTGCTATGGTCAATGGTTATCATGGCAACCAACATACATTTTTCAGGGCCTAAAAAACGCTAAATTTTGATGAAAAATGATCCTTTTGGACTGATTAAAAGTCTTTAATAGAACAAGTTATTTACATGACTTTATCTTTTTGCCAAAATACATCATTTTTATAGTTCTTTAGATTATTTCCACCATTTGAGTAACTTTACCTCATACAAAAAATATCCCCCGTTTTTAAGAAGGATTTTTCTGGGGAAAAATTGTAGATTTTAGGCTCTTTTGAAAAGCCTGAATTTTGCGGACATTTGGGAAAAAATAAATACATTGGTCTGAAAGTCCATATATAGTTCTAATAGAAACTGCAAAGACACACTTGGTATTCATACTTTGTTTTCATGTTACCATGGTTACAAATTTAAGAAGTCCAGGCAAGGGCAATGGGTATCTACCATCAGTTTCCATATAAATACCTGAGTATTTTATTATGGATTAAAACCAAATTTAAATATGTGGTACACAATAGCAAAAACAAAGAGAAAAATCAATTTTCATGACAAAAGGTCAAAGGTCAAGGTCAAATTGGCTCGATTAAGATGGAAATTTATGGAAACTAAGCACATTTTTTTCTGTGTCATAACTAATACTTGTGTTTTATACAACATAATTATGAAGAAACAAATTACAATTCTGGTGTACAATAACTAGCATCACATGAATTGGTAAATACAGACAGAAGGTCAAAGTTCAAGGTCACAATGGTATATAAAATTTGCCTTTTTGTCCCCCACTTTCACTGAAAGTAGGGATATTAATTTGGGTCTGTCTTTCCATCCATCCGTCCTTCCATCAGTCTGTCTTTCTATAACACTTTCTTTCGGTGCGATGTCTCGAGAAGCCTTTAAGCCTTTCCAATGAAATTTTACATAACAACTCCCTGTGGCCTAAGAAAGACCTCCATTGATTTTAAAGTCAAAGGTCAAGGTCATGAATTCATAAATTCTGTCTTGTTCTAACACTTAATTTCCGCACGATTTCTCAAGAAGCCTTCAAGCTTTTTCAATGAAACTTTATACCACAACTCCATATGGCATAAGGCATACCCCTATTGATTTCGAGGTCAAAAGGTCAAAGGTCAAGGTGAAAAATTTATACATTCTGTTTGTGTGTAAAACTTTCATTTCCGAGCGATATCTCAAGAAGGTTTTAAGCTTTTGCAATTAAATTTTATATCATAACTTTCTGTGGACCCGCCCGCCCCTCTTAAAGTGTCCTGTCCCCCCACTTTCACCACCCTCTAACCCCCATCCCTCTAGATCCATACATGCTCAAACAGGGGACAAAGATTCTTTGAATTAGCTTGTTAGTATAGCATTTATACTCAGATTTTGTGAATGTCGTATCCTGTTTTATATACAACGTATTTTTATAAATTACTGAAACTGGTATTACATTCTCACCTTTAGCTTGATGCATAATGTGAAAATGCTATTAGAATGTTTTTTAAGGTCATTTATTGATAAAAAAGGTATCCAAATCAAAATATTGAAAGCCTATACACTTATCATATTGAGTGACTTGTGCTACATGCAAGTGTTGTTTTTGCAGACTAAGTCCTTCTTCTAAAATTTTTTAACCCTTCCATTTCAACATTGCGCTTTTCCAGTGGCAGTCAAAATGTGTTTTCCTGTGACTTTTTACGGAGAAGTTGAAAGAAAAAGCCTAAATCCATTTTACTTTGCAATATTGTTCTTAAAAAAATTAGAGAGATTGGTGATAATTCAACCCAAATATGCCTGGATTTACGTAATAGATCTGCTATTTCCAAAATTTAATCAATAATAATCTGTTTTAAAAAGCTGCTGGACCTGTTCGGATTATCTGTTTTTGTGCTTTCTTGAATTTGTGTCTGTTGCTAAGTTTGAGTTCAACTTGGTTGGTAAGCTTGATGGAATCGTACACCTTATGGTGTGTAATGTAAACATAATTTCTCAACTTAAGTCTCTGAAATTGTTGATAATAAATTATCTAACCCTGCCTTCTTCCTACAGTTTTCATTTTTTAAAAAAATGAATATGATAAAGTAACAAATGACCAGGGCTTACTTCACCCCTTCCAGAAACCATGTAAAAGCACTTACCCCACATAAATTGGTAAGAGTCATTTATGAGAAAAATTCGGATCCCTTGTAAAACGTTAAGATGCATTATTCAGAAATATGAATCAAAACCGTTCATCATAAGTGATTAACCCCACCTTGCCCCCATTCCCGAGGAATAGATTTTTTGTGTTCAATTTTACGATTTTCTTTTTTTGGTAGAAAAAGGGGGTGTACTTGTCAGAAATTTATAATTTATATTTTCATAATTCATAAGATACAACTAGACAGATTTAATATTAATTTTACTGCTATAAGGTTCAATCAAAATGTATCTTAGTCTAGAGAAATGATAAACCATTAACTTTAAATATGATTCAGACAATTTGTAGTTCTATGTACCCCCCCCCCCCCCCCCCCCATTGAAAGTATAATTTTGACTGTTTGACAGGAATAAAACAAAACATCTTTATTATTGGCCTAAACAATTTTTTTATTCTTTTTTTTTTTTAAAGGATAAAGACCTTTCCCATAAAGAAAATTCCTGGATCAGCAACATTATCAATTTCTTTATAAATGTTTTCAAAATCATTAAATAAAAAGTCCAAATCTGAAATATACACACATAACTGTTTTCAAAATCATTAAATAAAAAGTCCAAATCTGAAATATACACACATAACTTTTCTCTCTTTTTTGTGATACAGATCAAGGCAAACAGTAGGAGGAATTAAAAAGATTGAGTTTTCTGTTACGTTCCTCACTAAAACAGGGTTTTTAGATGTAAATTTTTTTTCTACAATAATGTTGCTTGCCTAAAATTAAATATCCGATTAATTATGAACTTCTTTGAGCCATTAGTACATACAAACTCTATTTTAAAGGGGGTGGGGGTGGGGGGGGGGGCAGGCACATGTTTCAGTAATGATTTTTTAAAGCCAATTTTGAGCCATTAGTACATACAAACTCTATTTTAAAAGGGGGGGGGGGGGGGCAGGCACATGTTTCAGTAATGATTTTTTAAAGCCAATATAGTATGATAAAAAATACTTATTATACTAATATTATTACCGAAACAAGTACCTGTGGGTGGGGGTGGGGGTTGTAGCACATATCAAGGATAGATTATTTATTAAATTTTCCTGTCAGTCGAGGTCAGATTATTTTTTTTCAACATTAATTTTCAAGAAAAGATTATTAGTTTCTAAAATATGTCACCTCCTCAACCCGTATCAAATGGTCGTTCCTTTAATGACAGGCATCAACTTTCATCACATCATTCAGTATAAACTTGATTCACCTGTACATGTAGTATGATGTACTTTGTTGTTGCCAAGCCTATTTTTATCCAACTTTCAACTTCCAGTTTTGTACAATCAATTTCAATCATGTAAATGTAGCTCGACTTTAATTATCTAGGTAAAATCAATAGCTTAGTTCTCTCACATTATAATTCAGTTTTGTTTAAAAAAAAAAACACTTGCTTTCC
This sequence comes from Saccostrea echinata, assembly GCF_033153115.1. Taxonomy (NCBI): domain Eukaryota; kingdom Metazoa; phylum Mollusca; class Bivalvia; order Ostreida; family Ostreidae; genus Saccostrea; species Saccostrea echinata. The sequence goes on from NW_026889750.1 coordinate 38,017,105, forward strand.
AAAGCTGTATTCATTATTTCATGTGTAAATCACTCTGACTGAGACACTGTACCTCTTCTTATAACCAATTCAATATAATTTCTAATATCTCAAGTTATCTTTCATCCCCATTTTGAAAATCCTAAGACCTCGAGGCTTATAGCTGGCTTCAATATCATGAATGTGTATATATATATACAGAGCTGATTTCCTGTATAGGCCAACCATGTGGTCTTGTACATTTCGCCATTATTCACACATCAAAATTACTCTTTTGCATGCAGGAAAAATAAATAAAATTTATATACACATTTAATAAACAGAAAAAAAACTTGATTTTACTTGAAATCCAGGATATATGTTGACAACATAAACAATATCCATTCAGTTTTGTCCAATGATTTTTTTATCTCTCACACTAAAGAGCTCACAATTATCAAAAGGAGATAATTCAATTTTTAAATGAATGTCAGTTGTTTTAATCATAGATTTCTCATATTTATAGACTGAATACCAACGTTTTTGAATGCCTTTTAAAATTAGATGTCATATTTCTTATTTCTGTGAGTAACATGAATTGAAGTAGCCGCATTTCATTAAATAACATCCCCAAAAATTGCACTTTTTCAGAAAAAATCAACTTTAGACACCGTTTCCATGGTAACTACTCAACATTCATATGATCTAACACTATTTTTTGGAGTAGTTTATGAGGTGGTAAATTCCAGCCAAATTTGAAAAAAATCTGTGACTATGCGTGCCACAAGTTTAAGTGGTTACAGAGAATGGCTATTATTTAGCCCATTTTGCATGTGTTATAGGTAGGTACTACAAAACGGGGCAAATTCACAATGACAGAGTTATCTCCTTTCTAACAATGAATTTAAAATAGGCTGAATAGTTTGCCATTGTGATAGGGTGAAAATAACTCTGAATGAAAATTACCCTGTATACAGTGGTGTATTCTTGCACAGGTAGAGTTTCAAGTACTTTGAATGCAGAAAATTAAAGTGCCATTTTATTTCTACATCAGAACAATGAAGTACAATTGATAATAATTATACTAGCATATGGGGTTATAAGACCAGTGTTTATCATCTCAGATCCAGAATATCATGCAGTTGGCTGGAGCTACGGAAGACCTGCTGGATGTACAGGGATCTTCTGTGATGCTTTGTCTGGAGGATGGCTGGGACTGCACCACACAGGTACGCAGTGTTAATAATGGAATTATTTCATGTACTAACACTTAGGTTAGATTCAAAGATTGGAATAAAAATTCACAATAAAATTAATATTTGAGTAGACACTTACCCAAAAGGACCGGTATCACTAACATGTCTTACAGCATTCTTTTATGAACATATTATTTGTAAAAAAAGAAGGAGGAGATGGGTGGTTCAAGTCAGTTTTTTTGGCTTTCTCTGATTTTGAAATTCATCGGAATGTAAGGTCTCATCTAAAGTTATGTTTTATTATAAGTTATTTGACATACTGCTAGTGAGAGTATTCTCTTTATCATGGAATGCCCAGAATTCCCTTTCTATGTACAGGTGGTGTCTGTGGCTCAGCTGCTCTTGGATCCATACTACCGCACCATTGAAGGATTCAAGTGTCTGGTGGAAAAAGAGTGGTTGTCATTTGGTCATCGCTTCACTCACCGTAGCAACCAGACAATAGCCAATCATGCTAGTGGGTTTGCCCCACTGTTTCTACAGTTTCTGGATGTAGTCCATCAGGTGAATTGCTTCTTACAGTTAATTACATCATACAGTTTTACAATTACATAATTGCAGTTTCTGAATGTTATCCATCTGGTGAATTCCTTCTTTTCTCTTGAATAAATTTGTGGCCAAGTTTAATGATTTAAATCTTTAAAATAGTTCTGTAAAACAGTTTATGATCTAAAAAAGAAGGACAAGTACACTGTAATGGTAACAGATTACCGGTACATGTAATTTGTTATCTTTGTACAGATCCACCACCAGTTCCCATTGTCTTTCGAGTTTAACCAGTTCTTCCTGAGATTTTTAGCTTACCACTATGTGTCCAATCGATTCCGAACGTTCATGATGGACAATGAATATGAGCGCGTGGAGGCAGGCTGGCTAATGGAAGACAGGAGGTCATCCAAGATCAACCATGAACAAGCAGATCTGGATGGTGAGTACAATGAATGAATAATTAACATGGTTTCAGTATATACAATATATTCTGAGCGCTGTTGACTGAGGCTTTGTTAATTTTATGATAATTAATAGGAATAGGAATTTTTTCTTATGTGTGCTTGTTTGACTTTTGTATTAAATCCAACTGTTAAAATATGACTTTTATTTTGTAGGTGGATTTGCCACAAGACACCAGTCTCATCAGGGAGCTTCTATTTGGGACTACATAGAAAAACATCATCGTAAATCCACTCTGTTCATGAACTTTTATTATAGCCCCTCAGACCAAGACGTAGTCCTGCGTCCTTACTCTAATATCTCCAATTTAAGGATCTGGGACTACTTTCTAAATGAAGATCTCGCTCATGGTCCAGCCTATGAGATTGAGACAACTAACAAAGAAATCCAGATGAGTGAGGAGGAGAAAACTGACAGCTCCGGACAACCACTCATGCGGAAAATTGTCAATGGCTGTCATGACAATGTGTTCATGCAGCAACCTAACGTGTTCAGGCAAAAGCTTCAGGTACAGGACTAGCAATCTGCTTTCAAAATGTTTTATGTGTACAGGATAAGAAGACTGTAGTTTAGGATGTTTTAGCTCTACTGGTCAAAGACTAGAAGAGCTTTTGCAATGGTAAGGTGTCCCCTGTCTCTCTCTCTCTTCTACAGATTTCGTTTCATTTCAACAGAACTCTGTACACAGGAAGACTACAACAAGATACATAATTTTTGTTATCTGTGTTTGATATTCATTCAAAATACTACTCTTGCTACATTTTTGTTTACTTTAAATAAAATATGGCATACAACTAGGCTATGCCAGGATCCATAATTCTATACAAATAAACTAGTTTTTGATTTCAATAAAAAGTTGGTACTAAAAATATAAATTTTTGTGAAATCATTTCAAAAAGCTAGTACTACTATAGATTTGAACTGATTTCATTAGATCTTGAAACCGAAATAGAGACATTAATAATAATATTCATAATTCTGTTTGGTGAATGGTATGCCTTTGCTAATAGAGTAGTCAGAATGGTGTTTGAAAATGCTACTTGTCCTTCAGTTTGTTTGATTTGAATGAAAGAAAACATTAGGATACACAGTTTTATATAAATATAAAACTAGAAGTTTAAAATCCAGCTCCTGTAAGAACAACTCAGGAGAGCTACAGTCTAACCAGAAGAGACTTATAGTTGAATTTAAAAAAAATTAGTATATCTGTATTCAGCGGCCTTATGTACTATGTAACATTCTTTTGCATGTGCATATATTAAGCTGAAAACAATTTTTCAGTTTAAGGACATCAGAAATTACAGTAAAAATGTAATTTTATGACAAATTTTATCTTTACAACAGGAAATACACAAGTTGGAGACAGACTTGGGACATTTCCAACAGAAATGGAAGACAGTTTGGGATAAGCTTGAATTGCCCACTGGCAAACGAGAGACTATGCAAAGAAATTTGTCTTTTAATACTCAAATTGTAAAATCTCATGGACGCTCAATACACAAGCGATCAACCTTAGAAATTTTAGTGAAAGGAAAGATGTTAGGTGAAGCAGCCAAAATGTTTAGCCAGCCTCACCGTTTTGAGAAGCACACATACACCACACCAGCCTACTGTGACTATTGTAGTCAGGTTCTCTGGGGACTTCTTAAGACAGGTAGGTTAGAAGGTGGCAGGTCACTGAAATAAAGGTGTGGCTACAGTACCTCAGGTTAACAAGTTTATGTTCATCTTATCTTTGAATTATTTATGAGATCTGGGTTTCTTTGTATTCTTAAGCTTATTTGTTGAATATTCAGATGGCTTGGAAGGTTGGTAATCTTTTGTCAGATTTCTCTGCTTCTCATGCCAAATGAATCAATTTGTAATTCTTTCCTATATATTATATTGTTCAATTGCTGTACTTTTGAAAGATGAATCGTTAAGTAAGAGACCTTTTAATGTTACAGGGATGCACTGTACGGACTGTGGATACAACTGTCATGAGAAATGTTTGTCTCATGTACCCAAAAACTGTACAAAGTTAAAGATAGTCTCTGATTCCAGCAATACCAACACAAGTGTTTCCAGAGTGTCGGACACATCTACCCTTAAAAGTAAGTTAAAAAGATATAAAATCTCCCTGAAATCTTGCTTGCCATTGGAAGGGTATGAGATTTGAGCTTCAAAACAATGTTTTCCTCTGAACTTGATGCCAAAAGTTAAAAAAAAATCCTCCAAAACCAAGTTTAGGCAAAGTACTGTATTGTGTGTAATAATAATGTATATGTTAAGTGGTAGGACATATGAATGATGGCATAGCATGATGTGGAGTTAAATTTTTGTACAATTATAAATAGATGAAGAGCTTCCAGTAGAGAGTGGTCCTACATATGCCACATACACACCAGCCACCACCAACACAGAAAATAGCTGTCTCCACAAAGGCTACCTCTTCAAAAGAGGGGCCCTCCTCAAGGGATGGAAACAGCGCTGGTTTGTCCTGGACTCCACCAAACACCAGGTAAAGGGATACTAACAGGAAAGCAATGTCGCATTTTTTCTGAATATCTTGTACTTTTGTGCTGTATGACCACTGTAACCTAAAAATATGTATATGAACCTTATTTATTCAATGATCTTGGATTTTCAGTTTTACATTAATCATGGTTGAGAATTGCACAGTATTTTAAGTTCACTGAAAAAATTTGCTTCATTAAATACTGATTAATTTGAAATTTTAGATCATTTAAAATTGCATGATTATTGCATCCCCCAAAGGAAGGTCATTTTTATTTCCTCTTTATGTTCTACTTTGTAGAAAAAAATGATACTTCATTGTAATAAACAGGTGTTCACAACTAGTTAATCTGTGCTTGGGTTTTTGTGTAGAAGTTAGATGTAAACTTTCTTTGGTAGTTGAGGTATTATGACTCAGAGGAAGACACAAACTGTAAAGGTTATATAGAACTGTTTGATGTCCAGTCTGTACAGCCCATACGGAACGTCCAGGGCGCCCCCAAAAAGGCAGATGAAAATGCTTTCTTTGAGGTAAGAACTAAGATTTATTTTTTATGTGATTTGCACATTTTAAATGTTTGTTGTTCCCAATTAAGAAGAGTTTAAAGGGAATGTTTTGTCTCTATTCTTTATTTTTTCCTTGTGATTTTGAACATTTAAATTGCATTTTCTGTATTTAGAAGAATCTTATTGCAAGAGAATTGAGATTGACATCTGTAATTTCATACATACTGTAAACATACATAAAAGTGCAATCTTCCCTTTCAGATGATTAGTGTAGTCATATATTAGTGCATTTGGAGTCAATACATACTTATTTTTATCATATAATTAAATAGCATATACTAAAATTGGCAGACAAAAAGCAATGCCAAAGGTGCTAAAATATGATTACCACTAAAATAAGTACATTTACAGTATATATACGTCAGCATTCTATTGACAAAGATTCAGTAAATATGCATATGGTCATAAAATACATGTTTAAGAATGAAAGCTAGTATTTGGTCAGCATGTACATCGTAGGTTGACACATGCCTTAAATAAGATTTGATCTCTTATAGCTGAAAACAAACCGCAGAATGTACAACTTCTTGGCAGCCGACGCTAAAACCGCCCAGAGCTGGATAGACAGGATTCACAGCTTTATATGAAGACATACTGGTTTATTTATCACACAAGTGCCCCCTCTCTGTTCCTGCTGTTAGAGATTACAGGTGCCATAGTCAGAACATCACACTGTCTGTGTATGTGTGATGTCATGTTTTGTACAAGTAGTGGCCCTTGATGCTCTAAGTACTACAGGAAAATCCATACAAATCTGCTGAAATTTCTACATCGTATGTCAAATGTTTCAAAACTGGCATGTTCGGATGAATAAGAAATACAGGAAGGAAAGGTTAACCTGCAATTCTGAATGAATTCACATATGCAGCTTAACTGAACATTCAGATTATTTAAAAAAAAAAAGAAAAAATAGCCCTATAATATATTTCTTTACAATTTTGTGATAGCGGCTGTATGACTTTGTATATGTGTGTTTGAAGTCTGTGTTGGTAATTGTGTCACAGAATCTAGGATTTCTTGCTGCTATGGCTTGGTGCTTTATTTGTTATGACAGACAAACATTCTGTGGTTTTCAGGTCACAGATACAAATCCAGGAAAAGCATGCTTGATGCATAATAACACAATCTTCCCTACACCTTTACACAGAGTGGGTTGTGATTATAAGTCTATTGATGTTTAAAAGGGAAGATGACATGGCCATTGGGATTTTTTAAAAGAAGCTAGTTTAGATTAGCATTAAAGCAATACTTAGACTGACACAAATCTGAACAAAACCAAACGTACTAAAGTATTGTGTTTCATCTGTATAAAATGATGTATTCATTACGTGTTCTATCATGGTGTACAAATCATTCATACATTTATTTATTTTTTGGATTACTAGATTTAGAATGTGTCATTATGTTTCTGTAAATAGAGACCTTGTCATATTCTTAGATGTAAATAGAAAATGTCGTGAGTTTTGTATGCATTCTTATGTCCCCCTCTATCAGAGAGATACCTGCATCAGGGCTGTCTTTAATGAAGACGTTTTATTTGTGTGAATATTGTCCTATTTTGTTTGTGTAGGCTTTACATGTTGGGGTTTTCCCTACCATACATGTCTGCTAGTCAAAACTGAACTATCAGTTTCATCTCTGACATCAAAAAGATCTGTTCATTCATTTAGTCATACCTGGACACAGGTTCAGTACACACCAAAGCTTTGATTATGATATTTTTTACAGAACAAATTTTCACTCTTTCAAAGAGAAATAAGATTGATATTTGCTGAATGCAAATGTGTTAAATCATATTTTAGTATGAAACTCTTTTTATATATAACACTGAAAACCATTTGTCCCAAGCTGTTTAATGGTAAGGGTGACCAAGTTTTAGACTCCATGACATTTATAAATTTTAATTTCATTTTATTACATTTTGTAACTGTTTTAGTGTGAAATTTGAAGATGTAAGTACTGTTGGATGCTAGGAACAGGGTTAAGATAGGTATTATAAATTTTGACTTCAGATGCATTCTATGAACCAGTGAAAATATTCAATGCTTGCTGTAGTATTTTTTCATCTCTAAATGTAGAATCTGCTCAACATTTGTCAATTAGAATTATATTAGAGGACTTCTAAAACTTATTCAATCTTGTTCTGTCTCAATGTCATGAAGATAACTTCATCCAGTAGGAAATCTGTGCAATAACGTAAGATTTTGTGACAGTCGAGATAGGAGTTAACTCCCCCTTGTCAGTATTGTACATTTTCCTCAGTATAAGATTTTAAATATTCTAATCATAAGCAATATTATATAGTGGATGGTTTACATAGAAGAGACACTGTTTTATTGAGTGTTTTATGAAAATGTAACTCAAAAAAAGTTTATTTTATACATAAAAAAAAAAAATTGAAGGAAAGCATTGTTTATTAAAATTGGGTCATCAGTATTGTTTTGATATATGTTCTGTATTAGTACAGTTGTAATGAATATGAAATACATGTAAGCTAATTTATTTAATATAGTAAATAATGATCTAAATATTTGATATTTGTATGGAATTTATGCTGGTATGGTTAAAAATAATATAAAAGTAGTAACTTAGGAATTCCTACATGCTTTTCCTTCTATGGTACATATACTTGTGAAAAAGAAGTATCCAATTTTTTTTCTGTGGTATGATCTTTTATTTATTTGTTTCTATCAATAATCTAGGATTCCTTTTTTATGAAGTACATGTAATTTTTCCAGTTTTAGATATAAGTATCAGTTGAATGATTTCCTGTTATAGTCATTGTTTTCAGCTTGTATGTATGTTACATACTGACATAGGGTTCTGAAATAAACGTCATATAATTTATGTCCTGTTTTTTCATTTGACTCCCAAGCAATAACAATCACTCTGTTAAACAATTTGATTCATAGTTCTGTTGATTGCACAATCTATTTTCTACATATGGTGTCCGGATAGGGCCATTGCAAAAGCTCAACAGCGCGTTCAGAAAAACACGCCATCGTGCTAACACACAACATGCCATCGCGCTAACACACAACTCGCGGTCGCGCTATCACAAAGTTGTGTTAGGGAGTTGTGTGATAGTGCAACAGTGTGTTGTGTAAAGTTGCGTTAACGCGATGGCTGTTGTCTGATAGCTTGATGGCCTTTTTTGTATAAGCACGCTGACGTGTTTTGTATAATTCTGTTAGCGTGATGGCATGTTGTGTGTTAGCGTGATGGCGTGTTTTTCTGAACGTGCTGTTAAGCTTTTGCAAATGGCCCTATCCGGACACCATATCTACATCTACTGAGTGCCCAATTACAAAATCTCTCTCATTTGGTCCAAGAGGTTTTTTAAGCTCACCTTGACAAAGTGATGAGTTCATTGACAAAATCTACACTGCTGTACAGTTGATGTTGGCAATCCGGTTAAAGTTTTAGAAGCAAGTCCTAATTCCAAGTAACTATATGCCCTACGTGGCCCAAACTTGCTTCGATGATTCATCTAGGGATGGACATTACCAGACTTCCTTTTGATTTCGAACTGACCTAAATTTTCCAGATGAGTTAACAGATTAAATTTTTGGAGCCAGTCCATTTCCAAGTAACTATAAGCCCTACCTGGACCAAACTTGAATGGATGATGTATCTAGGGAATCGATACACTCCACAAGACTTGCTTCAGATGATGGCTTTGACCTACATTTTCTAGATGAGTGACTAGGGTATTGTTTTTGGAGTAGCTCTGTAACTATATGACCTGTTATGATTAAACTTGCACGGGTAACGTAACTAGGGATGGACACTACCAGACTTGCTTCAGATACTTGATCTGCCCTACATTTTCTGGATGAGTGATCAGAAATTTTTTGGAGCAGGTCCATTCCCAAGTGAATATGTCCTATTTAAACCAAACTTGCCTGGATATTGATCTCAGATGAAAACTAACTAGAAAAATTTTATGTAAGATTTGCCTGAGTTGTAGATAACATTCAAGAAGGTGAGTTTCGTAATCTTTAATTAATTACATGTACCTATGTTTTGTGTTTTTTGTTGGGTTGTTTGAGATACGTTTTTTGGAGAGGGGTGATTGTCATTTGAAGTGGATCACCTAGTTTACTATAGATTGCACATGCAGTAAAGTTTCTAATTCCAATTGTATCAATAGATCCACTCCAAGTTTGACTCAATCTAAGCACCATTAATGGTGTTACTGCTAGATGCACTTTGGATGTAGTAATTGATGCTACTGAGTATTAAATGTGCACAAATGCTGCAAAGGAGGTAGGGGTAGCTCATGACAAAATTTGAATTGTCTTACCCTGCATTTATTCTGTCACAAACGATTTTAAAAGTTGAAAATATAAAAATTCAATCTTTGATGCTATAATCAAACTCTTTAAGAAACATAGGTAAACAAAGATTATGAAGCTCACATTGACAGATATTATCTAGAAGTAAGGCAAAGTCTCACAGCAAATGAATGTTCTGGTATTGTGCATCCATAGATGAATCATGCAAGTTTGGTATGGGTAGGACTTACAATTATTTTGAAATGAACTGGCTCTAAAAATTTACTAATCTTCTGAAAAATGTAAGTATCCATATATGAATGTAAAGATCCAGCATCCGAAGCATGCCTAATAGTGTGCAACCTAGATGCATCATCCATGCAAGTTTGGTCATCAAAAGGTTTTTAGTTACTTGAGCATGGACTTTCTCAAAATACTGGTACTTTAACCTAGTACTCACGTATATGATCAGGTCCAGCATCCTAAACAAGCCTGATAATGTGCATCCCTAGATGCATCATCCATGCAAGTTTAGGCAGCAAAGTGCTTATATTTCTTTTGGAAGGACTAATGTTACAAAAAAATTACCAGGTCACTCATCCAGAAAATCTAGCTCAGATCCTGCATCTGAACCAAGGCTGGTAGAATACAACCCTAGGTTAATCATCCAAGCAAGTTTGGTCCAGGTAAGCCCATACTAATTAATAAAAAAAGATAAAAAAATAAGAAAAAAATTAAACATGGCCACTCATTCAGAAAATCAGAATAGAACAAATCCAGTATCTGAAGTAAGCCTATCAATGTACATCCCTAGATGCATCATACATGCAAGTTTATTCACCATAGGTCCTGCAGTTAGGAATGGACCTGCTCCACAAACTTTTAATCTGGTCACTCATCAAGAAAATATAGGTCAGATCAGATCCAGCATCTAAAGGCAAGCTCTATAAACTTTAACCTTGATCCAGCATCTGATCCAAGCCTGGAAGCTAGGGTACATCCATTGACTGGTCCAGATAGGGCTCATGCATGGTTACTTGAGAATGGACTTGCTCCTTAAACACTACCCGTAAGACTGACGCCTGAAGCATAGCATAAGCTCCTCTCGACCTTCAAGGTGAGCTAAAAATTCAGCATTAGGATTCCAAGACGAAAATATCTCAAATTCAACAGAATTTGTAGGGATAACATAACACATCCTTTTGTGCATATAATTCAGGTATAAAATATATTGGTCAGATCTCTTGTCTGTGATTTAACTGAATTCATCTGAATTTATTAAATGACTCGAGCAACTATTTGAGATCAAACAGTCTAGATCTCCATTATATCTTGAAATTGTGTAGGGAACAAGAAATAGTTTTTGGAGCAGGTCCATTCCTAACTGACTAGGCACTATGGTGAATAAACTTGCATGTATGATGCATCTATATAGAGATGCACATTGATAGGCATGAAAATGTTCTTGGAAAAATTAGCAATTTTAACTTTGACATTTAGCTAAATGACTTTATCATCTGTTTCCCTCTTGTCATTATTCATGGCGTATGCAGTGAAAATGAGCTTTTGTATTATCTCCAAAATGTAATAGTGGCACATTTATCACTAGGCACCAATTGGCGGATCCAAGGGGGGGGGGGGTAACCCCCCTTTATTTTTTGCGAAGTGGAAATAGAGAAAAGGGAGATAAAATATGTTTTCTGAGATACTGTAAACCAACTATTATTCGCGTCAACTTAAATTTGCGATTCGTCGGTTTGAAATCAATTTAATCCGCGACGATTAATTTTCGCGACTGAGGAAACATTCTCTACAAATACAAAGCAAAATAAATGGTTCGAGGCTATAAATATTCGCGAGTTAAAGTAGGTCGCGAAACTCGCGAATATTTCTGGCACGCGAATAAAAGTTGGTTTACAGTAGATCTTTTATGTCAAATACGTTTTAAATATGAACTTAGTTCAAAACAGCTCGATCAGCTGCAATCTTTGCTCATATTCCACTTGCTGTAGTCAGAGTCTCACATATTTCCTTTCCTCCATTTACCTTCACTATCCCTTCCTTTCAGTGTTTTTATTTTTGAGTGAATGGTATAGATTTCAATATATGAAGTGACATGTAAGGTTCAATTTGATATCAGATTCTGGCGATCTTTGGCTATATACCATTTTCAGAGAACTAACTTAAGGTATGTCCCTCGTCAGCTTTTTAGAAAAGTTCAGTAAGAACCTTTAATTTCAACATCAGATGACCTGTAATAGAGAGGCTTTTACATTTTTTTTTTACTATTTTAATCTTTAAATGATTTTTTCAGCGTAAGTTTAACAGTTTTGAAGTATGCATCCCAAAACATGTTTAACTATTTATTACAATTCAATTTTTATAACATATTTAAATTAAACAATGCAAATTTTTCAACTTTCAATTAAAAAACTGCTCACAAATTCATAAAGAAACAAGATTAATGAGGGACTATTTCTTGTGGTGGAAGGATATCTAGAAGAAAGTTCTTCAAATCTACACATTTGTTAAGGAGGGATTCTTCTCATAAGAACACTTATTTCTTATATTTAAAAATCAATGGAATTTTAACAGAATCAAGAAGACAATATCACTAAGTGATGGTATCAGTTGGATTAAATTTGACCGTTTTATATTAGAGGCAAGGTCAGGTAAAGGTCAGTACCTTTTCCCTGGACATTAAGATTAAAAAATACTGTTGCCAATCATGCGATGCCTACTTCTATTTCAATAAATTAAATGTTTTTCTTTTTGCATAAAGAGATATTACCATTTTGGGTCTATAAGATGATATTACCAAATTGACATAAATAATTTAACTAAAGTGGATATTGGCTAATCCGAATTTCCTCTACTTTTCTTAAAATTTTAAGATATTTTCGTTATTTTTATATGCTTCCTATATTTAAATTTTTCTTATTTTCAGATATGGTAAAGTTGTCAAATAAAGATACAAAATGATATAAAAACAAAAAGTTTTGACCGTTTACTAAGAGAGAAAAAACACTTTTTACGAATTTTTGGCTCAAATCTGAACTTAGATTGGAAGATTTTAAAAGCTAACATAACTGTAGTTTGTTTGAAAAATCATATCTTTTTGATATATTTTAAAACTTTAGTCCCTTATCATTAATTCAACTTACATTTAAAAATTTTCTCCAAGTCTTTGATTGTGTAAAATTATAACTAAATTCATTGTTCTATAATTATTTTGAAAGACAGAAAAGAAGATATTTTCATACGCCGCCATTCCACCAAAAATATAGTCCCTGCTAGATTTCAAACTCAGTTTACCATTTCTATTTAAAGTTGTACAATTGTGATGAGGAAAGAAAAATATGATCTTTTAAATCTCTTACATCTAAATATATAAAACATATAAGCAATTATACTTTGAATATTTCATCTAGTCAGAAACGAGACAAGAATCCCTCCTTAAAATTAAAATCCTGGAACTTAAAATTTAGCCCCATATATCTTTACTTAGAGAATATTTTCCGTTATGATATACTAGGAATATTAAATATAGGTCTCAATTTATATTTTTAGAACAAAATTTTACACATTCACTCAACAGACTGAAAGAAATTAAGATATGTTAGAGAAGTCAAGATAAAATTTACACCATTTTTCGCCGGAAATCGCACATTTTGACCCATATCTCAAAATTTACCTCACTGACCCCAACTTTTCCTTTTATTATTTTAAACAACACGATACTTCCAACCGATCAGCACTTAAGTCATAAAAAGTTTGATACAAAAAATATTTTATTTCCTATTTAGATTTTTAATACCCCAAATATGATACTTATTAATGCAAAAAGGTCACACAATAATTTGTGCGCATTAATTTGCATGATTTGTTCAATGATAAATATTATTCAAACTATTTTACGTAAAATAAGATTATATTTATTGCCTTAATTACATCTGATAAAATATGATAAAGATTAAGTGATTCACCAAAGAGTTACAATTTAAGTGCAAAAAGGTCAACTTAATTGTACCGTAGCCCATTAAGATGCACACTGACCCCCCGTTTTCTTTGCGATTTTGAGACATGCTATATGAGTACTTATCTAAAATATACTTCTCAAAAAATCCTTGATATAACTAATTTCACGAGTGACATACCTTAAGGTATTTCCATCCTCCAGTGATGTCATAGGTTTTTGCAAAAACTGTTATTTATTTAAATTCATAGCAAATAGAAAAATTTCTTTTGGAAGACTGCTTTTCAATAGGTGTAAAGAAAAATAATGTTAATTAGAAGAATTTAAAATATCCTTTATTTAATCAATTATTCAATCTTTAAAAATGTTGCTAAGGGCAATAATCCTTTCTCTTGTGTCTTTGTTTATTCATTTTCTTTACTGTACTTTTAATGCTAAATGGATTCCCTGATATTCACAATTCAAACATATTTATAAAAAAAGTAATTATTTTGGAACTTTGAACATCAGAATAATGTTGAACAAGTTTTACATAACTTTTTCTATACAGATTCCTAAAAATGTATGATTTTTTATGTTGACATATATACTTCTGTTTAATTGCCTTACATCTTAAAAAATATGACAACCTATACTTTTTTTTTTTAAATTAATTGATTTGAACTAAATTCAGTGAAAATAAATGCAGTTTTGCTACATTGAACTATTAAAATCGTGAGGATGGAAATACCTTAAATAAGTCATTCAAAGGGAGTATGCATAAGTTCACAAAAATGAGTTAAACATATAATGTCACAGTTGATAAACTAGGTTTATAGACTGTATCGACTGTAAGCTATAGTTTACGGTCCCTAAACTATAGTTATCGACTTAATTTATATTCTTTAATCTTTAGTTAACGCCTAAACCTACGTTTTACAAGAGTAAACTATTCTTAACACTGAATACATGTACAATCACTGGCGATTGCAAAACATAGTTTATCTGGTAAATATTATTTCACAATTTGTTAACTATCATTTAAAGGAAATCTATAGTTGGAAATAAAAAGAAAAAATGACAAAATTTGTTTTTATATAAAAGAGATGATAAAGAAAAATTCATGTTGACGATTCGTAATCAATTTTTTCCTCAGCAGCAATGAAATAAATCACTGAGATTTATCCCTGTCGTCTTTCCAACCTTTTGCGTTGATCAGACAAAGATGACTGAGCATTGCTGGTACCAAAAGAGTTGCTGGAAGTTTGACTTATAAAATTTGCCTGATTCCCATTTATGCATACTAGATTTGGCTCACAAAGTTTGAAGGTAATCAGAGAAACTTGTCTCCGGGCCATTATGCACGCCTTTCTCTGAGACATGCTGTTAAATATTATCAAAATGACAAGTTACTCTAGTAGTTCTGTTTATGTGAAGCAATGTTTGTCTTTTCTTTTTTCTTTCTTTTTTTTTTATTAACAGTTAACCAAGGTTTTTAAACTCATTAACTATATATAACAACTCTTACCTAAAGTTTACAAGTGTGAATTATAGTTTAAATTATGCTTGACAAATGTGAATCATAGTTTATCTCATCCTCACGATGTCAAGGTTTTGTGATTTGGGAACTCCACACACAAAACCTTGACACTGAGAGGATGAGTTTATCTCTCAAAACTTTAATTTACGATTGATAAGTAAAGTTTAATTAACGAATGTTAAACATAGTTTATCTGATAAATATAGATTAAAGATTTGTGAAACTATGATTAACAACTCTTAACTATGGTTAAAGAATGTAAATTATAGTTTACCAATGAGAATCTAAATTTATCATCAAAATTTATTGTTAACGTTTATTTACTGACAGATAAATTTAGATTAACATCGTAAACAATAGTTTTCAACTATACATAAATATAAATATTTAAAAAAAAAATAGACAAGAAAAAGAAAACACAACAATCCTCCGTAAAGCTTTAGCACTTTCGGAGGATTTTTGTGTTTTCTTTTTATTTATATTTTAAATATTTAAATCCGATTAATACTGAGACTTTATTTCAATTTTGGATATATATATATATATATATATATATATATATATATATATATATATATATATATATATATATATATATATATATATATATATATATATATATATATATATTTATCCCATGTTTACCCCTTTATCCCGTGGATATGACTCATTGGATAAATTTTTCATAATCCACAGTTGCGACGTCACAATGGTTTTTGCGTTAGCGCGATGAAGTAAAATAAAGTGGAGTCCTTATATAAAACAGTGTAAAACATTGGTTGTGAAGTATTAAACATGGGATAAAAAGAATCTCCCATGAATTGTAGTTGGATATGACTTTTATCCAACTCGTTGTGTGTTTTTATCCCCTCGCCAAGGCTCGGGGATAAAAAACACACAACTCGTTGGATAAAAATCATATCCAACTACAAATCATGGGAGATCCTATATATATATATAAGTTTATTTATATATAAATATATACATATATAAGTTTATTTCTACATTTCTATAAGTATAAATATCTACATCTTAAGTTTACAGTCATACATGTATTAGGCGCCGATCCTGGATTTTTTTTTCCAGGGGGGTCAATTCCAGTCAAAAAAAATTCCAACCCAAACATTTCTTGACAAGCAAAAAAAAAAAAAAAAAAAAAGTAAAATCATTCCCCAAACGTGAAAAACACCTATTTCGTAGTGATAATGGTGGGGTCCAGTAATTTAAATGATATATATGGTCTAGATGAAGATAGTTTATACCAGTACATGAAAAATTGCTTTAACATATCTATATATAATGGACACCTTCCCAGTTCAGAATAGATTCCTACGTTTGTGCAAGTTTTCGATACCCCCATAATATATGTACATAATTTCATATAGAGTTTTTCAACTTCCCAATCTTTTAATATATCAAAAAGAGGGACATTTTTCCTTTTTCTCACAGCCAATATACAAAGCTATAGGTTTAATACAGTGATCAATATATGTAAAAAAAAATTTATAGAGGGATTAGCATTCTTTATATCTCTATAATATTTGAAGCGTGCTTTAAGCTTTTTTGATACATTTTTTTTTTTTGCTTCAATATTTACCTTTCAATTGTTTTCAAGAGTTATCCCCAGATATTTACTAGTATACAATTGTATTGTTTAACACATTCTATAATATCATTACCAAGATGGAATGCTTCCTTCAGTATAATCTACCCGAGTTGTTAAAAATTAGTACTTTTGTTTTCTTTATGTTTACTTCTAGACACCACTCCCTACAATAATCATGGATCGAGGAGATTGAGTTTATGTTGAAGATCTGATTTCGTAATGGATATTAAAACAAGGTCATCTGCATACATAAGACATGAAATATTTTCTTTATGTAGAGTAACAGGGACAGAATTATCATCCAGAATACTTGGGAGGTCATTTATTAAGAGTTTAGATAAACTTGGGCTAAGGAGATCACCTTGTCTAATCCAACCCTAGATGTGAAAAAAAAAAAAATGTTATTTTATCATTTACTTTCACACATAATCTATCATTCTTATACATAGATTTTAAAATTCTGTAAAATACTCACTGATATCATTTGATTGTACATGTAGTTTATACATAATGCCAACATGAATAACTTTATCAAATGCCTTTCAAAAATCAACAAAACAGGCGTATAGTTTCTTATCACCAGTCTTGAAATATTTGTTGATTGAACATTTCAACACAAAGATATGATCTGAAGTGCGAGATTTCTTGGAGAGACCTATCATTCTGTGATTTATGAATGACATCATTCTCTAGAAAATAATTGTTAAGTCTGCTGTTCAATATTAAGTTAAATAATTTTCCAATACTATTACTATTTAGCTATGCCTCTATAATTTTCTGGCTTGTTTGGATCCTCAGATTTGAATAGAGGACAAATAAAACTTTCTGACCGTTTTGAAGGATACTCTCCAGATGTAAACACAGCATTAAATAGTTTCAACAAGCAAGGATTGACAAAGTGTTGTGATGCTTTAAGCATTTCATTGAAATCATTGTCTAATACAGGTGTTTTTTCAACTTAAGTTTAGAAAATGCTTCTTGTAATTCCGTGTTTGTAATTTTAAGCTCACCTGAGCCGAAGGCTCAAGTGTGCTTTTCTGTTCAAAGAGTGTCCGGCGTCCGTCTCTCGTCTGTAAACTTTTTACATTTTCGACTTCTTCTCAAGAACCACTGGGCCAATTTCAACCAAACTTGCCACAAAGCATCCTTATGTAAAGGGGATTCAAGTTTGTACACAGGAAGTGCCGCACCCTCTTTCAAGGGGAGATAATTAAGAATTTGTAAAAATTTGGTGGCATCTTTTAAAAATCTTCTTCTCAAGAACCACTGGGCAAGAAAAGATGAAACTTACGTGAAAGCTTCATTACATACTCTAAATTTAAATTTCTTCATATCATAACCCCCGGGAGTAGGGCGGGACCACAAGAGGGGGTTAAAGTTTTACATAGGAATATATAAGAAATATCTTTAGAAATCTTCTTCTCAAGAAAAGCAATGCCATTAATAGTCATATTATTACAGAAGTATCCTCAAGTAGTGTAGATTCAAGTTTGTTCCAGTCATGACCCCTGGGGGTGGGGCAGAGCCACAACAGGGGGGTCAAAGTTTACCATAGGAATATATAAGAAATATCTTTAAAAATCTTCTCAAGAACAGCAAAGCCATGATTAGTCATATTATTACAGAAATATTCTCAGGTATAGTGTTGATTCAAGTTTGTTCCAACCATGACCCCTAAGGGTGGGGCAGGGCCACAACAGGGGGGGGGGTGGGTCAAAGTTTACCATAGGAATATATAGGAAATATCCCTAAAAAGCCAGTATCAGACATATTAATACAGAAGTATCCTCAGGTAATGTAGAATAAAGTTCAAATCAAGACCCCTGGGGGTAGGGCGGGGCCACAACAGTGGGTCACGGTTTACATATGAATATACAGGTGTAATGGTTAAGTGACATTGGAGTAAAGCACATTGGACTTCAAATAGTGGAATGACCTGACAACCATTGGAATAGACTAAGGGTATATAAGGCAAAGCTTTGGGAAAGTCAGACATCCACAATCATTCAAAAGGTAGCAGAAGAAGTTGGATGATGAATCAGCAATAAAGAATTTAAGATTAGGTATTCCATCCCAATAGCAAAAGATTCAGTGAAATTGAATACAAAACAAATGTGTAGGTGTTGAATACTCGGTAAATTTAGACATAATTCCCATTTATTACTATTAGCATGTAAGGGTGGGATGTGTCCTAATTTATGACCTTGAATTTTGGTAAGAGTTATCTCCCTTTGTTTTTATTTAATAAAAAAAATCGGTTTTAAAAATCTTACCCGGTAAAAAAAAAAATTTCAATTGTCATTCTATTTCTAATGTGTTTAAGTGCATTTTTTCACTACAGTATTTATTGACATTCTTATTATTTGAATTTTTATTTTTACAAAATTGCTCCATAGACTTCAATGCTTTAATTGTTCTTGGTGTAGTAAATCTGAAGAAATTGAGACATCTGGTTCTCATCTATCAAAGGGAACCTAGGGGAGAAACACGGTGCAAGTAGTACCTTACCCAGTCCCCATCTCTAGATGAAAGAGAAAATTTAAGTACTATGTGATATACCCCCAGACATACACTGTAGCTGTCCAATCATTAACTCAGACAGAGTAAAAGGAAAACCTATATATCCCTTGTAAGAACCTGATCATATAGGTCATTAGGAAATATCTTTGAAATCTTCTTCTCAAGAACAACTAAGCCATTATTAGTCATATATATACAGAAGCAACCTTAGGTATTGTAGAATCAAGTTTGTTCAAATCATGACCCCCCCCCCCCCCCCCCGGGGGTTGGGGCACAACAGAGGGTCAAAGTTTTGCATAAGAATCATCGTCATCTTGAAAAAAATCTGCTGCTCAAGAACAGCAAAACCATGATTAGTCATATTATTATAGGAGCATCCACAGGTAGTGTAGATTCAAATTTATTCAAATTTACAGTGGGTAGGGTGGGGCCACAATGACCAATCAGAGTTTTACATAGGAATACATAGAGGAAAAAAATCTTAACAATTCTTCTTTTTAAGAACAGCAAAGCCATGATTAGTAATACTGATATAGAAGCATCCTGAGGTAGTGTAAAGTTAAGTTTGCCCCCCCCCCCCCTTAAAACTTCTCAAAATACTGGACTAATTTCTGCTTCTTCCTAGCCAGTGTGCTCAGGTGAGCGATGTGACCCATGGGCCTCTTCTTTTATCTATCATGGGAAAACTGCAATTATTATGTTTTATTAACTTTTAGCTTTTCCTCTAAAGTATCTAATTTTTTTTCTCTTTTTTGGTATTTTCTGAAATAGAAGTAAGATCTGAAAAAAAATACTGGAACCAAGTATCACCCTATCTTCAGCGTTATGGTTTTATATTTTAGTTTTTGGCCGTTATGGTCAAGACTAAAATATAAAACCATATAACGCAGCAGTACGTTCTGCAGCTAGTATCACCCTCGATGTCGATGCAGTTTTGATCACCTCTTTTTTCATAAAGAAAAGCTTGAAACTCTAGATTTAATTAAGAACTCTTCTGCAATCGTGACGTCATGTTTGATTTGCGTCATGTCATTTTGAGCACATGCAGTAGGGGCAAGTGTAAATCAAAGCGACTCAGAGGTAAAGTGGGATTGAGAGAATAACGTGCATTAATTAATATAATTATAGGTCTATCTGTTTTTAAAAAATACATCATTAGGAAATGGTTAGGTAGGGCCTAGATCTATACAAAAAATACTATCCTGTCTCTGATAAAGACTTCAATATGACTATGGCTAAAAATTAAACAACAATTTGCCTAAGATTACTTTGTCAATCATATTGAATTCGTGTAGAAGTACTGTGATCCTCAAATGTGTTCCGAGAAGAGAATCATAGATATTACAGATAGGCTAATGATTTTGAGTGAATCAGGAGTTTTCACTTTATTTACGGGTCACTGATTCGACAAAAATGGCCGTGGGCTGTGGGACGTTTCGCTTCGCCGAGATTTGGTACGACAACAAACTTATAAATGCCAGATATTTTTAGAGTGTAACGGAAGGTGCATGCAAGGTGGCATAAAGTTTGGAGATTTATGCTCGTTCGACACATTATCAGTTAGTGATGGAGGGGAACATGAGTGGAAACCCGGGAAAAGAACATGGAAAAGTTAGCAGTAAGTCACTTATTTTCTTAACGTGAACAGATTAATATTATTATGCCACACTCTTAATCATTCACCATGCACCAGGCACCACCACTGACAGTATTTCGTTCCCGCGTCCGCAAAATGCAGAAATTGTATAATTTTTTATTATACTTCAGTACATCTTTCTGATTTTTAGTTTAGAAACGTGTGTCTCTTAGAGAGGGAGAGAGAGAGAGAGAGAGCTAGGCGGGTGGGGGGGGGTATTCGAAAATTCAGGAATCCGAATTGATGAAAGGTAGATGTGATAACAAAGTTATGCCTGTGGCTACACATGTATGTATAAGCCTTGTTTTTATTTGACATAACATTGGTTTAACGATAGAACGTTCTTTCTATAATAACTCTTTAGCCACATAACTTATTTGTTTAAAAATGTTGTATAATAGAACGATATTAATTGTGTGCCAATTAATTTCTCTTACAATTGTCATATATGTTTGCATATATTTTGTATAAAAGATTTTTACATAGGGTATATGTCAACATTATTTAAAAGTAGTGTCGGAGAAAATCAATGAGGACAATATAGTTAGTGAACGAGTATATTGCCAACTATTTACAAATTTTCACAAGCAATGGTCCAAGAGAGAGAGAGAGAGATTATTGTTGTTTCATATAAATCTGATTAGATGAATAATTTTCTCTCTACCATAAACATGATAAACATTACTTTTAATTTGATTTTTCTCCAACTATTGCTAAAATAAAAACATGAATGATATTTTACAAATTGATGTTAAAAGTGGATCAACTATAAAGCTAAGCTAAGTAGATCTTTGTGTATATATATGTAAGTGCTGATGTATGTGACATACTTATAGGTTTTATATCTATACTGTAGAAATAGGCTTGTCATTTAATGGCAATATACGCTGATCATGATTGGGGGTCCATCTTACTGTATTTGTCTATATTATTTTTTTTAAAGACTGACATATTTCTTCTTTTTATACACACTTTACAGCAACAATTATCAGGTTTAAGTGCACCGTCATGTATTTGAAAGTGACATGTAGTTTAATTTCAGATGACATTAAATTAAGTGACCTGCATCAATGCTGAAATTGAGGAAAATGAGAACAATTTAAATTCTTGATCCACCCCTGCTTCCACTAGTATTCTGTGGAGGCAGGTTAGGAGGGGTGAATTCTCAAGAGGTGTGGTCCTGTCATGTCCAGTTTTCAAGAAACACTTTGACAGCAAATCTTCAGATATATGATGCAGCATATAGTCATTTTACTGAACAGTCACTACTGGCAAAAAGTGCTTGTCCAGTTTATTTTTTGTAAGACTAAATTTTAAATTAAGGTCTGACGACATGTTCAGCAAATATCTGTTCTAATGTTTCTCTTTGTAATTTATAAGAAATATTCATGATATTAAAATTATCTTCTGAATTCTAAACTGTTTTCAAAATGTCTAAGCAAATAATGTCTAAGCAAATACATACAATAAAAGTTCTGATACTGACAATTCAAGTGCTTTCAAAAAGGGTTATATTATTAATAGGAAACAACATCCTCTGGTACCTTGCACAAATGCCTGGTAAATACCTCAATTTTTTGTTAGGGAACTTGTTAAACTAGCAGTACTTCAATGACAAATTCTTGGAAAAAATATATATTATTAAGGAAGGTGTCGTCTGACCTTAACAAAGATTAAAACTCAATTTTTTTCTCTGGATTTTTTGCATATATGCCAATAAAATGTTCTAAGATTTTGAACTGTGGAATTTGATAGAATGACCTAGTTAGTAGATAGACCCTGAGTAATGCATATGGCACAGCTATTTTAAACAGCAATTAAATGAACACAGCTGTAGGAAATGAGGAGTAAAAAAGAATGCACAATTTCTTTTACTCTTTCATTCAGTCTCCGATTTGTTTTACTTTAATGTTGCTGGTATATGAATTAATGGGTCAACACTAAAACTAAAACATATTTTGACCATGTTGAAAATTATTATTGTTAAAAAAATCAGAACTTTTTAAAAATAATTAATTTCCAAAATAAGGTTGTGTATGGGTAATGCAAGCTTAATATGAATACAGTACTCAACTTAGCAATTGCTTACATACATTGTTTTCAATTAATATGTTGTTGTATATAAGCAAACAGTTCACATAAATATTTGTAAACCAAGATAAAGTCCCCCTAGATAGATATTGAAAAGTCAACACAGAAAAGGGTCAGAAATGAAATATTATGAGGAGTGATTAAAAATGGCTAACACAATAATGGATCCTAAAAAAGGCCAAGACATGTCAAACCAACATGGTATGTAAATTACTCATATTCCATGTTGTAGATTCAAAATTTGGAATTATAGGAGGTAGGCAAATTTATCAAAGTTTAATTAATATAGTGTTCTGCATTTTGATATGCATGAATAGTATACAATGCATGAACCCTGTAGTTTGGTAGCCGCCTTAATTGAGAGAAGGTCTAGGGTGTTTGTATACAAACTATAAATAAAAAAAATACCTGGGCTGGTATTTAAAAAATATATGATCTATCGCAGATGACATTTGTAGCCATATTAACAGATAAATCATCAGTGTTGAAAGAGATATAAAATTGAATTACACCTGGTGTAATAGTCTTCAGTATCAATCTAATATTTTTGCCAACATGAATGAATTAAATCTGATACTTGATACTTATATATGTCTACTTTCAGTAATAGTTAAGTAAATTTGAAGTTATATATATACATGTTTTAAAGGGAATGAAAGGAAATGCCAACAGGACATATTTTGTTATTTTCTAACATCACATCCCCCCTCCCCTCATCATAAGAATTAAATCATTGTAAAAATCTGTTGTGAAGTATCATCAAACATTTCTGTGTGCCATGTACATGCTTGGGCAGATAAGTGATGTACGTATAAACCCCATTTATAAACTTTTGTGTAATTTTACAAATTTTTGCAGATACAGTGTATAGAATGTGCTTTGTTTTTCTAAAAAAAATGTTTTTCTTGAATTCTAAATTTATATATATACATGTTTGTATTACTGTATATAATTAGGCATGCTTGAATTTCTTTAAAAAAAAGAAACTGCATTATTTAAGTATTAACCAGAAGAAAATGTTTGAATAAGAGAATGTTCATTCTACATTTGACCATGGAGTGTGGTGTACTCATCAAGTCATAATATGATGTTGAAAAAAAAACAAAAAACAACAACACTATCTCTTAGAGATGTCCATGTACGAGGGTTGTTAGAAAAGTTCGCGGACACGTTGATTTACAGGAAATATTTTGCAAACTTTGAAGAATGATGTATTTCTAATTAAATTCTTATCTTTAGTTTATTAGTATGTAAAAAATCAGATCCATTTACTAAAATTTTGAAAACATACTTTGATTTTTACTGCGCGGCCATAGGATTCACGGAGCAATCACTTGACGTTTTATGACGTTAGGTGACGCGACAACCTGATTCCAAACCTGTGAAGCTTTTTCACAGTTCTAAATATCTTTCATTTCTATCGACTTTTCGTGTCTTTTTCTGACTTATAAATTGAATAAGTATATCAAGACATGTTACATATTTTTTTATGTCTTTTGTGGCGTATCGGATATTAGTGAGATCTTTAAAATAATATCTACGCAGTTCAACGATCAGATAGGAGAAACAATGCAAAATCCATAGGCGCAACGTCCATGCAATGAGCAGGATATTGGGGGTATCGCAGGAGATGATAATCAAAAATATCCATCCTTCCATTCTTACAAAGCTGCTACCACTTGAACACTTTGGTACTAGATACGTGTAAGCCATCCCCAGCATCATCTTAAAACATTTTAGTCTCTTGCGGGCATTTTCCTGTCTGCACACATAATTTTTTAATAGTTCGGTGCTCCAAGACGTTCAATGACGTTACCATTTTTGGCTTTGTTTTTACGCATTGATCATCTATAATTAGTGATAAAACAGTCATAACTCCTCCAATTTAAATCAAAATTTCGCAAATAACGTTTCATGAATATCTAGCGATAGGTGAAATATCATAAATCTTAATGCGCTACAACAGTGCAATTTTTAATTTCAAAATTATGTCTCTGAAATATAAAAGTGAGAAAAAGCAGCATGCTCCGTGAAGCATGTTTTATCTAAATACTTTGGCTGTATATTTTTTAAAGATCATCGGAAAACACCAAATTTTTGCATATTAATTGGAAAATACGTACAGTTTTTACCTGCAGAGTTTTACTGATTTCATGCAAAAAGTGCGCTCACAATAGAACTTGTCCGCGAACTTTTCTAACAATCCTCGTACCTTAGTTGATGTTCTATAAAACTACCTGAAGTAATGCTCGTAAAGTAAGAGACTTGCATGTGCAGTCCTCGTTGCCACTTTTGATATTTGCAAATTGCATGTTTTGTAGCATAGAATATGATATCTAGTTTAAATGTTTACTCATAAAAGTAAATTAAATATGAAAGCTGCATGGAATGCCTTACTTGATTCTATATATTGTTCTTAGGAAGCTTTCAAAATAATTCGACAGATTTCTGAAAAAAATATATGAAGTATGCAGCCATACATAACATATGTATACTTTATAGGCCAATACCATGATATAAATCTAAAAATGTCTTGATTTTATTTCTTTGCTGGAAATGCAAGACTCTAGATCTGTGTATAACCAGCATATATTTGCTAATATAATATTAAATTATATTGTGCTGAAAATATATATAAGAAGGGTTTTTAAACTCAGTTGAATTAGCATTAACTTACATTGCATTAACTTATTAATTATTATATATTAACTTGGCATATTTTTATTGGTCTCCACATGATTTTTTTAAGGGGGGGGATGGGTTGAAAAGACGCTTGAAGGTTAGTTAAATTTTCCATAAAGCTATCAGTCAACAAAATATTCTATTCATGACAAGTATCTTGTTTAAATTGACTTTCGATGATAGTCCATTGTAAATCCTACAAGCTGGTACAATGTTTAATATCGTCAAGAGATAGTATGCTTAACTGGAGAATTTTTTTTTTTACAGTTATTGAGTAAGAATTAATAGTTCAAATATATTTTGAGTTAAGTCAGCAATTTATAACTCAGTGTAGGAAATAAGGTCCTGATGCAGAGTTTGAAAGGGGTTATGGTATTGTCTAATACGAGATATATGTACAGTGTATAACCAAAGTAACACTCGATTTCCCCTGCTTTAAAAGTGGTATCCAAGAATTATCCACATATTTTACTCCTATTCCTGATACTTTATTTACCTTTCAACGGATCTTTTCTATTACAAAATATGTATTTAACTTGTACAAACATCACAGCAGGAACACTGTACTATTTGTGCTCCCTCAGGTGCATGTTGGAGAGGCATATATATATATATATATTTACTACATCTAAGTGGCCATAAATACCTATCTTAAATGCTACATGTACAAAGGTCATAAGGTAGAGACAGGCATGTTGTTTATACTTGTAACATGAAATATCTTCCTCAATGGTACACCTTCAAAGGAGTCACCCAACCTAGTAAAATTATATTGTTTGATTGCTACTCTGGAATCTTTAAAATTATCGAAGATTTGTAATTCAATATTAGATCATCATTGAATTCAGTGTTGAATTCATTGAATATGAAGTGGAATATTTATGCAGTGCTTTAAGTTGGACCATTAGAGACATGAGGAAAAAGTTTGAGGACCAAATACACAACAGTTTCAATTTATCAACCTGATAAGGGATCATTAACAACTTTCAGCTGTCTTTGAAGACTTGTGTATGATTGTTGTTCGGTTAGGTAATGTGAACAATCTAAAATGGGAAATAGAAATCATAGATCACGTTACTCACCAGACAATGATCCTCCTGAATCTGGAACCCCCACTGTGGGGAGTAAGTGGAAGGGGGTACTGAGCCCTGGATCAGGTAACACATTCTTATTAAATCAACTCACAGTATAGATAAAATGTGCATATTATGTAGTTACGTATGTAGTTACATAGTGATCAGGTCTTTTGAGCTGCTGACTAAAGCAGCTAAAAACTGCATGTTTGCTTTATTTCAAGCTACAAAATCAGACCTGCCTAATATGCACTGTAATATGAAGATTTTGTTGTCAGTATTTTTCAGTACATGTCTGGGCTAGCTGAAGTCTTCTGGGGAGCCAAAACTAAAAATAAATCTTTAAGTTAGTTATTCAGGGATTTTTTTTAAAGTTCTACTGTATTGCCATTATTACACTCTGCCATGAATATGGGTTTGAGCCCAGTTTCAAAGAAACTAATCAAGGTTTTTTTTATCACACCTCATGTACTGATACATACTGACAAGAGCTATTCATTTGCATCAACATGCTTTGACCTTGACCTTTCCTTTTACCTTACTTTTCAAAAATAAGTGTTTAGCTCAAATCTACTCAAGATGTTTTTATCAAGCCTTATATTCTGATACATATTATTTAGAGATTTCAACATCATCAACATTTTTGATTTTGACCTTTGCTTTGACCTTGACCTCACTTTTCTTAAATGTGTGTTTAGCTCTGAGTTTCAAAGAAACTATTCAAGATATTTTTATCAAACCTTATATGCTGATACATGTCGATATAAGCTATTCAACTTCATCATTTGACCTTGATTTTTCCTTTGACCTTGACCTCTTTTCTCACTTGTTGGTAGCTCAGTTTCAAAGAAACAAATCAAGATATTTTAATCAAACTTCATAAGCTGATATGTTTGAGTGCTATTGAACTGCTTCAAAATTTGTTGACCTTGACCTTCCCTTTGACCTCTTTTTTTCTTTATTTTGCATTTAGCCTAGTTTTAAAGAACTTATAATTCAAGATATTTTTATATAAGCTTATTCACTGATACATATATCAACTGTGTCCAGACATTTTTTACCTTGACCTCCCCAATGCATCAGACCTCATACAGTAATACAAATGGACAGGACATTCATGTCCAATGGACATATTTCTAGTTTTGTTGGTTATTTACATACACATTGCATGGTTATTCTTACACACCCAATATGCATAAATGCATGAAGAAATAGAAAAATCAAAATGCAAATATAATCAGCATTGAGATTTTTGTTTTGTAGCTGTATTGTAGAATACCAATTATTAGTGTTCAATTCCATGAAGAAAAAAATCATGAAGTATTTATCAGTCCTTGCACTTTAATGACCCTTTTGTTTCAAAGTGTCAAGTACGAGCTGGGTATTTGATAAGTATATTGATCATCTATACTCTAACAACATCATATATTTACAGAAACTGAAAAAAAGAGCAACAATTTTACAGCTCTTAAATGTAATTACCTTTTATATGCATTCAGTTTAATTGCTGTACATAGAACCAAATTTCAATTTCCGCAAGAATTTGTGTAACAATTCTGTAATAAGCATATTCTTCATTGTTCTAATGCCCCTTATATACCACCCATTAAATTCCAGGAAAGGAAAATTGGATCTGATGCCATTGATCTCTGTTGTAGAAAGTTTGACTATTGGTTTTTACCCTGTTAATCTAGTTACTGGGGAGAATGCAGGGGTAATTTGTCGGGGAGATTGCTGGGTAATTTGTCAGGAGACATGGTCCCAGGCTATGGGTGTCAATTCTGCATTTGTTTCCATGCAGTTGTTAACATGGTTGATTCTCTTAGGTGATTACTTAGAAAACTAAGTGTGAAGAAAGTTGACATTTACTAGTGATAGCTGGAATTAAAACTGGTAGTTTTAGATATGAAACACCCAGATTCCTTTTCCTTGGAGGCTGGTAAGTTTGTAAAAAAATATTTTGATTGCTTCCTGAGAAAACGTGACTTGCAAAAATTACCAGGTTCTGAAATCTTGATATGCATTTGTTAAATATATTTTGCAGTGAAATAATTTGTTGGCTACTTCATTTGCCTGCATGTTAGTTCTAACAATCATGTATAATTTGGTGCATAAAACATAAGAGAGAGGTTAGATGTCAGATGTTTCTAATTAAGATGTTGTTTTCCAGTTGACAAGCTCCTGTACATGCTCAGCCAAGGCAGTATGCTGTACAAGGTCAAAAGTGGAGGCTTACTTTACCCCCGGACATTTTACCTGGATACAGAAAACATGGTGTTGCGTTACGCTGGGTCAGAAAAAAAATTTCGCAAAAAGAGAATCTCATGTAAGCGTAAAACCAATAACAACAAGTATTTATCTCAGAGACGACATGGATTTTTTAAGTATTAATTAAAGTAGGTTCAGTTTGCTCAGTAAAATAACTATGAATTTTATGAAAAAATATATTTATTGTACATGGAAGACATAATTTTTATAGCAGGTCTAATTAACATATATCTGATTTATATACATGCATGTTGGGTAAAACTTAATCTTTGCATGAAATCAAATCAATCTAATTAAAATCAAACTTCTTAGATCTGCACCATATATGCTCTACACAGAGTGTATACAGCATGGATCTAAGAAGTCTGATTTTAATTAGATTGGAAATATAATTCACATTAATCATGTTAATAAACTATCACTGTTGTTATCATAATGAAAAAAAGAAAAAAGAAAAAAAAAAAAACTCATGAATTGGTTAAACAGCTATTTGTTATCCCTATTATATGTGAAATTGTTTTTTTTATTTCTTTACAATTAAAGTATCTTTTATAATATAAAAAAGTAAACATACTCTTTCAATTTTAACTTTTATCTGTATAGGGCCAATATCAAAGATTCGAGAAGTTAGAGAGGGAGAAAAAGATTACTCAAAAAGACTGGACCCTTATGATGTAAGAATTTTTAAGCATTTATAACAGAATTATGCTGTTTCTTACCAAGAAAAAATTTCTGCATAATATGTTATCTAGGGGAAAATATTGGATCTTCCTCCCATCTATTGAATGACATAAATAATGAGAAGTTAGTTGAAAGAGGTACATTAGAACCTTAAGTGGCACCAAACTAAAGTAGCCTCAGTTTATGTTGTGTTGCTTTGTTTTCCCAGAGCTGATCTTTTACTTAGTTGAGATAATATATATTTTGTTTTAAGACAGAAAATGTCTGACTCGGATCTTTACTTTGGAATTCCCTTTAACAGTGTACTAAGACTGGTAATCATGGTAGTAGTCGGAATTTCCATCCATCAGAGAACAGAATACATATAAGGTGGAAACTATTTATTCAGTATGGTACTGTAACCGGTCAATCTTGTTTATTATGCAAATGCCCACAATTTGGTCTAATGAATACTGCAGGTAGCTGTATGATTTATTGATAAGTTAATTATATAATATCTAGAACTCAATTCGTTATAGTCTATCAAAGTCTTTTATTTATCAATGTCAAAGTGACATATGCTATTGTTTTATACTAACAATTAGGTATTAGGATTTAATATATCTTTTAACAAATTGATTGATTTATTTATCCAACAACACACACTAATTTTTCAAGGTTAGGGAAATAATCAAATGTATAAAGATTTATTCAGTATACATAAAAATACTCTTTTATGAAGTCTAGATGTCTGAAGATTTTCTTGACTTTTTTTCAATATGAATAATTGGAAAATTTTATTTTTAAATTTGGAATTGTGAGTTGGATAAGATCAGTTTTATAAGGAATTTAAATGCAGTACCTAAAACTCTTTTTAACCTTGCAGATGCACTTGTTCAACCCCCCCCCCCCCCCAAAAAAAAATTATATTCAATTTAGAAAGCAGATGGAATACAATACTATTCATAAGTTTGGAGCTCATAATGTTTGTTCTATTTTGAGCATTGCATGAGCCTTTGCATGAGCATTAATTACCCTTGAAATATGTCTCTTCTTGTATGTGAATTTTTATATACAAAATCATTCTGTTTGAATGTTTAATTTAATATGCCTGGTAGTAAAAGCTCCGACTGAACTATTTTAGCATTGGAATTGTTTTCATATTTAGAAAATTTGATCCTGTAAAGTTTGGATTGTCAAACCAATGTAACTCGTAGCTATACTAGTAACTGCATGCAATCATCAAAATACACTGTAAATTTAATTCATGTGGGTGAAAAATTTAAAGTTGTTGTATATAGGAATGTCTCCCTCACTGAACTATGGAATTATGATGAATGGAGTACCAATCTGTGCCTAATGCATTTCTGAACAACTAAAAGAAGTAGGAGGGTAATTCTTTCAGGCTGACATGATTTCTCAATCAAAATATTTTTAAATTTTCATTTGTCACCTTTTCATCCCACCTATGAAAACTTACTTTATGGGACAGAATTTTGCATTGTTGAAATTATACCTAAGGAAGTACTTGTATTATCTGTATTACAATTGAACTATTTCTTGATTTGTTAAACAGTTTTATAGTATGGTTAATTCAGATGAAAACCATTGGTGCATGGGATATTGAAGAAATAAAACAAACCCTATCTGTAGGACATAATGGTTTGTGGAACTCTTTTACCGGTAATTATTAGTAATTTCCCTGATGAGTTTATCATACTGCTGAAATCCATATCAGTATCATATTCCACTTAATATAATGGCTGTATGAATATAAATTCTAGTATTTCTGTATAAGTTCTTTTGTTAATTAGATGAGGACAGATGTATGCAGTGTGATATATTGACAAATCTATAGATAAATGCTATAATGTGTTGTCTTGTTATTTCCTATTTTTTTATGTATTTAATTGTCCTGTTCAAGAGGGAATTATCCTAATAGTACATGTATAGAATTTTTCAGTATGCTGCTTATAATATTAACAGTTTTACTAGAATTTCTAAGTATCGAAGAAATAAAAGAGCACTTTAAATTCAACTTAGAACTTAATTAACTCTCCTTCTTGTAAAAAATAAGGTATTGCAGGCATGCAAATTTGCAGAAAGGTTAACTTTGAACATCAGTCATCTTCAACTTCTTTGAAACTTTTGAGCTAATTTTAACCAAATTTGGTATATTCAAGCCATAGATAAAGAGAAATAAAAAAAAAACTTTGCCCCCTCCCCTTTTCCTGTGGTCTGATGAGTAGAACCAGAATAGATCTGTATAAATTTCTCTAAACTACTGGTACTTTAAATACTAAACTTCTAGGGCACAAACTTACATGATAATCTATATCTCCTGAGTACAAGCTACAGGCCATAAGGTTTACTAACATAATTAAGCATTGAAAGAAAACCTTGCCCTTACTCAAGGACATTTCATGGCATAATAGATGTTTACTTATGTTTCAGAGCAAGGGGACCTAAAATTTACCAAAAATTTGAAATTTCAAGTCCTGAGTTTAGGCTTCCTGGCAGGGTTATTTAATCTTGTATTGAAAGTGCACTGTATTTTTAAAAAATTTTTTTACTGGTCATCTAATAGACATTATATGCATGGCCTTGGATCAAATTTTATGACTTTGGGTTGAGATGTGAGTTATATATGTTTAACTTATGTTGAAAATTGGCATTTTACTTACAAATTTATTTTTCTTTTAATAATGAACAACCAGCATATACTTCCAAAAATTATAAAAATTCTTTGCTGTCTAGCACTCGATTTATCTTTAGAAATGTATTTACTGCTAGACTAGCTACCGGTAGATATTTCAGCTGCCCAGATACAAAGTTGATTATATCAATTTATATGTTGAGATCATCTTGATACTGAAGCCTTTGAGGTCTGCTATTGTCTATATAAATCTTGCACAATTACAAGTCTTAATTTAATAAGACTGCATACATTCAGACTTATGTGTTTATAAAGACCCCAAATAATGATCTAGTAAGATTGAGATTGACTGAGGATACAAAAGGGGGGGGGGGGGGATTTTATCTTGCTCTAGCTGCTGCCATTGTAGAAATGTAGTGTGACCAATAGCAGGGATTAATCATGTGACAGTAATATCTGTCCCTTTGGCAGGGCTGCTTGAAATGGTGGTGGTGGCAGTCGCACAATTAAGTCATTATTATCTCTTTTTATTTATTTATTTATTTTGTTGCATATATAGAACCATTTCCTGGAGTAACTAAATATACTTCTAAAAGTTTGAAACACCCTGTATATTTTCATAACATTATATTTATACCAATGAATCATAAATGCTCCATTAACATATATTGATGATAATTTTCTCATTTGCTTCAGATACACTTGCTCTTTTTATTATCTTCATGTTATGCTTTCAGAGAATTCAAGTGTGCATTAGAATGAAGCATTCATGGGAAATGACTCATTGCTTAATGCATGATATTACTAAAACATTTCAGAATCATTTGGTTACAAACAATTTTTGAAAGTTAATTGTTCTGATATATATTAAGACATTCCAAACCCCTCATCTGCAACTTAGATAAAATAGAGGTTCTTAAGATATAGGTAGCTTCTGTCAGTCTGATATTAATAAAAAAGAATTGTCATTCACTCATTCTGGTGAAAATGTCCAGACAGGGAGTGGACTAGTGAGTGTAGGGTGTGTAAATGTTTGAAATTATTGATGTAAATGTATACAGCATTGGTCAAGACTTTCAATGACATGTACATCACAACAGTAGAGTAAACAAAGCTTTTTCATGAGTTCTGTGTGATAGAGGAATTTTAAATGTGTGCAAATTCATTACAAACGGTTTTGTTTGAACAGTCAAATGGTAATTGCCTTACACCTTAAAGGTGTAGGCCGAAATATTTGTCAGGGGGAAGTAACTCCTGATTGTGTTAGATCATGTTTACATATACAACACGAGGACACAATGGGCTTTTAATGGCTTGCAGTTACAAGACTGCAAACTTAGAAAAATTATGCCAGATTTCAAATAAAAATGTCTGCAGAATTTCTATTTCCTAGGAATACCAAGATTTGAAATCTTTAAAAGAATGTAGGATATCCTTGCTGATATTAAATTAAAATTGCATATAAATTATAATTGCTTACATGGTCTGAAATCTGAAATCACAAAATTTTACCTAGTTTAAATCTGTAACATCAAAATGTACGATTTTTCAACACTTTATTAGCTGCTTTTTTTTAAAATAAAAATAGAACTCATAGATTTACTTACCTTGTCATTGGTCATTTGCAAAACTTTTGTTTATAAATCATTCTGATTGTACACACAAGTACTCTGAAGTAGATATTAAAAAGATGCTTGAGTTTCTGATTGACAATATCTATGTAGTTTTTAGAGAGATCAGGTGTTCAACCATCTGTTGGAATTCCTGTAATTAGCAGATCGACCTATTTTTGTAT
Source organism: Saccostrea echinata (assembly GCF_033153115.1). Taxonomy (NCBI): domain Eukaryota; kingdom Metazoa; phylum Mollusca; class Bivalvia; order Ostreida; family Ostreidae; genus Saccostrea; species Saccostrea echinata. The sequence continues at coordinate 38,051,092 of NW_026889750.1, forward strand.
TCAATATAATGAAGCAAAATTTATTAAAAAACTTATACACGAGTTGAAGAAGACACTTGCTGTGGTTTTCAATGCAACATTTAGAAATATCAATATATTATAAATTAACAATAGTTACTTTCATTCATTCTTGGACTTCAGTTATATCCCAGTGAACTTGAAATAAAAGATACCACAGAGTCTGACACATCTGTTTCATATTTGGATATATATACTAGAAAAAGATGTTAATGGTAACCTAACGACAAAACTTTATGATAAACATGATGACTTCAATTTTGCTATCATCATCTTCCCTTATTTATATAGCAGTATACCCTTATCACCTGCATGTGGGGTATATATCTCCCATTTGATTCAATATGTAAGAGCATGCTCCATGACAACGAGGCAAAATATTGACAAACAAGTTGATGAAACAATGATATCAACAGTCTTGTTTAAAGTCATCATTTCACACATTCCAATTAAACAATTAATTGTGTACGAATTTTTCCATTTGCCCAAGTCTGACAATGAGCACACGGTGGGTGTGACATGTCGATAGGGGATGCTTACTCCCCCAGGACACCTGATCTCACCTCTGATGCTTTTAGAGGTCCGTGTCTGCTCTGCTCGCAATTTCTATTGTTTTACTGGATTTAGAGCCTGATTTCTGTTCGTTATCTCCATATTTCATGGTCTAATAATTGAAGTGGTGTCATGTGAAACAATTTAGCTAGCTATAGTGAAGCTGTGTCCGATTTAATGATTTGTTGTTAGATTGGACCACAATTGACCACTATAATGACTCTATCTTTAAATACCTTATGTATCATAGATTGAATTTACATGTTAATCTGATGTATAGGTTTTCTTTCCAGAGAGGGCAGTGTTTTGCTGTAGTGGTTGGTACTAATCATGAAGTTCTACACTTAATGACTGAGTCTCATCAACTGAGAGATGACTGGGTCAAAGGTCTCCGATTCGCTCTCCATATGGAACAGTACATGGATCAAAAACAACAGACTGACCGATATCCTTTTTATGAAGTAGTTCTAACATCATATAGTTTAATGTTTACCAGAATAAGTGTCCTTTTTTTCTTAAAATTTTAAGTCTGTTCCTTTTAGGTTGTATTTTTGCACTAAGAATATCATATGAATTTGAATTGTTAATAATCATGAATAATAATATAATAATTAAATGAGTCAGTAAGTTGAGACCCACTTTTGAAAAATGAGAATGCCATACATAAAGATCCTTATTGTTATGTGAATTAATTGTCATATAATCTAGTGGTAATCAATTACTTCATTTATTATTCAAGTTAGTAAAAGTATTATTTGAGTAAAAACTAATATAAAACTCCCTGCGAACAAGAAGTGCGTAGTGCCTATCTGTTAGTACAGACTCTGTTTAAGGTCACTTAGGTGTCACTTTGAGTAACCCTTGGGGTCCAAATCTGAAGCAGTAGCTGCTTTTATATGTGTTTGTCATGACCTTAATTCAATGTCATTTAGGCAAGTTCAAATCACTGAGAGAGAAAAAGTGTAAAATTTTGGTGTGGCCTATAACTTAATTGAAAAAAAGGATCTTATTGTTAAGGAAAAAAGCATATGAACTGAGAGTGTTTTAAGACATTGACTCAAAGGTTATTTGGGCAAGTTCAAGGTCAGTTGAAGGGAAAAATTGTGTATTGGGTACACTTGTGTGTTTCATGAATTTGTTTTGGAGCAAAATTTAAATCTTACACTTGATAAAGAATGTAGTATTTAGTGACCTGACTTAAGGTCATTTAAAGAAATTCAGGATCACTGGCTAAAAAATTGTGAACTTGCCAGTTAGGTCCTATATTATGCATACAAACATGACAAATGCACACATAAATATAAGAATGTGTTTTAACGTGACCCAAGGCTAAGATTCCTCAGGAAAAGAAAGAAGCTTAATTAACGGGTACCATCTTGTGAGCTTGCTCAGAGAGTCTGTAGTTTATGTGAATTTAATAAGATATATTAGTAAATATAATCCTTTGAGATCTTGAGTACATATGTTTTGCTTCCTTATCTGGTTTTACATGGATCAAAGAAGCCTTCCGAATGGCTGACAAGAACAATGATGGAAGTCTTGACTTTGAGGAAATTCTCAAGTTGCTGAAGCAGTTGAATGCAGACATGGATAAAAAATATGTCCAGACACTGTTTGATGTGAGAGCTCTTTAATGCTTTAATGTTCTTCTACTGTATATGTTTAAAATATTGAAGGGAAAAAATCGTAAGTATTGTAAGAAGAGATTACTGCATGTTAAACCTATTGTACAATGTATTTTGTAGAAAGCAGATACAACAAAAACCTATGGCAAACCTGTGTTGGATGCCGAGGAATTTGTCAAGTTTTATCACATGTTAACAGAGAGGCCAGAAATAGATGAAATATTTATGAAGTATGATGATGGAAAAGGCTACTGGACCTTTACAGATCTCTGCAAATTCTTTTACCATGAACAAAAGGTATTGCATATATATGTAATCACATGTTTATGATATTACATGTACCGGTATATGATATCACATGTATATTACATGTATATGATATCACATGTATATGATATTACATGTATATGAAACTACATGTATATGATATCACATGTATATTACATGTATATGATGTCACATGTATATTACATGTATATGATATCAGATGTATATGATATCACATGTATATGATATACATGTGATATCATATACATGTAATATCATATACATGTGATATCATATACATGTAATATACATGTGATATCATATACATGTAATATCATATACATGTAATATCATATTACATGTTTATGATATCATATTATATCACATGTATATGATATTACATGTATATGATATTACATGTATATGATATTACATGTATATGATATTACATGTATATGAATGATGTATATGAATGTGTACCTGTCTCTGTAAAAGCACACTAACAATCTTGAACTTTGGCCAAGTCGTTTTAAACTTTTTAACTCTGTAACCTTTGTCCTGTCCATTTGGTTTTTCTTATCATAAAAAATATAACATTCTTACATATGATGAGTAAAGGTCTTTATATATGTGAAGCACAGCAAAAGTTTGATAGATTAATAGAAAGATTATTTACTTGAATAGTACAAATCATCTTTTATTTGGAAAACATTTTTTTGATAGCTGGATTTAACAGAGGACCAGTCCAAGGAATTGATTGCAGCATTTGAACCTCAGAAACAGCTACAGCTAGAAGACCAACTAAGTCCTATTGGTAATATTTATTTTAACGAGAGGGCTATTGGTATATTATATAAGGTTTTTTTTAGTTAAAGCATTTTTCCAAAAATATTGCACGGCATATTACTTTCATATTCATCAAAACATGATGGACTAAATAATTTTTAGAAAAATACATTTTGAAGCTTTATTAGGCCATGTAAAAGAAAAATTGATTTCTGCTTGCATGCTAATACTTTCACAAGTTGGTAGGGAGATTTAATATATGTTATTTGAAAGCATTCCATTGATAACATCCTCACAAGTACCTGTTATCAGAATCTCATTATAAGCTCTGCTGCCCTTAAAATATTGTCAATTTCTTTCATAATCGCTGTTAAAACTTTGTGGGCAATTTAAAATACAAAGATTTTAGGTAGATTTCCATGTAGATGGTAGATTATTACAACTTCATCTCTTCAATAAATCAATGAGCCTTTCTGTTGTATTATCGAAATGTTTTTCAGGATTCAGAACACTTCTTGCCAGTCATAACCAGCAGTTATTTAACCCTGTACACCGGCGTGTCTATCAGGACATGACCCAACCCATTATCAACTACTACATTAGCTCTTCCCATAACACGTAAGTTATATAATGATAGATACATGATACTGATGGATAAAAAGACAAGAAAATAGTCATTTTTTCTATTTTAACAGTAATTTGAGCACATTTTTAAAAAGTCTAAAGTCTTTGTATGATGACAGCTTATGGCGAAGTTAAAGTTTCTTAAATGGAAGTCAAACTCCAATGTCAAGATCCAGAGATCAAAAATTTGTTACCCAAAGAAAGGACTTGTGTCAATGGATATACCTGGTAAATATGAAAGCCCAAGCACCAACCATTTAAAAGTTATGGTCAAAGATAATGTTTTCTAAGATTGGGTCAAACTCCAACATCGAAGTCAAAGGGTAAAAATTAATGGTACACAGGGGATGGCCTTGTAATAAGAAATACTCATGCAAAATATAAAAGTCCTAGTGTCAACTGTTCAAAAGTTATGGAGAAGGTTAAAGTTTTTCAAAAGTAGGTCAAACTCCAAGGTCAAGGTCAAAATTGTTGGTATCCAAAGAAGGTCTTGTCACAAGGAATATACCTGTGAAATTTGAAAGCCCTTGTACTAACTGTCAAAAGTTATGGCCAAGGTTGATTTTTAGCTCTTCTGAGCCAAAGGCTCAAAGAGCTAATGCTATGGCCATTTGTGCGGTGTGCGGTGTGCGTAAACTTTTTAGAATATGGGCCATAACTCAAGAACCCCTTGGCCAATAATTGTCAAATTTGTCACAGGGTATCCTTGGCCCAAGGGCTCCCTTTTATACTAAAACTGGGGTTGTGACCCTTTAACAAGGGGAGATAATTAGGAAAATAGAAACAAAAGTACTGGTTGCTAAAAAATCTTCTTCTCAAGAACCACTGGGCAGATTATCACCAAACTTACACAAAAGGATGAGGATATGTTGTAGATTAAAATTTGCACGGGGATTTACCCTGGGGCAAAGGGCGTGGTCTCAAGGTCACTTCAAAGTTGACAAAAAATTACATTTTATTAAAATGTTGATATTTTGCTTACTATAAGGACTAGGATCATCAAATCTTGTCAGTTGGTGCATCTAAGGACCTCATATCATGTTGACTCAAAAGTAGGTCACAGTGACCTACTTTTAAATTTTGCGGCCATTCTTTTTCAAAATGATTTAGAGGCATATTTTGAACAATTTAAGGCCTATGATCATCAAACTTTGTCAATTGATGCATCTTGGGTCCTCAAAGTACGTCAACTAAAAAGTAGGTCACCTTGACCTACTTTTTGAATTTTATGGCTAATCTTTTTAAAAACAATTAAGGTCATTAATTTGAATACTGCGAGGCTTAGAATCATTAAATCTTGTAAGATGATGCATCTTGGGGCCATAAAACATATTTATTAAAAAGTAGGTCACAGTGACCTACTTTTTGAACTTTGCAGGCATTTGATTTCAAAGCGTTTTAGAGGCATAATTTGGACATTTTAAGTCCTATGATCATAAAACTTTGTAAGTTGATGCATCTTGGGTCCTCAAAAAAGGTCAACTGAAAAGTAGGTCACCGTGACCTACTTTTCAATTTATATGACTATAATTAAATATTTCAGGTACTAATTGGCTTAGAATCATCAAACTTTGTCAGTAGATGCATCTTGGGTCTTCGGAGTAGGTCGACTAAAAAGTAGGTCACAGTGACCTACTTTTGAAAATTTATGGCGTTAATTAAATATTTCGGGTACTAATTGGCTTAGAATCATCAAACTTTGTCAGTTGATGCATCTTGGGTCCTCGGAGTAGGTTGACTGAAAAGTAGGTCACTGTGACCTACTTTTCAATTTATATGACTATAATTAAATATTTCAGGTACTAATTGGCTTAGAATCATCAAACTTTGTCAGTAGATGCATCTTGGGTCTTCGGAGTAGGTCGACTAAAAAGTAGGTCACAGTGACCTACTTTTGAAAATTTATGGCGTTAATTAAATATTTCGGGTACTAATTGGCTTAGAATCATCAAACTTTGTCAGTTGATGCATCTTTGGTCCTCGGAGTAGGTTGACTAAAAAGTAGGTCACTGTGACCTACTTTTGAAAATTTATGGCTTTAATTAAATATTTCGGGTACTAATTGGCTTAGAATCATCAAAGTTTGTCAGTTGATGGGTCATGGGTCTTCGGAGTAGGTCTACTAAAAAGTAGGTCACGGTGACCTACTTTCGGAAAATTTATGGCTTTAATAAAATATTTCGGGTACTAATTGGCTTAGAATCATAAAACTTTGTCAGTTTATGCGTCATGGGTCCTCGGAGTACAACAACTGAAAAGTAGGTCAGGGTGACCTACTTTTGAAAATTTATGGCTTTAATAAAATATTTCGGGTACTAATTGGCTTAGAATCATTAAACTTTGTCAGTTGATGCGTCTTGGGTCCTCGGAGTACAACAACTGAAAAGTAGGTCACGGTGACCTACTTTTGAAATTTTATGGCTGTATTTAATATTTTCAGGAATTATTTGGCTTAGAATCTTCAAAATTTGTCACTTGATGCATCTTTGGTCCTCGGAGTAGGTTGACTGAAAAGTAGGTCACTGTGACCTACTTTTGAAAATTTATGGCTTTAATTAAATATTTTGGGTACTTATTGGCTAGAATCATCAAACTTTGTCAGTCAATGTATCTTTGGTCCTCGGAGTACAGCAACTGAAAAGTAGGTCATGGTGACCTACTTTTGAAAAATTTATGGCTTTGATTAAATATTACAGGTATTAATTGGCTTAGAATCATCAAACTTTGTCAGTTGATGCATCTTGTGTCCTTGGAGTAAAACAATTGAAAAGTAGGTCACTTTGACCTACTTATAAAATTTTATGATTATAATTTTAAAAAATATCTTAGGTATTAATGGCTTAGAATCATCAAACTTAGTTGATGGGTCCTCAGAGAATGACAAGTGATAAGTAGGTCATCATGACCAACTCTCAGGTACTAATTGGCTTAGAATCATCTTGGGTTCTCAGAGTGTGAATTGGAATTTCAAGGGTTTATGTAAATATACAGGATACTTCAAATAGAAGTGATAGGTTGTACAGTTTATCAGAAGAGCGATTCAAGGCCCATGGGCCTCTTGTTTTAAAAGTGGTTCAAACTATAAGGTCAAGGTCAAAAATATTGAATATAAATGTGAGATGTGAAAGCCCTTGCACCAACTGTTCAAAAGTTATGGCCAAAGTTAAAGTTGGGTAAATTTTTGCAAAAGTGGGTCAAACTCCAAAATCAAGGTCAAGAGGTCAAATATGTTGGTACCCAAAGGAACGTCTTGTCATAAGGAATACGCATGTGAAATATGAAAGCCATACCTCCAACTAATCAAAAGATATGGGCATTATTAAAGTTTTTGCGTACAAACAGATACACAGACAGACGGACGGACAGGGCAAAAACTATATACCCTGGAATCTTCAATTACGGGGGCATAAAAAGTGGTTGGGACTTTCAGCTCACCTTTACATATCCATGGTGTTTAAGATATCGACGATTGAAATACAGAAGTTAAACTGTATATCCAGATTGTTATAAAATGTATAAAATGCTTTGTAGTGGTGTATGGTAGTATTCCATATATGCAATTAAAGAAATCTACCCATGTTTCTATATCTAATGTTGTTGATAATGACCATACTGTATGTATGTCTGTGATAGATTCTGACTGTACTGTATGTGTGTCTGTTGTAGATACTGACTATACTGTATATATGTATATGTTATAGATACTGACTATTGTATCTGTTATAGATACTGACTGTACTGTATGTATGTCTGTTATAGATACTGTCAGTACTGTGTATGTGTATGTTGTAGATACTGACTGTACTGTATGTGTGTCTGTTATAGATACTGACTGTGCTGTATGTGTGTCTGTTATAGATACTGTCAGTACTTTATGTGTGTATGTTGTAGATACTGACTGTGCTGTATGTGTGTCTGTTATAGATACTGTCAGTACTGTATGTGTGTCTTAATAGATACTGACTGTACTGTATGTGTGTCTGTTATAGATACTGTCAGTACTGTATGTATGTATGTTGTTGATGCTGACTGTACCGTATGTGTGTCTGTTATAGATACTGACTGTACTGTATGTATGTCTGTTATAGATACTGACTGTACTGTATGTGTGGCTGTTATAGATACTGACTGTACTGTATGTGTGTCCCTTGTAGATACTGACTGTACAGTACATGTGTCTGTTATAGATACTGGCTGTACTGTGTGTGTCTGTGATAGATACTGACTGTACTGTATGTGTGTCTGTTATAGATACTGACTGTACTGTATGTGTGTATGTTGTAGATACTGACTGTACTGTATGTGTGTATGTTGTAGATACTTGATTGAGGACCAGTTGAAGGGACCAAGTCGAGTGGACGCTTATATTACGGCTCTGACCAGAGGCTGCCGTTGTGTTGAATGTAGGTCATCATAATTATATCGAGAATAAATGTATATGTGAATTGAGAAGCAATAGAAAAGGCAGGTCATGACAGACTTCCTAGATATGTTTTAAATATTGTAGTAAAGGGTGTTAAAAAGTTTGTTCCACAATGAAATATATCTGAAAAATTTAGATTTCCAGTTTTGAATGGAAGAGATTAATTTTCCAGTCTGACAAAAGTACTGGAATATGCTTTCAATTTAGAGCAAATAATTTTTTTAGAGAAAATTATAGAAATTAGTTTCCACAGGAAATAATTAAATGCGTCTTCAAAAACATGAATGACAGATTAGCTAAGACATTTCGGTGATGTTTCTTTGCAGCTTTTTGGCATTCTATTAAACTGATGAATTAAGTGAAAATGAACCACAGTAACAATTCGAAAGAATAGGTTTTTATTTGATAAGTTTTGCACAGGTATTTGAAAGGCAATATGATCTAATGGTTTTTAAAAGATATTTCACAGATATTATATATCACTGATTTTTCTGTAGGATACATCATCTGTATGGATATCTGCCTTCCCCTCTTCATTTTATAACTAAACAAAATCAAAACCTCTCTAAATATGAAATATATCACAAATTTTGTACGGGTTTGACACTAAGGCA